>NC_064639.1:350673480-350980019 GCF_023864345.2 Schistocerca serialis cubense
ATTGACAGTTTATATATTGTGTATTTAACACACAATAAATGCGTTGGATGCCTACAGTGAACAGTCCACTTGGAAAACATTTGTTGTCATCGTAATGTATGTAACTTGGTCTTCGGCTTCCAATTTGACAATTTGTGGAAAAATGTTTTACCTTGCTAGTCCTAGTTTCAAACATTGTCTGACAGAAAATGTAGGCATGAAGGAGTCAGTGAAAGCAGTTATTCACTATTATAGCAAACTTTTGAATCCACTGGACACTTGAATTCTCTATATTGAGTCTGAGTGTTTTGTTATTCCTCTTGTTATTTACTGTCATCCGTGAGAATAAAATTAAAGGCGGTGGGTTTGTATTAATATTCTGCACTGCTAAATAAATTTTAAAGGTTATATTCTTTATATAAAACAGAATATCGGTTTCAATCCTAGGATTGACGATAAACTTCAGAAATAAATTACAGAATAGTGGCATATCGATTATGGCTCCTCACCATCAACAATAGTTTTTACCCATAGTTTTGTATTTGCTATTTGACCATTGTCACCCTTTAGAGACCAACTTGATTTTTCCACAATGCCATTTTTGACTTGCTTCTTAATATGTCCTATAACTACAGATTTGCTGAAAATATTAACTGTTAAATATGCTATTCCACAAATTAAAAACTTCCTGTTATTCTTTATATCTTGAAGCTTACTACCACCCACTTTTACTGAAGAAAAGATACATAATAATAAAATGAAATCATAGATTGGAATCTCAAAGCATACTGTGAATGGTTAAAATGAAATGAACTGAAAAACATCTTCTTGTGTAAAACACATTACTGTTCAGGAGAACTTTGGCACCTCTCAACATTTTTTACACCTCTGATGTTTAGCAACATGTGGACAAATAGTGGGTCTCATGAAGCAGCACTGTTTAGCCTTCACAAAATAAAGCCTCAAAAATCAGTAAATAAAACTATTCTTCTACTATTGCTCCAAATCGCATATACCAACCACCCTCTGCTGCGACAACGACTTGAAGTCTATTGCATATTTGATTTTTCTCTTCTTTTTCAGGCCTCCTTACCTCTCCTTCTAGCCCAACCTTCGCTCTCCAATTACGCCTTCATCGGCAAGCTTCTCCTCAATATTTTGCATACTTGCTGAATTGCTTTTTACCCTTTTTGCATATACACATGTGTCATGTATTTTTTTGAGACTGCAGGAATATATAAGGTGAGTATTTCTTCTCTTAGTAAATTAAGTTATTCAAAATAAGTGTTTGTAAAAAAAAAAAATATAAAAAAAGATAAAAAATCTGTTGCAACTGATTGGTTAAGGACTGAGTGGAAAAAAAAAACACCTCTGCTGATGCTGCTTAGTATCACGTGTAACCTCCTTTGCCTTCCAAAATGGCTTGAAGTCTGTTGGGCATTGAGCCCACAACTCTATCCACATAACTAGGAGATTCAAGTAACTCATTCCAAGTGTCATGAATCACATCAGAAAGCTGTCGTCGAGTTGACGGTGGCTGGCCCTTTTCCCGTATTACTCTGACAATTTCTGCCCAAATATTCTCAAAGGGATTCATGTCAGCTACTTTAGGTGGCCTTTCCATTACAGTAATTATGGTCGTCAAACCACCTCTTGACCACACATGCCATATGAATAGGAGAGCGATCTTGTTGGAACATGATCTGATCATTGCCAAATCTTGCTGTCACAGAACGCAACATCACGTTCACCAGAACTGATATGTATTTGCACATATCGAGTCTTCCTTCAACTTCCCACAGGAGCCCACACCCTTCAGCTGAGATCCATGCCCTTACTGATACCAACTCCCTGCCAATCCTTCGGCAACTGTAAATATATTTTGGATTATACCTAACACCTTTTGGCCAGTAAACAAGTACTTGTCTGGTTGATGCCGTAGAGAAAACTTTTTTGTCTGTGCAAATCACCCACCTCCAAAACTGTGGAGGTTTGTCGACATTTTCAGCAGCAAAACCAAGGCAGGCTTCTCTGTGGGAAACAGTCAATGTCTCTTTCACAGCAGGGCTTCTTGCTCTCAGTCCACCTTCCCTTAGATGATGAGTGTTGGTCTTATTTCTAACATTGAGACCCAAAGTCTGCTGAATTTGTCGTGTGTTGGCAAATGGATGGTTTTCACTGAAACGGCGTATCTGCTAATCCTGAGCTGCTGTTGTTTTACGGTGATGGCCATGAGGCTTCCATTCAGGTTACCACCCTCTTCCTTTCGTCTAATCCACCTGGCTACCGTCAACTTGTGAAGACCCATAGTTCTTGCTATATAGCCATTTGAAAATCCCTCTGCATGGAGTGCTATTATAGCGCCCTTGTCTGCCTCAGCCAGATGGGCCACTTAGCATTGACTAAATGATTCAACAGACTGCCTCCTCCACGACTGCAACCACAACACAATGGCCAAGTATGTGTAACACAGAAATCAATGGCATAAACGAGAGATTGCAAGCTCGTACCTTTGTTGTTACATTGTAGAGCAACTTAGAATCTGTAATTCTTCTCAGAAGGGACTGGTCCGCTCTTGTCATGTCTTATCCTGATAAATATCACATGAAATGAAATGTTTACATTATTAATATCCAGCAGGCCTAATGCAATAAACATTTCTGAAATATCTGAGGCAACCTAGAGAACACTCCGTGAATTTTAGCTGTAGAAGGTTGCCTTATAAGAAGAAAAATGTGTTTATCCTCACTTGCCATGTTTCCAAGTGGCACAGTTTACTCTGAGGCATACATAGTTCTTGGCAGGTGTAAGTAGCAGCTTGACTAACGAGGGGAACTCGCCAGATGCCATATGCTGATTGTCTGGGAACTTTGCTCAGTGAAGGAGAGGACAAAATAAGTGAACGTGTGTTTCAGCTTATCTGCAGACATGACCGTTTCTGAGAAAATGATGGTCAAAGTTATCAACACGCTGTTGCTATAGTGTAGATACCTTTTGCACCTGAAAATGCAATTAAAGTGGAAACTCAGTGGCTACTTTCATAGATAATTCAGAGAGTGAGGGGGGAAACAAAGGAACAACCAGGTTTCGAACTCGCAACGCAAAGTTCTGAAGCAGCGACGGTAGCCACAGAGCCACTGCTTCAGTTGAATCTTTACACGCTAAAAGGTATCTACACTATAGCAACAGTCCATTGAAAACTTTGACTGTCATTTTCTCAGAAGCAGTCAAGTGTATGCAGATAAGCCGAGACACGTGTTCACTTATTTTGTTCCCTCTTTCGCTGAGCGTAGTTTCAGCAAGGTCTTGGCCGGTCTCCTTATAAGTGGCATGCATTGCGATTCAGTAGACATAATGTGTCCACTTTCCTTGACTACTCATTGACAGGCTTGGAAACTTTCATTCTTGTAGTGACAGTTTGCCTTATGAGGGCTGGTTTTCCTGACAACGATCCACTAATGGACTTTGCTGCTAATTTATGTTACTGTGGAGTAGACCTACTGCAATGACTTGAACAAGAAATGTTTGTTCATTTGGATAGTCCACTTCCTAGTTGCCATATTTCATTATAATATTTTCCTTTGATTCAAAATGGCAAGTTTAGATGACCATTGCAACTTGGTAACATCAGTAACAATTTAATACTTTGAAACAGTTATGTGTGGTGTACGAGGAGAGTACTCTGTTGAATGGGGAATACATTAAAGATGAAAGCTGCATCCAGTAACAATAATTAACTTTTGGTTATATGACAAAACGCAACTCAAAATACTGTCAATTCATCTCAATACCCAGTAAAACTTAAACTGGAACGATCGCCAACTTACTTTTGTGGGGAAGGCAAATGAAAGACTGTGTTGTATTGGCTGCACACTAAGAATATGCAACAGGTCTATTGAAAACACTGCCTACACTATGTTTGTCCGTTCACTGCTATAGTATTCCTGCATGGTATGGTATCCTTGACAGATGTGATTGACCGTACATGCCAAAAATGTCCAAGGAACAGGAACAAGATTTGTAATGTCATGAAGTAGGGGAGAGAGAGTCCCAGATTTGACATGCGAGTTGGGGTGACAGTCAGGAAAACAAAAGTGTTTTTCATTGTCGTGAGATATTTTCATGAAATTTAAATCACCAACATCTGTTCTCAGTGCCAAAACATATTTCCTTGGCAACTTACACAGGAATAAATGATCATAGTAATAATGTAATTCAGGGCTCATAAGAAAAGACTTAAGTGATCCTTTTTCCAGCACGCTGTTAAAGAGTGGGATGGTAGAGAAATAGTCCGAAGTTTGTTCGATGAACTCTATGCCCGACACGTAAGTCTGGATTGCAAAGAAATCCTGTAGATGTAGTCATGTAGATGTAACAATGAAATTAAGTTGTAATTGCAACATGTGAGTTACATTTGATTTGAACATCGAAGTTGTTTGCTGTTTATTTACTTTTTGTTCATTATTTTCAGATATAGACAAACACCTATGTGTGTTAAATTGATACTGAAATAAAATGTCTTGCATGGACCAATAACAATAAATTCTTAACTACTTGTTATGGTACTGCCAGCATCTTCAGAAGTGGATATTGCATACAACGTTCCTAGGGTGTTTATATGTGGATATTTCAGATGACTTCAAAGAAAATTTGAATGTAGATTCATAAATGTTCCGTGAACAAATGATCTGAGTTGCTGGTGAATACACTTTATCCTCACTAGACAGCATATACTATCATTATACAAGAGGTGAAAAGGGATTCGCCGGATGCGGTGGCCAAGTGGTTCTCAGTGCTTCAGTCACGAACCGCGCGCCTGCTTCAGTCACAGGATGCAATCCTACCTTGATCATGGATGTGTGTGATGTCCTTAGGTTAGGTAGGTTTAAGTAATTCTAGGTCTAGGGGACTGATGACCTAAGCAGTTTGGTCACATAGTTCTTAGAGCCATTTTTTGACTTTTCGTGTCAATTTTCTTTACATAAACGGCCATATCTTTAGATTGGGTTGATGTAGAAGCTCACTTTTTTACTCCACCAAAGGACCATATACCACAGGAAGTGCGATACATTCTCACTTATTACGTCCACGCGCACTTGAGGTAAACAGGTTTTAAGGGTTGGGTAGATAGATGAACTGTCAAGAAAGTGAGACTAGTAGGGTTCCATTTTTACCGACTTAGGTGACAAAATCCTAACAACGAAAGTAGCTATGACAGTGACTGAAGATGGGGGCCACATAAATAATTCCTCCTAGTCTTTATTGGAAATGCTCTAGTTGCAGTCGATACATCAGCATATTATTCGTAGCTAAGCTTTCGATCCAAATCACATTTACAGGAACAGAAATAAAATCCATTTGCCTCTACACATGGTAATTCAGATCCCAGATACCACCGCATTTTAGAAGTGTGAGCATTCCCATTGCAAGCTAGCTTAAGAAACACTTTGGCTAATGAACGTTTTCTGGCTGTGGTGAGTCTAATGGAGAATTCAAAACATTGTAGTATATGTTTGGCAGCTATGTAGCTGTTTATTTCCTGGGGTGGTGCAGAATTATCCTACTTAATTTACTTGCTAATAACAGTATTTTGTTATTTCGGTAACATCCCAAATGATTGTCACATAAGCAGTGACGCAAAGGTAGAAAATTCTTGTTTTTGAGTCCAGAAAGCTCTATGCAACAGAAACTGCAGATCTTTTTGCCATTTTCATTTGCAAAATTGCCGGCTACTTCATGTCTGGCTTAATAATAGAGGGCTGTTTGCCTGGGTTGTCTGCTAGCATAGTGAAAGGTGTTTGCTACTGCAAGGGAGATCTGGTTTGTTTTCGGTTCTAATCTCAATGGAGGCAGATAGACTATCAATAAAGCAATTTAAAAACTTCTTGCGCGCCCAATAGGTTTTATTGCTACCTTTATTCTGTACAGGCACGCTCTGGATGTAAATATGAAAATCTTTTAAATTTTCATACTTGTTACTGCCCACTTTTTCCGCTTCTGTCAATAACTGAACTGATTTAAGTGTGGCACTGAATGATTTTTAACTGAATTTCATTATGAATCTTCATGAATTGCTAAATTTGCACACTTCCATGGCAGGTCAGCAATAGTAATCCATTATCACTGGTCTGAATGGTGAAACAGGTCATTTTGCGGCTAAATGGGCATAATATTTTGCTAATTTGTAATGATCTGGGGTACTTTGTCTTACTAAAACAGTTATGTTATCTTGATAAGCTCAAATTCAGTTTTATTAGTACAGCTCATACTAATTAGCATTTCTCATTTCATTTATATATTATATTTATATGTTGTGTTTAACACACTAATCACCATTAATATAGTCTTACACATGATTGAAAACAGTCTGACAAAGTTCAGATAGTTTTTCAATTTCATGCCTGTGCATAGTATGTTGGTAGCACTTTGTCACCTTGCCTTTTATGCTGTGTAGCAGACTTTAAAGCTATGCAGATCAGAATAAGGAAAAGGCGAGGGGTCTCGCTCTTTTTGTACATGACTGTACACTCCACAAGTACTCTGCTACCCGAATAGGTGCTTCCTTTGTGTGGTGCACCCCTGAACTATCGAGGGTAATTCTACAAACCCAACATGATAATGCAGTTTTAGAAATCTGCAGCCCTTGGCCTGTCACAGAGTCAATGAAGCCTTTGCTTGAGAGCCTCCATTAGGTTCCAAACCAAAGGCGACCTCCATGTGTGAGGCTAGCAATCTTCACCACCTCTGCCAGCCACCTGTGTTTACTGAAGATGGCTCAGAACCCATGCGACAGGTGTTGTTGGTGCCAATGTGAGCCATAGCTGGCAGATGACTGAACACTGCTCAGCTCACTTCGTTTTTGATCCAGAAAGTGTAGTGATGGACAAAAATATGTAATGGAATGCAGAGACACTGCACCCTCAAAAATGAAGTTTTGTGTAAACTGTATGTAGTGTGTGCTGATGACAGTAGTCTTGTAGTACACTTCAAACAACTTGGGTTTTACAAAACCACATGCAAATATATACTTTGCTCGACTTCAACTGAAATATTGGGCTCAAAGTACCTACAGTTGTTTTTGTATAGTGTATATTGACAACATGGGTGCAGTGACAGAGGGTCTCAGTTATATTAAGGTGAGCAGTTGGAACTGAAATCCTGGCACCAGCATAAAGGTTCTTGCATGCTGCTGTGCACAGAGTCTCTCATAAAAAAATGCATTCATATGTGACACAATACAATAATGATGCCCATGTTATTGCCAAAATTTTCTAGTTTTCTTAACAACTTTCTCTCTGGAAGTTTCTACGAGGTCCAACAGAACACCAGTTTGGCAGCAACGACATTTTTCATTACACAGTTTGAACAGTTTCACTCCTCCTACAGTATTTTATTTTTTATTCAGAACACTTTTACACTGTCATGATAAAATATGTATCAAATCCATGTATATACTTTGAGAATGTTCACATCTCATTTTCAGCCAAATATGTCTGTGGTCCTCTTTTTTCCACAGGTTAAAGTAAAATGTACTTTTCTTCAAAATTTCTTGTAATCCTTTCTTCATAGCAGCTGGCAAGAATTTTCTTTTGGGAAGTACACCATCATATTCTAGTCTAAAAATAGACATTACTAACATTTGAAATTATCACTAACAGGCAATGATGTAGGATGGTGAGATGACCTTGAGGTTCCTGTTTTTATAACTGCCGCTATAGCGAGGTGGTAGCTTGTTGCATGATGACATTGGAAGTCATACAATTTGGCTAGCTCCTGGAACATGGTGCATTCAAACTGGCAGCCAGAATCAGCTGTAATGTGGAATGGGTACCCAAAATGTACAACCCGTGTACAAATACTGTTTTTGCAGTTGTTTCATGTGAGATATCAGTGAGTGGGGTTTACCTCTGCCCACTGTGTATAACTGTCTACAGCTGGGGAATAATTACCTGCATCAATCCAAGGATGGAAGAGGGCTGATAAAGTCAATGTGAATGTGGCCAAATCCAGCTGGTACATTCTGGAATTTACTGCTGTCAGCATTTACATGATGGCTCACTTTACTCAATTGTCATGGGATGCAGAAATGTGGCAATGTATGTGTGCACTCCTTCATGGAAGGCTACACAAAGCAGCCTGTAACCAGCTTAATTGTATGGTTGGCCACCAGGATGGGATAGATTGTGGATCCTGTTGAAGACTGTCTTGCAGATTTTCTATGAAACGTGTGGGTGTGGTTTGGTCTGGGAGATGTCATCCCACAGTTTTAACTTTGAATCTGGTACAGGAATCTGATTGAGATATTGTCTTGCAAATGGGTTCTTCAACAGCTTTTGTAACTTTGGATCCAGGGCCTCCTCTGTAGTGAGCTCTATGTAATCTATAGTCACACCATGCCACAGATTCAAGAGAAGTAGTCAGTCACTACATTCTCAGCACCTTTTACATAGTGAATGTTTGTTGTGTAACTGGCTCATGTTGTAACTGTCTGGGTGAGCACTTGCTACTAAAGTTCTCAAAACTGAAAGTAATTGCCTTGTGGTCTGCAAAAATATCGGTATATGAGCCCCAATTTGATGTTGGAAGTCTCTGACTGACTCATATACTAGCAATAGTTCCCTATTGTATGAACTCCACTCTTTCTGGGCTGGCTGGGATCTTTTGGAGAAAGAATTGGGTGGTTGTCAGTGTTTGTCTACCTATTGGTGGAGTGCTGTGCTGATTGTTGACTAACTCAAGTCCATGACTATAGTCACGCTAGAACAAGACACAGGTTCAATGAGAAGTACTGCATGGCTTAAGCTTCCCCAGAGATGGCAGAGCACCTTCTCTAGTTTAGGTTGCTGTACTGTGATGCTACAGTGCACAAGCACATCTGTGAGAGGTGTCTGTACACCTGTTGTTACAGTTTACCATACCAAGAAGGAATCTCAATTACTGGTAACCTTCTAGTTTCATCAGGGATTGTACTGTTGCAGTCTTTTCTCTCAGTGGGGAATACCATCAGCCAAAATGGTATGGGTAAGGAAAATCACCTCAGTCTTTCCAATGACACATTTGTCCTCATTTAAAAGTATTCCATTGTTAAACAAACTATGATGCACATTGCACACATGCTGTTTATTAGTGAAATACATCAAAGTGACTTATATGTGTGAAGATAAGTAGTCCTATGAATACCTCATCCACCAAACATCAGCATCCTGTGCAGCATTTTTGAGGCCAAAAGGCATGAATGAAAATGCTAATAAACTGAATGACATGATCACCACAGTCTTTGGGATTTCACTAGTCACTGCTAGTATTTGGTTATATGCTTTTTGACACTCAAGGATGCTGAAGACCTAGCTAGTGTACATGTGAAGTCCTGTCTGCAATCATTTGGGTAATTAATGCATGGTAATCATCACATAGCCTCCATAAGCCATCTTTCTTGCAGAAAAGATGCAGGAGCAGAGACCATGTGATGGCGGACTGATGAATGATCACAGTCTGTAACATCTCCTCAAAAATTGCCTTTGCCTCCATTAGTACTTCAGGTGCAATTCTACATTCATATAGTGAGATAGGTAGTGTGAGCATGTGTGTATGAGATGTGCCTTATTGTGTTTGATAACACTGCAGTGGGCCTGCATCTGTAACTCACTCAATAGTTTTAATACACATCTCTCAGGCAGCCAACTGTGAAGAAGCGTTTTCACATATCAACCATGTGATCTCAGCCTTGGCTGTCACTAATTCTCTATTCGTGACAGATAATTTTATTTTCAGGTCCTGGGTTTTGCTGTAAATAAGTATTTTTTCCTTGTGTTACATGATCACACTTCACCATCATAGTGCCTAATTTAGCCTATAAATCATGGCATTTGATCATCATGCAGAAGGCCCATGTTGATATGTATATGTGCACAAAAACCCTGAAGGAACTATGACATATCTGTTAGAGGTGTAAACCTTCTCAATTCTCTCTAATGCACTATAAGTAGGGTGACCTCTGATCCTGGATATTTCGTGTTGCCAATTGTGTTCAGTAAGTGTCTTCTCTGCAGGTCAAATGTTAGCAAAAAGTGTGTGGGAAAGTCAGCATCCAAAACAGATTCAGTGACATCAGTGATTGTAAATGAACATGTGAAAGGGTTGGAGAAACCAAGGTGGCTATAGGTGTTGAGTTCAGAGTCATTAGCTGGTCTCAGCTGTGTTTGAAGGCCCTGTTTGCTGTCCTTTATGTAGCTTCAGGCAGCATTCTGTTATCATAACTAGTTTGTATGAGATACACCATGCCTGTACACCTGTCTTATATATAAATTCTTTTTTATGGAATAGAACATGCATGTGGAGGTGGCTGTTGAGGATAGTTTGCAGCCACTTAACTGCTACCATGGACCACATTTCCTTCGAATGTTCATTGACATTCTGTAAACATGTTATTGTGCTGGCAGCACTATGTATCTGATGTGTGATCTGTCATGCATGACTCATTTTGTGTTTGCTGTTTGTGTAACTGCACAATGGGGTATACTTAACAGTATGTTGGCAAATGCAGCTGTGGTACCAGCATATGCTGAGGGCATTGTTCCCTTATTGCTGTAGTTCTTGATGTGGTGATACTGTGGTTGAACTGGGCCTTGAGTTAACTATGGATGCCCCATCATTGCTGCTGTGCACGCCACATAGCCAGATGGTCTACTGATGCTGCCATGGCAACTGTTGTAGGTAACTTGAGTGTAATGTAGATCCTACTGGTGACCTCTGAACTGCAGCTGCAGTGTAGATGAGATTACCAGTACCATTAAATTTCCTGTGCCTGATATAAGCACACCCTCACTTTAAGAAGGAAAATTCACTGGATTGTAGTGTAGAACTGGCCATCTTGCTTGCATTTGCAGCTCTGTTATAGAGGCTCTCCAGTACATGTTCTCACAGTACAGATGAATTTCAAATTATGAACAGAGGTTTTAAGTCTGGCTTAACATCACATTCCACTTCATCAGGAATGTTCATAATACTGTGGACTCATTGCAAAATTATCACTGTTTTCATTGCACTGAACAGGGTTTACATTCATAATAGATGGGAGAGCAAGTTCCAAAACCCAGTGTCGTTGTCAAGTTTGTTGGTTTTGTTGATGGTGGCATAAAATAAACTGTTGTAGTCATCCATTGTCTCAGTACACATTTAACCATTTGTTGCAGATACTGGTTTGCAGAAAGGCACAAAGGTTTGTAATCTTGATCACCAGTTATGTGTTAGGTAAGCTGCATAGATGATGATATGTCTCATTCACAAATTAAAGCATACAAGAATGTTCCATCAAGGAGGTATTGAAAATCAATGACCTTAAAAGGCTATAACAAAGATAAAAGGAAAGGTCACATACATGCAGGGTGACCAACTCTCCTGTATTTCCTGGGATCTCCTGTATTTGTACATATGTTTTCATAATCTCCCAGCTCCCACATTTTCAGGCTCATTGGGCGTTTTTCTACAGTTTTTAATTTTTCAAAACATATGTACAAATGTTTTTAAGCATTCAAATTTTATGCACATGGTCAGAATTTGTTGAAACGTTGGAGAGCAGAGACAACTAGTTTTGTATCAACATTATATCTATTGATTACCTTAAAAATGGTCAACCAACACTTGATGGTAAGATATGACTTCATTTCAGTGCCAGTGCTGACTGTGAATCATTGTTCAAGATTTTGAGATGGGCAGTAAGGACAAAGCTAAAACGCCACCAAAAAAGAAAACAGAGTATATGTGTACATACCTTACAAAGCGGGAAACTTTATATTCCTGGATTGGACCAGCATGGTCAAATGCTTGTAAAGCAAGCTGATCTATCAGAAAACATGAGATTAGCAATGCTCAAGGTGACAAGATTGTGTACAGCACATGAATACTTCAGGTAATAAATTATTACTGTGTATTCTAAATAAAATATTTCCTACTGTTCAGCACATAGTAATTAGAAATTGACAATTTTCTGAGTTAACATCTTATATGCTTGTGGGTCACAAGAGCAAAGCAAATGATGTCACTAATTCATCCAAAATAACTACTTTCTTCAGCTCTCCTCACATGTCTAACTAACGACAATGTGAAAACCATTGCTGGTGAATCTTCACTAGTCTACCACATAGCACAACACAAGCTAAGCCATAGGAGCTTGGACTGTGCAATCAAACTTTCAAAAAATGTGTGCAGTAATTGTAATGTGTCAAAAAGGAATAAATAAATTATGGGCGAACTAAGGCTGAAATGATCACAATGAACGTATTGGCCCCAAGAAGTGTGAACAATTTTTTGGAAGTTTTAAATGACCTCAAAAAGTGTAGCACATTTTTTTCCTTAGCAACAGATGCCTCCTATCATACAAACAGGAAAATGTTTCCAGTTGTAATATGATATTTTGACCTCTTTAGTGGAATTCAAAACAAATTGTTGGATTTTATAGAATAGGCAGATGAAACTGCAATGGATGTCCATAGGTTGCTAAAAAAACTCCCTGAAATCAAATAATTTGAATGTCAGTAATATATCATCATACTGTGTTGCTGGTGCCAATATAAATTATGGCAACGATCCTTCAGTCGTAAAACTGTTAAGTAATGAGAATGAAAAAATCCTCAAAGCCAGTTGTTTCAAACATGAACTTCATAATGCCATGAAACTTGCATGCAGTTGTTCGCAATATGTAGATGCTGAAGTGTTAGTATAAAGAACATGTAGTCATTTTTCCAGTTCTGTCAAATAAATGGAAATGTTAAAACCAGTTTTTGAATTTGTTCATGTTGAATGCATTGAAATCCTCTGACATGGTTATCTCTCACACCTGTTGTAAAAAGCCTTTTAAAAACCTGGGAGCCTATAAAAAGCTATTTTAAAAGCAAAGATGATTCAGACTGTCCTAAAGTTTTGAAAAAGTATTTTTGCAATGAAAGTACAGAAGTAGACACAATGGTTCAGGCTTCTATTAATTCATTTGTGAATACAGGAAATGTTTTCATTCAAAAAGCAAAGCATTTAGAGAATACCGATTATGATATTATGGAATCCTATGAAGCTGTACAGTTACTAATTAGTAAAGATAGACAGAGAAAGGAAGATAGATTTTTTGGTAGTGGTACTCATAAATTGTTAGCTACTGTTTTTCTATCAAGTTCGACATCTACTAGTGAGAAGAACTTCACTGAATTCTATGATTATTTAAATTCTTACTTAGTTAACAAATTTTATGACAGTTTAAATTGTTTAACTCTGCTATGTCTAAAAAAGGGAATTCAATGACACATATGAAGTTGTGGAATGTGTCAAACTGGATAGTGTGAATGATGATGAATTACGTGAGGAATTTTGTAGTTCTTATGATGCACTTAAATATGTTGCCTCTTTAGAGAGTAGTGTTAGCCAGAAATGGATAAAAGTTTTTACAATTTTGAAATCAAATAATGTGAAATTTGAAAACTTGAGTAAGTTTGTAGATTATGAGTACAACAGGAAGAAATTCTCACAATGAGAGAGCATTTTCTCTTATGAATAATAAGTGGACATATGTGAGAAATAGAAATAGTACAAAGCTGATCAAATCTGAATGGCAAGTTGCCATGCATTTTCCTTGCTCGTGCAGTGAATTCTTTGAATTTGTTACAAATGATATAAAACTACTGACTGAGGCAAAATCTGTCACAAAATATGTGCAAGTATTTGTGATGTGTAATTAGTTATCTTTTACAAACACTGCTTTGAGTTTTTGTGCAATTTCCTCATGCTCTTAATCTCCTTAATTTTTTGTCAAGGATATAAGTATCTCCCTTATTTTCTTTTAAACGTTGGTCACCCTAGATGTGTGTATCAGTAATTTCACTAGACACAAACACAAAATACATTACTGCCACTCCATAAATAAGAAAGGAAGTCCATGCAGTTTGCATTTACAAATTATAAATTATTCTTTCTAATGAATACCATTTTCTCTTCTGTTATTGCAGTTATGTACATCGTTGTTCCTTTTGAACTGCAGTGGATGTTGTTGTTGTTGTGGTCTTCAGTCCTGAGACTGGTTTGATGCAGCTCTCCATGCTACTATATCCTATGCAAGCTTCTTCATCTCCCAGTACTTACTGCAACCTACATCTTTCTGAATCTACTTAGTGTATTCATCTCTTGGTCTCCCTCTATGAGTTTTATCCTCCACACTGCCCTCCAATACTTAATTTGTGACGGCCGTGGTGGCTGTGCGGTTCTGGCGCTGCAGTCCGGAACCGCGGGACTGCTACGGTCGCAGGTTCGAATCCTGCCTTGGGCATGGGTGTGTGTGATGTCCTTAGGTTAGTTAGGTTTAAGTAGTTCTAAGTTCTAGGGGACTTATGACCTAAGATGTTGAGTCCCATAGTGCTCAGAGCCATTTGAACCAATTTTTGAACTTAATTTGTGATCCCCTGAAACCTCAAAACATGTCCTACCAACCGGTCCCTTCTTCTCGTCAGGCTGTGCCACAAACTTCTCTTCTCCCCAATTCTATTCAACATTTCCTCATTAGTTATGTGATCTACCCATCTAATCTTCAGCATTCTTCTGTAGCATGACATGTTGAAAGCTTCTATTCTCTTCTTGTCCAAACTATTTATCGTCCAAGTTTCACTTCCATACAGATACTTTCAGAAACAACTTCCTGACACTTAAATCTATACTCTATGTTAACAAATTTCTCTTCTTCAGAAACGCTTTCCTTGCCATTGACAGTCTACATTTTATATCTGCTCTACTTTGACCATCATCAGTTATTTTGCTCTCCAAATAGCAAAACTCCTTTACTACTTTAAGTGTCTCATTTCCTAATCTAATACCCTCAGCATCACCCGACTTAATGCGACTACTTTCCATTATCCTCGTTTTGCTTTTGTTGTTGTTCATCTTATATCCTCCTTTCAAGACACTTTCCATTCCGTTCAATTGCTTTGCTGTCTCTGACAGAATTACAATGTCATCAGCAAACCTCAAAGTTTTTATTTCTTCTCCATGGATTTTAATACCTACTCTGAATTTTTCTTTTGTTTCCTTTACTGCTTGTTAATATACAGATTGAATAACATTGGGGAGAGGCTACAACCCTGTCTCACTCCCTTCCCAACCACTGCTTCCCTTCCATGCCCCTCAACTCTCATTACTGCCATCTGTTTTCTGTACAAATTGTAAATAGCCTTTCACTCCCTGTATTTTACCCCTGCAACCTTTAGAATTTGAAAGAGAGTATTCCAGTCAACATTGTCAATAGCTTTCTCTAAGTCTACAAATGCTAGAAACATAGGTTTGCCTTTCCTTAATCTTTCTTCTAAGATAAGTCATAAGATCAGTATTGCCCCACGTATTCCAATATTTCTACAGAATCCAAACTGATCTTCCTCGAGGTTGGCATCTACCAGTTTTTCCATTCATCTGTAAAGAATTCGTGTTAGTATTTGGAGCTGTGACTTATTAAACTGATAGTTCAGTAATTTTCACCTCTGTCAACACCTGCTTTCTTTGGGATGTGAATTATTATATTCTTCTTGAAGTCTGAGGGTATTTCACCTGTCTCATACATCTTGCTCACCAGATGGTACAGTTTTGTCAGGACTGGCTCTCCCAAGGCTGTCAGTAGTTCTAATGGAATGTTGTCTACTCCTGAGGGCCATATTTTGACTCAGGTCTTTCAGTCCTCCGTCAAACTCTTCATGCAGTATCGTATCTCCCATTTCATCTTCATCTACATTCTCTTCCATTTCAATAATATTGTCCTCAAGTACATCGCTCTTGTATAGACCCTCTATATATTCCTTCCACCTTTCTGCTTTCACTTCTTTGCTTAGAACTGGGTTTCCATCTGAGCTCTTGATATTCATACAAGTGGTTCTCTTTTCTCCAAAGGTCTCTTTAATTTTCCTGTAGGCAGTATCTACCTTACTCCTAGTGAGATAAACCTCTACATCCTTACATTTGTCCTCTAGTCATCCCTGCTTAGCCATTTTACACTTCCTGTCGATCTCATTTTTGAGACATTTGTATTCCTTTTTGCCTGCTTCATTTACTGCATTTTTATATTTCCTCCTTTCATCAATTAAATTCAATATTTCTTCTGTTACCCAAGGATTTCTATTAGCCCTCATCTTTTTACCTACTTGTTTCTCTGCTGCCTTCACTACTTCATCCCTCAGAGGTACCCATTCTTCTTCTACTCTTTTTCTTTACCCCATTCCCGTCAATTGTTCGCTTATGCTCTCCCTGAAACTCTGTACAACCTCTAGTTTAGTCAATTTATCCAGGTCCCATCTCCTTAAATTCCCACCTTTTCGCAGTTTCTTCAATTTTAATCTACAGTTCATAACCAATAGATTGTGATCAGAGTCCACATCTGCCCCTGGAAATGTCTTACAATTTAAAACCTGGTTCCTAAATCTCTGTCTTACCATTATATAATCTAACTGATACCTTTTAGTATCTCC
Source organism: Schistocerca serialis cubense (assembly GCF_023864345.2). Taxonomy (NCBI): domain Eukaryota; kingdom Metazoa; phylum Arthropoda; class Insecta; order Orthoptera; family Acrididae; genus Schistocerca; species Schistocerca serialis. The sequence continues at coordinate 350,689,944 of NC_064639.1, forward strand.
AAGTGTTAGCTATGATTAAGTTATGCTCTGTGCAAAATTCTACCAGACGGCTTCCTCTTTCATTTCTTACCCCCAATCCATATTCACCTACTATGTTTCCTTCTCTCCCTTTTCCTACTCTCGAATTCCAGTTACCCATGACTATTAAATTTTCATCTCCCTTCTCTACCTGAATTATTTCTTTCATCTCATCATACATATCATCAATTTCTTCATCATCTGCAGAGCTAGTTGGCATATAAACTTTTACTACTGTAGTAGGCATGGGCTTCGTGTCTATCTTGGCCACAATAATGTGTTCACTATGCTGTTTGTAGTAGCTTACCCGCACTCCTATTTTTTAATTCATTATTAAACCTACTCCTGCATTACCCCAATTTGATTTTGTATTTAATAACCTGTAGTCACCTGACCAGAAGCCTTGTACCTGCTGCCACCGAACTTCACTAATTCCCACTATATCTAACTTTAACCTATCCATTTCCCCTTTTTAAATTTTCTTGCCTACCTGCCCGATTAAGGGATCTGACATTCCACACTCCGATCTGTAGAATCCCAGTTTTCTTTCTCCTGATTATGACACCCTCTTGAATAGTCCCCACCCAGAGATCCAAATGGGGGATTGTTTTACCTCCAGAATATTTTACCCAAGAGGATTCCATCATCATTTAACCATACAGTAAAGCTACATGCCATCGGGAAAAATTACGGATGTAGTTTCCCCTTGCTTTCAGCCGTTTGCAGAACCAGCACAGCAAGGCCGTTTTGGTTAGTGTTACAAGGCCAGATCAGTCAATCATCCATACTGTTGCCCCTGCAACTACTGAAAATGCTGCTGCCCCTCTTCAGGAACCACACATTTGTCTGGCCTCTCAACAGATACCCCTCCATTGAGGTTGCACCTACGGTACGGCCATCTGTATCGCTGAGGCATGCAAGCCTCCCCACCAATGGCAAGGTCCATGTCTCATGGGGGGCTGCAGTGAATAAGTTACAGAAAACTTCATGAGAAAATAAATATATCAATAATATATCCTCCTTCACCATTTAAAACAGTCTGCCAATGCTAGCATATCTTTTCAGTTCTGTGAGTGTAGAAATCACATGGTTTTGAGGTTTTGAGGCAAAGAACTCATGGAGTGCATTTTCGTCTGGAAATGAAGTTCCTTGAATGTCACTTGATAGATAGTATATAAGGTGAAAATCTGAGAGCAAAAAATCAGGTGAATATGGTGGGTGTGGAATGATATCCCACACAACTCCTGTACAGTGCTTTTTGTTAGTGTAGCAGAATGCGGGTCAGCGTAATCGTGGACTAGCATCACATCATGCAGCCTTCCTGGTCGCTGTTCTTGGATTACATGTGCAAGACACCTCAGTTGTTGACAATAACTGTTAGTACTGATTGTTACACCTCAGGGAAGCAATTTGTAGTACACCACGCTGTCACTTTTTCACCAGTTGCACAACATTACCTTTTGTGGATGTATGCAGATCTTTGTATGGGGAGTTTCTACTTCATTTGGGCTCATCCATTCCTTTCTTTTCATCATTTTAGTGCAAAGACACCATTTATCATCATCAGCAATGGCACAGTATAGGAATGGTCAGTGCTGTTCATGATCCAATTGATAACAAGGAAGCAGAGATGCACATATGGCCACCTGTTGACTTTTGTGATTTTGGCTTAGAGCATGCAATACCCATACACCTTATTTTTGAACCTTCTCTATTGAATGCAAATGTCACATGTTGGTGGAATGATCACAGTTCATCACATTTGCCAGTTCTTGGTTACGCTGACATGGATCACTGTGGATTAATGTGTTTCAACAGTCTTCATCAAACCCTGAAGATTTTCTGAACATGGAGAGTTACTAACGTCAAAATGATCCTCCTTAAAATGAGAAAACCATTTTCTTGCCATGCCATGCTCTGTTCAATGGCATTATTCTCATACATGGCACAAATCTTTCTGGCACCTGTGCTGCCATCACCCATCTACTGAACTCAAAAGTAAGTCAGTAATGTTCCAACTTCACCACTTGGCACTCCATTTTCTAGCATCCACAGCTCCAACCCCTATCTGCAGATGACAAAATGACAATGTGTAAACTCAAATACCAGTAGTGAACTACATATAAAAAATGACAATCAATAAATAAACCCATAGCAACCAGTATACCAACATGCAAAATAAAAATGCTTTGAACTTGTGGACCAACCTAATAGTAGTAACTCTTCTTCAAATGTTCAATGAAACCTTTCTGCTAAGAACCATATGATTTAGATGACTAGCATATTTTGACTTGTCTCCTGTAGCTGAATCAAAGAGCTACAAGACAAATAAATCACAATTCACTCTCACCACATGTTTTGTTGGGATATGATTATATGATTTGACAATACAGGTACAATACTAAACTAAATTACAGAACAACTTAATTTGTAACTCACTACACAGACAATAATGCTGAATTACTAACAGCTGAGTTGCAAACAATCATTTTGCAACATCTATAAATGCCAAAGATATTTTATGGCAGTAAAATTTGAATCTCAGTGCACCTCTTCTATGTTTACAGACAGCTGTAAGTTAAGAATTGTGTCTTAAGTTTGTGATTCTAGGATTGAAGTACAAGACCTTCAACACATTTCTCTCACTTTGGTGCAGGAAGAACCTTCATCAGTGCATCTGCCATCATATCTTCTGTTGGCTGATATTCCATTTTCAGTTGATGCTTTTGTAGGGTGTGACATATGAAATGATATTTTATGTAGATATGCTTTATCTTTGACCAAAAAACTGAGTTACATGCTAATTTTCCAGCTGACTAATTGTCATTGAACAGGGTGATGTCTAAGAGTTTTTGTAAACCAAATTTGTTCATGAATGTTGATAGGTGAATTGCTTCTTTTACTGATTCAGTGAGGCTCATTTCCTCAGTTTCAGTTATGAAAAAGCAATGGCTATCTGCTTGCATGAGCATCATTTGACTGCTCATCTGTATAAGGTGAAGTTGTAACCTGCATATGGCTTCCTATCAGTATCGGAACTTCCGCAATCAGCGTGTGCAAAATTGAAGATTCCTTCCTTGTCCTTGATATATATCAGTTTCTCATCTTTGGATCCCTTGAGGTATCTGAGGATTTGCTTAATCACTTGCCAGTGAATGAAATTATGGTTGTGTTATTGTACTGCCTTAGCTTACTAATTGCATATATTAGACTGAGTACCAATGGCAATGTACATCAATGCTCCAAACAGTTTTCTCAATGGATAATGAGCACCATATTCTATATTCATAGCTATTGTGTCCAACTTGCTCCCTGTGCCAAAGGAATCCTTACTGGCTTGAAGTCCTCCATTTTGAATCAGTATAAAACTTCTCTGATATGGCCACTTTGACATAATGTAATTTTGACAACAAATTGATTTATTTAGATGTGCAGAAGCATCTTATGGCACCAAGAACCTTGACATAAAATCTGATAGATAACTTGATTTGTATCATCCTTTCCAGGTGTGTTGAAGCAATTATAATGTCATCTACATAAATGAGTATGTAGGCTGCATGTTTTCTTACACTGGCTACAAAGATACATGGAACTGAATCTGTGGCTCACAATTCAATTGATTTTAGGGTTTCATTCAACTTAGCATAACATTGTTGGTCAGATTGGTGCAGCTCACAAATGACTTTTCTAAGTTCACACACTTTGTCAAATTTGACTGTCAGAGTCATGGGGAGTCAAAATGATTCAGTTCTTGCAACTGGAGAGAATGTTTCCACAAAGTCTACTCCTGGCCATTGTTTGAATCCTTGTGCAACTATTCTCCTTGTGCAACTATTCTTGCTTTTCTCCTCAGCAGTGATCCATCACTTTTGTATTTATTCCTCAAAACAATCCTACAGTCAATCATCCTTAATTACTTCGCCTGTCTACAATGTCCCAGGTATCATTTTCACTAGTGACCTGGTTTTATCATGTGTAGCTCAAACCACTCTTGATGGCCATGTATCATTGCATTGACCTCTGTTGCATTCAAAATGAAGTTACCATCATGTATTGAAGCATTTGATGGATCCACACCTAACACAGACTCTTGAGCAAGAGTGGCACTTGAAGAATTATAGTCTTCATCACATGAAAAGTCATTATCCAGATTGAATTCTTGGCATATAGTGACTGGAAGCCTGTCACCTTCAAAGCTGTAGAATGGTTTGTCAGCTGACAATGGCTCTGGTTCAGTGTTTGTATCTCAACTGAAATCTTCTCTAGTAGAATTCATGTTGATTCCTCCTCTTTGGTGATGATCTGGTTCATCTTAATAAAACTCTACATAGGTTTGTTTGGGCTCAAAACTGTCATGATCAAGGAACAACACATCTCTTGATATGTGAATCCTGGGATCTGTTGGTGTCCACATGACAGGCTTTCAAACAGTTGGAATATCCTACAAAAATCCCTTCTTTGCCTCTAGGATCGAACTTTGCTTTGTTTTGTGATTAATTCAGGATAACAAACTTTTCTGCAAATGTATGAAGATGAGATAGGTCAGGTTTTCCTCTTCACCTACTTCACATAAGAAGCTCCATCAGACTGTCCCTTAGTGAAGCTACTATTTCAGATGTAGTTAGCTGTGTTGATGGCTTTGGCTAAAAATGATGACAGTAATCCTGACTTGAGCAGCATGCAATGAGCCATTTTGACCAATGAAGGTTCTTTTGTTTGGCAATACCATTCCACTATAGTGTGTATGTAACTGTCAGGCATAACAGAATTCCTGCTGTTTTGAAGATGAAGTCCATTCTTTCATTGCAGTGCTCCTGACCATTATCTGGCTGAAAGAATTTATGATTTAAATAATGCTTCCCAAAAACACATTTTTGAATTCAATAAATTTGTTGGCAACTTCTCATTTATGCCAAAGGAAATGATTGACATCATGTGCTATGGTTGTCTATAAAGGCCACATGCTCCACTTTGAGATGTTTCTCTCAATGGCCCAGAGACATCATAGAGGGTCAGTTCCAGTAGTTTGTTTTTTGTTTCCTTCTCATTTGGTGAACAGAGGGCCAGTGACTTCTTCCTTTAACACATGTAGAGCATTTATTGAGACAGAAATTACTGAATTTCAAACTATCACCTACTCATTTTTGAGCATTTTGATCATATCTCATGAGTTCTAGTAGTCTAATTGAGCATGCCAAATTTTCATATCTTTTTGTAGCTTTTGGCTTAGCAATGATGCATGACTTTGGACCATTTTCTTGTTCATAAAACAAATTACCTTCTCTCTTTGTGATCACTCTGGTAACATTTGTATCTCACATAACTGCATAAGTTTTCTCAAATGTTCCTGTGTGAGTTTTGTCCACTTTATGTAATACTTCTTCTTGAAGCAGCACTCATCATCTTTGCTTCCCTAATTGTTACAGAATGTGCATTTATATGCTGATTTTCCCTGTTTTGTTTTTATGTTGATTTTTGTTCTGGTTTATCACTATTACTCACAGCACTTTTTGGCTTGTTCACTAAATGTTTATGCAATTTAAGAAAGACACTCAAACGTCCACTGTCTTTCAAATCTTTGCATTGTTTTCTTCCAAGATTTGTACTTCTACTGTTGTAACATGTGGTGTATTGTCACAGTATTCAGTACCACATCTAATATTGTTGTAGCTATCAGGAAGACTGCAGAGTGGCAGTATTGACAAAAGATCACCTTTTTTGTCAACATCCATTGCTTGTACGTAACTTGTCCACAACATTAAAGAATTCAGTTAGATATTGTGTCACATCATCACTAGGTTGAAGTTTGTGAATTGTAAAGCCTATGAGCAGCATTGCTGTGTGAGTAGTTCCTTTGAGTGCATAGACTGATGTCAGCTAAGCCATACTTGCTGTGATGTAGTTTTTTACTTGCTTCAGTTCTTGGATAAAAACAATTCTGCTTTTGCTTTCCTGTCTGCTGCTACTCTTGCTTTGTATGCAGCTTCCACAGTGGTGAGCACTTCATGTTCATCAAGTACTGCAATTTGCATTATGTCCTCAGATATGTATATTCACCTACTTTTTAATGAGTACTGCTTTGAATTGTATTCTCCAGGTATTGGAACTATCACATGACAGTGTTTCTAGTTGAACTCCTTGTGCAGTAGTTAAGTGCATCCTGTTAATCTTGGCAATGAATTTGATTTCTACACTTTTAAACTCACAAATTTGAGTTTTCATCTAATTGAAAAATGCCATTTTTTCGATCACATAACCTGAACCATAATCTGGGCCTATAAGCTGATGGAATGTGGTTCAACAATACAGGCATTACATAATTATACAGGGTGTTACAAAAAGGTACGGCCAAACTTTCAGGAAACATTCCTCACACACAAAGAAAGAAAATATGTTATGTGGACATGTGTCCAGAAACGCTTACTTTCCATGTTAGAGCTCATTTTATTACTTCTCTTCAAATCACATTAATCATGGAATGGAAACACACAGAACAGAACGTACCAGCGTGACTTCAAACACTTTGTTACAGGAAATGTTCAAAATGTCCTCCGTTAGCGAGGATACATGCATCCACCCTCTGTCGCATGGAATCCCTGATGCACTGATGCAGCCCTGGAGAATGACGTATTGTATCACAGCCGTCCACAATATGAGCATGAAGAGTCTCTACATTTGGTACCGGGGTTGCGTAGACAAGAGCTTTCAAATGCCCCCATAAATGAAAGTCAAGAGGGTTGAGGTCAGGAGAGCGTGGAGGCCATGGAATTGGTCTGCCTCTACCAATCCATCGATCACTGAATCTATTGTTGAGAACCGTACCAACACTTCAACTGAAATGTGCAGGAGCTCCATCATGCATGAACCACATGTTGTGTTGTAAAGTTCTAGCAGCACAGGTAGAATATCCTGTATGGAGTCATGATAACGTGCTCCATTGAGCGTAGGTGGAAGAACATGTGCCATCAAGACATCACCAACAATGCCTGCCCAAACATTCACAGAAAATCTGTATTGATGACGTGATTGCACAATTGCGTGTGGATTCTCATCAGCCCCACACATGTTGATTGTGAAAATTTACAATTTGATCACGTTGGAATGAAGCCTCATCCGTAAAGAGAACATTTGCACTGAAATGAGGATTGACACATTGTTTGAAGAACCACTCGCAGAAGTGTACCCGTGGAGGCCAATCAGCTGCTGATAGTGCCCGCACACGCTGTACATGGTATGGAAACAACTGGCTCTCCCATAGCACTCTCCATACAGTTACGTGGTCAACGTTACCATGTACAGCAGCAACTTTTCTGACGCTGACATTAGGGTTATCATCAACTGCACGAAGAATTGCCTCGTCCATTGCAGTTGTCCTCGTCATTCTAGGTCTTCCCCAGTCACGAGTCATAGGCTGGAATGTTCCGTGCTCCCTAAGATGCCGATCAATTGCTTCGAATGTCTTCCTGTCAGGACACCTTCGTTCTGGAAATCCGTATCGATACAAACGTACCGCTCCACGGCTATTGCCCCGTGCTAATCCATACATCAATTGGGCATCTGCCAACTCCGAATTTGTAAACATTGCACTGACTGCAAAACCACGTTCGTGATGTACACTAACCTGTTGATGCTACGTACTGATGTGCGTGATGCTAGTACTGTAGAGCAATGAGTTGCATGTCAACACAAGCACTGAAGTCAACATTACCTTCCTTCAATTGGGCCAACTGGCGGTGAATGGAGGAAGTACAATACATACTGATGAAACTAAAATGAGCTCTAACATGGAAATTAAGTATTTCCGGACATATGTCCTCATAACATCTTTTCTTTATTTGTGTGTAAGGAATGTTTCCTGAAAGTTTGGCGGTACCTTTTTGTAACACCCTGTAGAATAACTTTGTTCATAACTCACTGCACAGAGAATAACACAGAACTACTAACAACTGCCATGAAGACATGCACATAGTGACATCTGTAGTCACAAGAGGCATTACATGTTGAAGGACTGTGCTGATTGCCAAGTCACTTACATCTGCAGTTATTGATAACTGTGTGTAAGGGAGCGGATGCATCAGAGTTGTCATCTGAGTAAGGCAGTCTTTTATTTTACAAAGGCTGTCTGGATGTCAGTAACCCATAGCAGCTTCTGTTTGCTGTTAGTGTTTTTGCCTTTGAGTGCTTCCATCAATGGGGTCTGCATGATAGATGCTTAAGGTAGTTAACACTGGTAAAAATTTATCATTCCCAGGAAGCAGTGTAATTCATGGTAGTCCTGGGAAGAAAGTAATTGATGGATCAGTTTGGTTCATTGCGTCATTGGGGGGATGCCAGTGCTGGAAACCATGTAACCCAGAAAAATAACTTCAGTTTGTCACAGCCCAAGTTTTTCATCCTTGATAACAACCCTGTTCGTGGAAGTCACATCAAGAACTTGTGTGGTGACTGGTTGTTTGTGTTGTCCTCATCATTTCATCACCATTAATGAAACTGGTGAGATTGGACTGAGCAAAGGTTGGGCTTTTTGGGTGTCATTATATTGCAAGAAAATGAGAATGTCATCCAGGTATGAATAGCACAAGTGGAATACAAGGAGAATGCTATTTGAGAATCATTCTCATGTCTAGGCTGTGTATGTATATTAATTTAACTACTAATTTAACTACAAAGTTTTTCTATTTGTGTGTTTGTGCTAAGCAACAATGATGTTGCTATTGTCTGACTACATCACATGTCCTAAGCTCTGAATATATGCTGTCATTGGTTGGCAGGATAATGTGACGTGAGCTATGATTGGCTGATAAAAGCATGATGCAATCTCGATTTCAGTACTTCAGAAGCCATTGTGCTATACTTGGTGGAATCATATTTATGCTTTCGTAATATGTAAATACGCAGTGTGAAGGTTGCTGCACATTGAAGATCTTTGCAAAATGTGTTATTTTTTGCTGGGTTTCTTTCCCAAAGTGCTGGGAAGTTCTGTGCCCATGTATAAAATCTTCATCATTCAAAAGAGTAATAAAATTTACTGCTCTGAGGGAAAGTATATTGTTAGTTAACATGAAAAAAACCTGCTTTCACTGGGAATATAGTGTATTTTCACCTGAAAAAAGTTTATTTTTAATCAGGAAATCAAGAAAAATTCAGGATTTTTTTCCCCGCATATACATCCTGATAAAAAGATATTCAAACAGGCCAAACAGTGTAATGATTGCTATCTTCTGAATGTCATCTGTGTTTATCAGTATTTGGTGATAAGCATGCTTATAGTCTAACATACTAAAGACAGACACATCTGCAGGATAGTGCTTAAAGTCCTTTATGTTAGGTATTGGGTAACTGTCAAAGATACTGTGTGCATTAAGGATTCTGTAATCACCACATAAGCACAGAACACCATCTTTTTTCAGTGCTAATTTGATGAGTGAAGGCTATGGCCTGTCCAAGGCTCCAGCTATTCCAGCTTTAAAAGTTCATCAACCACTGTCTTCACTATGCAAAGTTTATCAGGTGCAATCTGACATGGTCTGTGCTGAACGGGGGGCCTTTGTATGATAAAGATTCAATGTAATGTACTGTTTGTGACACCACAGTGGGGGAAAGTCACATATAAATGGCCTGTGGGTGACTGCAGATGCGGAATGGATAGGATAGGGGAGGGGTTGGACGTGCACATGTGGTGAGCACGTTACTGACCTCATTGAAATGTGAAGGTAGCATAGACAGTGGCATTCACAGCGAGGTGGGTAGAGGCGTGTCGGGGCTGTGTGGTGTCGGCATGGTGGAGTCATCGAAGACACACTTTGGTGAGCTCATCAAACACTGTTTGTATTAAGTATCAAAGCTTAATTTTATCCATTTTCAGGTGAAGAGATTCTAATCTTTCTTTGATATAATGGTTTTGTTGAATTTGTTCAAGTGTGGTGACAAGGTCAAGGAGGCAATGATATTGTTCATCTGTATTGGGACTGTGTCATTCTTCAGTAGGGAGGGATGTGGAGACATTGTGTTGCTGCTGAGGGAGGGCATGGCTGATGACACTGGAGACTACATGGCCAATGTCATACTGGATGAGCATGCCTTTGGTTAAACCTGGTAGTAGACTGTAATAATGGAGGAAATCAGCTCCAAAAACTGGTTTGGTAACTTCTGCAATTTGAAAATTCAATGTAAAAGTTATTTCGAAGTTAAGGTTCAATGAGCATGTTTCTGAGCTGTGAACAGTAAGGGTAGAATAGCTCACCACACCAAGTTGGACAACTGTTGAACTGTAGGCTGAGGTGTTGGTGGTCCGAGGTGCTGCACTAATGTCTGAGCAGAAGATGATCAAATAGTATTGTTGTCTGATTATGTCAAGGATGTAGAGCCTGCTGGTATTCCTGGAAGATGTGGTGCATGGTGAACCCTTGATTCATGAAACAAGGTGACTTGAGTCAGTGTTGCAATTCAGTGTGCCTACTGCGAGCCACCCATATCAGCTGGGCTGTGACAGAGCATATGACAGTGGTAGGTAGCATCACTGAATTGTTCGTGATACTAGCAGCAGTGCAGGTCAGTAACCAGTGTAGCATGATTATCACTTGTTTTTTTGTTTTCTCAGATGGATGGTGGTCACTGTTCTGGGTGGGGCCTGTGATGTCGCAGTCAGCATTTGTTGTGTGCGGTGTGATCAGTTTGGCAGGTGCTGGAAGCAGTGCACAGTGGGACATGTGCTGCTGGCTGCAAGCAGTGGTCTGCAGCTCATGGTCTAGTGGCTAGCATTGCTGCCTCTGGATCATGGGGTGCCAGCTATGATTCACAGCTGGGTTACAGATTTTTGCCACTTGGGGACTTGGTATTTGCATTTCCTCGTTATTCAGGGAAGTGGCAAGACTGGACAGCGAAACGGTTGGGAATTTGTATGGGTGCTGATAACCATGCCCCCCACGAACCAAATACCATCACCATCATGACAACTTGAAACTGGGGTGGGAGATTGGCTACCCACAATGTCCACAATGTACAATCAGATAGTAGTTGTTGGCCGACTGAAGTTCATAACTGCTGCCACAGTTGATACAGCATATTGTTCATTAAATGTTCATTATAGTTACATGTGTAATTGTTCTTCCAGCATTCTGGAGCAATGTTGCAGGAGTGTTGATCTCACTGTTCAATATTTATCTTCTGTGGAGTTGGCAAGATGATATCACTAATCACATCTCCCGTATTGGTTAGAGGCATGATGTGGCTGCATCACTCATGATGTTATGGACACCAAGGATGCTATCGACAATGACGAATCATGTGAAGGCTTGATCTGTCTCATGGAGCCAGGCCAGGTGAATGAGGTGCGTGGAGCAGCAGAACCATGCCATTTTTAGCCAAAAACTGTCTAACAGAGATGGCTGTGTGCAGGTGCATTGTTGTGGTGGAAAAACCAGTTTTGTGTCTGCCGCAAATCAGATCTCTTTTGATGAACACTGTTTCACAAACTTCTTAAATTGCTCTGTGAGCACAAGCTCTCACATTCATGGATTTGGGCAGCTGGCAGATGTCAAGAATAAGGTTTGCCATCAATCGACATGTCACCATTTTTAAATAGAGCAAACCAGTCATACAGTTGAGTTTTTCCCATAGTGCTATCTTGGTAAGATGTTTTCAAGATTAAAACAGTTTCAGTAGCATTTTTACTGAGTATTAAGCAAAGATTCACAGCTGCATGTTGTTCCCCTAAACTTGCCATCATAAAAGATGAAACAAGAACAACACAGTGCTAGCAAAAACAATCACTGCAGATGAACAGAACAAACCTGGCTGACAACACAGATGGCACTGCTGGAAATGAGTTGTGCTACACACACCTAGCAGCAGAAATGCATACTACACAAACTCGGCACATGGCAATGTTATTCCAGTCTTTTTCGGGTAACCCCTCATACTTATCTGTACCCACCATTTCAGCAGTTGCGAACCCCACTCTCATCTTCCATTCAGTGCTCTGCACTCCAGGAGGAGGAGGGTGTCTCTGTGAGGACACTCTGTGTGATGCACATAGCTGACATTATTATAACTGAAATATCTGTGACTTGACCAAAGACTGCAGTTTGTTCTGAGTCATGTTCAATGTAAGTCACATCTCTGTATGTATGATTCAATAAAGTATAGTTAGCTGTAACTGCCTGAGGTATCTATGTAGGAAAGTTGTCCACATTTTTTACCTACTTGTGTTACAATTTTCTTTTTAGTGGAGGCTGTTGTCATTTATCAGTTTTTAAAATTCTTAGTACAGGTCTTCTACCTCCTTGTCAGAATGTGGGCACATGTTAGTTAGTATGATATAAATTTGATGTTGATACAATATTCAAAATATTAGTTGCACATTGCTAATCCTTGTTTACAATTTCTATACTGAAATCATTATACACAGACTCTTATTTTAAATTTTTTATTGCTACTTCAAATTTTCAATAAACACATTCACATCATTATCTGTGCTATCTGTGATTGTGACTTTGATGGTTTGTCATTTCCACACACACATATTAGATGCCAAGGCAAACATTCGCAATATAATGACCTAAGATCTTTTTCATAGTGACAGAACCAGTTGTTGCAGATGAAAGAAAATATATTTTGCTTATATTGCAGGTCTTGCATTATGTATCAAGCATCTTGTGAGAAATAAAATGTCTGAGAAACCTAATAAGGACTGTAAAAGGCACAATACATTTATTATAATGTAACAATTATTAAGATTAATGAATGGAAAATGATTAAGAAAACAAATTAAAAATGTATCAACCTGCTTTTTATGTCTTTCTGCCTTAAAACCAGTCAGTTTTGATTGTTTTACTGAGGAAAGTTTGTTCGATAGTTTCCAGATATTTTTAGGAGACAAACAGGGGCATTATTTGTAGATAAAATGAACTTTATTGTGTAACACACTTAACTAAATTTCTTAAGTGTAATCATTTATTGGAATATGATGTTTCAGAGGATGAGATTTTATATAGTGATTTAAAATAATATAGGAACTACACTATAGTGAAGATAAGTATACATACAGCCTGCATCATCTTGTAATCACCAAAATTAGTTTCCTCCAACTATAGACAGTACCCAATAACTGGGCAACTGCTTTACAAAAACTAACTATTTGGTTGTGAGATTCTTAAAGCAACCATGATGTTGATATCAAATGAAAGTTTCTAGAAATTCTTACAGATTAATTAACTGTGGGTGTATTTTTAGTAATGTGGTCATTCTTCAGTGTTAAAAGTATTATTGTCATTAGACTATAAGAAACTTATGTAACTGTCAGAGTTGATTTGTACAGTGTTTCATGTACATAAGTAATTAAGTGGCACTTCAGTTTTTCAATTTTATGAAAAACAATATCTGCTGAATAGCACAGCAGTGAAAAGAAAACACCAATCAATGTTTCACATTTTAATTTCTTCTTCTACAGATCGTGACATTGGTATTCTGGACTATATATTCAATAGATCGTGAACTCATATTGCCTAAAGCACTGGACGCCTTTTTGCCTCTTTGGTTAAATCATGCACTGCACACAAATATTACTGTTGCTGCATTTACTGAGATGTTAGTAACATTTCACTGGTATCCTGCGTCACGACGGACTACTGTGTATGGTATTGCAGCAATTACGGTGGCTTATGGTGTATGGTATGTAACTGAATATAATGAGTTTCCCTACAGGAATGAATCATACTTAATGAGACTGTTCCTATCAACCACTTGTTTCTTTATGTTATGTAAATGATTTCCCATGTTTTCTAGATAATAAGCATCTGATCACCTTTTTTATCTGCTCACTCACCTAATTGACAGTATGCTTAACAACTGACTTTTCCAAGTGGTCACGGTATCCAGTATCCACTCCCCACAAAAATTAAAAATCTCTCTACCACAGGGATCAGTTCTTGCTCTACTTTTCTTCAATTTATACAATGCAGGCATGACAAAAAAAAAAAAAAACAAAATCAAGGAAGTTTGGTTACGCTGATGACAGGGACCTGCAACAAGGCGTTCCTCAATTCACCAATCAGAAGAAACCCCAACGGAGGACCTAGATGTAGTGGATAGTGCTTTTGCAAATGTTGGCCCCAAGCATATGCCACAAAAATGAAGGTTTCCTGCTTCCACCTAAGTAATTAACTTCCCAGAAGAAATCAAAAACTACACCAACTCATAATAAACCACCAAAGCACCTGGGGGTAACCCATGATAGAACTCTGCATTTCAGAGAGCATCTAACAAAAACAGCCAAAAAACTGAAAACGAGAAACAACATAATTCAAAAGTTATGTGGTACAACCTGAGGAATATCAGCATCCAACTTCATTCTTCTGCTCTGGGTCTTGTCTTCTTAGCTGCTGAATAAGTCTAAGAGATAGATGTGCAAATAAATAACACCATTCGAATGATTGCAGGTAGTGTTAAGGGGAGCCGGAACGATCCATCTCCTCCATGTTAATTTTAGATAATAGAAGGAACATTTTTTCTAAAACCATTAAACATATTGCTCTGAAATTTGCACTACATGTTCAGTGAATATTTCTCTACAAAATTATAGTGCCATGTTAAGAAATATTTATTGGTTTTTGTTTTACAATTTTTTTAAGTAGCTGCTTATTTTTTTCTCTAAAACCTTGCACTTTTTCTTCTATAACTCTTCAATTACACTTTTTTTTACAATTTCTTATAAAAATGAAGGAAAAGAAGTAAACAATATTGTGTATAAATTTCATTGATATACTGTGAGCAGTTTTTGAGGAAATGTTCCTCAAATATGAAAAGTTTAACGTTACGGGAAATGGCTTCCAAGGTTTTTTAATACATTCCTGCCCCATATGATGGATTATCAGCATCCTCTTCTTTTTCCAGTGTTAGTTTCCCTTTCGATGGTCTTTACTTCCCTTTTTCTGCATGTTGTAGGCTTTTGTCTCTTCCTCCTGCACCTCTTAGTCTCTCTTCATCAATTAGGCGCATTGTTGAAATGGTGCTGTGTCCTGGTTGGAAACATAAACGTTTCAGCACATCAGATTTGTTAATGTTTCCTTCATTGTATGTTGCCACTCCATCATACACTCCAAATTGCAATGTTTTTATCTGTACAAACACTTTTTGGGAATCCTAATCCAAATTAAATTATTTACACTTTCATTTGGATTTTGTGTTTTCTCATGTAAACACTTTACCAATAAACTTGGCTGTGATAAATCTCTGAATCGAGCCTCCATGCACCTCTGCACATGTCCAATGCACTCCTGTTTTTTAATGTGAATGTCATTCCCATAAGGTTTGAGTTCCTCTACAGCTTTATATCCTTTAGAATCACCATCTCCTAGATAGTTAGTGTATCATACATTATACCACTCCTGTGATCTGGAAAAAATTGCTTTCACTCCCTCTACTTCCATCGTTCCACTCGTGCCGTGAAAGTTTGCTTCACAACTTTCACTATGTTTGTCCTTGGTATTGCCCTTAAATCTACAATGTTTTGAGAGAATAGCAACATCAATTACTTTGCAACTGTCTCCACTGGTAGCTGTCATAACTCCATTTAGAGATTTATGACCTCTACGTTGCCATCATCCATCTAAAGCAACAGATAAATCTCTACAATTCCCACTATCTGTCACAGCTTAATCAACTGCTTTCTTCATTGTTGCTGGAGCAATATCTTCAGCAGAAGATCCCACCAATTCATTATAAAATCCAAACTTGGTTGGTGGTTTTGGCAAGTTCATAATTCCACGTAACATTGTCCCTGCAGCACTGCCCTTGCCAATGCAATGCAAGCCATACACTAGCCTAACATTTATATCATACACCTTCTTTCCACTATTACCACTATGAGAAATGGTGTTAGAATTGGAAAAAGAAACTTCTGCGGTGCATTTGTTACACTTCAATAACATTTTACATGCCAAACCAATGTGTGAAGTTATTTTCAATTCCAGTTCTCTTCCTTTGCAAACTTGGCGTAATATGTTTTGTTTCAAAATATTACAGAGCAAGGAAATGTTAATTATTTCATTCACATCATTACTGTCACTTTCATAGTTTTCAAATTTTTCTTTGTGGTCACAAAGTTTCTTGCTGGAAGAAGTTCTATCACATTCATTTGGAGTAGGCGGTGAAGCAGTCTGAGCAGCATCTCCCTTCAAAACAACAAAAGATTTCTTCTTCCACTCATTGTGCCTTTTCTTAAACACTCAATTGCTCAAACTGGGCATATTGATATCCACAAACCAAACATGTAAAACAGGTATGAGGAAAATTCGTCAAATACTCAAAATTGAACAGCTAAACAACACAAAGCAAACTCCCCAAGTCAACACATACAGTATAGTCTTTATGTTTACCGATATGAACAGTCACTTGTCACAGAGATAAAGCCATACAACGTTGGAAAACAAAACACTGTCTAATTCCACAAAGATACCCTGCTTGCAGCCAGCGAGCAGTGCCTTCAGAAGTGACACACCCCCCAAGTTGCTACAACTGTTTACGCGGCGCGACAATTTTGCAGAGATAAAAAACACACTTAGAATTCACTTAGACGGATGAAACTTGATTTGTTTTATTCAGAAAACTCCAAATAATTTTATAATGAAAATACTAAAAAATGTTAATTTCGTCATTTGCATCATTCCGACTCCTCTTAAATAAACACCTACAGAATGACTGCCAGTACTAGGCCACATTCCACTCCTTCACCTTTTACATATAAATGATCTCATGAATGAATACTAGAAGATCACGGATTATAAAAATCTAACAGCACTTCAAGATGCCAGTGATGGAGACTATAACTGACTCTGCTCTGAATGACCATCAACAGTAACCGCAAGGCTCGCTATAGAGTTCAACGTTAGTAATGCATGGATTGGACTGGACAAAATAATATGCCATATACCACCCATTCCATGCAAAATGAGGTCAGTACTAAATAGAATTAGAACCAAACAATAGAGATACGCATACTTTTTGCACAACTGGGGTAAGCAGCCACTACCACTTAATATTGTGGAGAACCAGAGACCATCAGGCACATCACAGAAGAATTCCCCTCTAGATTATGTGACAGTAGACCAGAAGACTTCTGGTATGCTGGTAGAGGAACTACCATGGAGCAGATTTGCTTGTATACAAAGATCCCTAACTGGTATGCCAGTGAACCTTTATTTACAAAATTTTATTTGCACAGCAAATAACTAGAATATAAATTTTGCACACATTGGTACTTGAACAGATACTCAATTTTTAGCAAAATTAATCACTACATAATTATAAAGCCACAACAAATTTTTTTTAAAATCTGTAGACTTTTTTCCCAGAAAGTTTTACACACACACACACACACACACACACACACACACACACACACACACACACACACACAGTGGACTTCTGCCCATACAGTTGTCAACCTTTTTCCCAGATATGTGAACAAGTGCACAACATATATATCTTAAACCAGTGTGTGCTCGATTTCATTTGGCTAGTATCAACATTTTCAGGCTGCTGTTGGCCCCAACTGCCAGTACACCCACACCCTGCACTAAGTAATCTCTGGAGTACACAATAGCAAGTGGGCTTTTGAAACAGAGAAGCACAATTTATACATAATGGTAGACACACGAGTCTCAACATAGGAATAAGCTGGTAATTAGGAAAAGACTTGAAATGGGACAATAAAAGAAAAGTCCCTTGCTTTTGACATCCAGTAAACACCACTGGAAAGAGTTTTACAGATTAATGTTAAGCAGAGTGCAGGCTGGAGTTAACACTTCCAACAAAAGCTATGTTGTGCCAGAAGAGAGGAACTGGTAAGTATGTATCAACTTCCGCTGGCAACCCCAAAGTCGATAGATTACTTAAATGCTCAATTAGTTTGTTTATAAGTGTTTATATTGTAAGTATTTTGCTCTACACCCTTATGTAATCTGCCCCCCCCCTCCCCCCAGCTCCCCATCATGCCCCTCCACGCAAAAGCCAAACAATAATAAATAAATTCATTTGATGATACACCATTTGTGCAACAACAAGCGGAAAGGATATGATATGGCCATAAAGTTGAGTAATCAATCGATTTCTGCCTTGAAGCTGTGTATTTAACATATTTAAGTGGTTAGTAATATCAGTTAAAATGCCAAGTCACATAACCAGCCTGTATTTTATAATTCAGAGATATTTCTGTTCTTTTTAGTCATGAGAATTTCATTTTCATCAGTAATTCAGAAATCACTCCAGCATTTCATTGGAACATTACCATTTTAGTTCTGTGTTCAAAGCACCTTCACTGTCAGTTTCTTCAAAAACAGTTTTGAAGTGTCTGTGACTGGGACCACGAGTTTTTATGAAATTAATTATTGCAACCACAACTTTCATGACACATTCAAAACTTGTTATCCTTGGACACAAAGTCTCTTGGTTGATTATACAGTGTAACAGTATCAAATAATCATCATGCACTCCTAAATGCCATATTAGTAATGACACCAATCTAGAATTAATTCCTACCATGGAAGTGCTCTGTCAGTCCCAATACCTGATACCTTAGACAGATCTAAATTAATGTTCGAACACTGTTGTAAGAGTTCAGTAACATATCAAAACATCTACTTTGCTCTGACAATGAACCTTTTCCAGCCAATGCTTCACATACTTCAAACTCATGCATTATACCCTATGCTAATACTAACATCTGAGGTGCGGAAGTTATGTCTGTTGATTCATTGGTAGCCAATGAAAAGTAAGCAAATTTCTTTGAGCAAATATTCAACTGGTCCTTTATGTTTACCAATACTGCAGTAATTCTCCCTTGCGTAGCCATATGTTTTAGCTGAAGTTTCTCATAATGCTTAACAGATTTTGAGCAAATTTTTTAGCAGCCATATCGAAACAATTTATGACAAATTCGCAGTCTATTTGCTATATGGTGAGAGATTTCAAAACTTATTTCTGTTGCAGATTCTGAGTCTTTAACAGGTTTTCTGAACATCACTTACTGATGTTCCCATTCTCATTTATGAAATAAATTTTCTGTTTACATAATTCTTCTGTCAATTCAGAAAATGCAGAATGCAGTCTTTCACAGTATCTCCCAGTTGTATTCGTTTGGGATAATTACAAAACTTTTTCAAATAATGAAAATGATATTATTCAGCAACTACTCAAAAAAGTATTTTTCAGTCCATCTATCCTGAAACTGCAACTTCTCATCCTGTAATCTGTGCTTTCAACTTAGTCCTTACCCACTCTTGGTTTA
Source organism: Schistocerca serialis cubense (assembly GCF_023864345.2). Taxonomy (NCBI): domain Eukaryota; kingdom Metazoa; phylum Arthropoda; class Insecta; order Orthoptera; family Acrididae; genus Schistocerca; species Schistocerca serialis. The sequence continues at coordinate 350,709,247 of NC_064639.1, forward strand.
ATTTTTCAACATCGTCCAACTGGGTACAACAATGCTTATGAAGAGAAAAACAAAAATTTTTGTAAACAAAAAAATGATTAGTGTACAAACTTTTCTTACATTATTATCGATCAATGATCATGAAGTAAATGCGTACAGGTATCAGCAACATATAAACTTGTTGCTTACTCTCACTGCAAAAAGTTCAACACACTAATGAGTAGGCTGATGAAGCTCGTTGATGCAAGGTGTGTATTTCAGAATACACAAACAGCTGATGACTGAACAATGTCATTCCTTACAGGAACACATGAACACTGTGCCACTGCATCGTTGTGTAAGCGTGCAAGCTCAAAAACAATGTGCCATGAGACAAGTTATTATTCCAAATTGGGATCTACTAGCCCCAATGCCAGCTAGACTGGTCTGCTTCAAAAGAACTAAGTTCTGTCAGTCCTCTACTTTCTAAAAGGAATTGAAAGATGAGGAAAAAAATTACAAGAATGGATGGTGAGGGGCAGGCTACCGTCACTTTAATGGTGGGCTGCATGCGCCTCATGTGCTGCAGTCTGTGCATTTGTGGTTTAGAGAGACTGTCAGAGTGTTCTAGGGGTCCAAGTCCAGATGTGGAGGAGGAGGAGGAGGTTAGTGTTTAACGTCCTGTCGACAACGAGGTCATTAGAGACGGAGCGCAAGCTCGGGTGAGGGAAGGATGGGGAAGGAAATCAGCCGCGCCCTTTCAAATGAACCATCCCGGCATTTGGCTGAAGCAATTTAGGGAAATCACAGAAAACCTAAATCAGGATGGCCAGAGATGGGATTGAATCGTCATCCTCCCGAATGCGAGTCCAGTGTGCTAACCACTGTCTCACCTCGCTCGGTAAGTTCAGATGTATGTGAAGTGTTGATGTAAGGTGGCTGTAATGGACACAGCAAAATGTAAATTCTCTTTCTCTCTCTCTCTCTCTCTCTCTCTCTCTCTCTCTCTGTGTGTGTGTGTGTGTGTGTGTGTGTGTGTGTGTGTGCATCCATGGCAGTTTCCATTGTGTTGTGCTAAATAAATAATCACTTTTAGTAGAACCAACAACTTGTGACACTGAGATGATTGTGAGTATACAAGAATCACTAATATCATTATTAAAGTTTTGCTGTGTTAATTTAAATATGTTTTTCCATGGGAGACTCACCACTGAATGACACCAGTCCAGAAATATCACATATGGCAGCGAAAATACCACATTTCTGGTGAAAAACTGTAAAGGTCTGGTTTTTGCAAATGTAGTCCCAATCTGCTACCACAGAAATTAGCAACTAGGTGACAAAGTAACAATATGCTTTAGGACTGTTTGATAGTGAAGTTGCTGAGCTAAATTCATTTCAAAACCATTATCAGCTTTTCCAAGTACAAACTTAAAAAAAAAGAAAAATGCTGTACTTGAGACTTAGAAGAATCAGTCACAAAAAGTCAAAAATTGCTAACATAAGAAGATGGAGGAGACAAAAAGCCATCTATTTTACGCAGGGAGGTGTGGGCTCCTGCAGGAATGCAAGTAACCTATTTTTTTTTTCTTCTTTTTTTTTTAAGAAATATATATCTTCAGCAACTACCACCCAACGTGCATTCTATCCATGCACCAATTTGCAAGGGGAAATTCTTGAAACAGTGCCTTTTATGGCTGACAAAATGAAGGGATCACAATGCCCAGTCAGTCTGTATATAATCACAATGACAGAATTTTCCAACTGGAGAAACAGCTTTCGGAACCAATGACACCGATTTAGAAACTACAAACTGGGACATTATCAGGAAGCATTTCAAAACAAAATCACTGTAACTTGCACAGAAACATTCTATCTGCTGGTGTCATAATTTCAAACAGACTGCAGAGAAGTGCACATTGCGATGTTCATTTATTTTTCAACAGTCTGCTAACACTCAGAAGGAAAACTAGTATGTGACTTGTTCAGCGTGGCACACAGTGAGGAGGCTGAATCATCTCACTGCATCTTCATAATGGATTGCAACAAACATCATTGATGTGTCTGGGGCAGACATTTCTGTATTCCCAGCAACAACACTGGATCACAAGAACATTCAAGGTGGAACATCTGAACCACTTGCATCCACAGACTGTTTTTCAAACATTCATCCACCTGGATGAAATACTGATGTTCCAAGAACTAGAACATATCAGTACAGTTTTCAAGAATGCTATCCATGAAAAATTTGTGTGTCAGGGCCCAAAGCATTTAGTGCGACATGAATGTATTTTTGAGTCTGAGCAGCACTCTCAGTACAGGACTGAGAGCTTTTAAAACCAAGAGCCAGACCATGTGGCAGCAAAGACTTCAAGTCAGTATTGTGATTTAGCACTCAGTCACTTTTTATGTGAGTTCTATTTGATTTAAGTCTTGAAAGTTGCAGACATTTACTCATTGTACTGTTTGCAATGCAAGTTGGTAAGCAGCTGTAATGGTGTGAGTGCCTGGATTAAAAGCTGGGATCTACTCAAGCTTTGATTAAGGGTTCTCACCAGCCTGCATCTGTGGCGCAGTTTACATTTCAAGCAGCCATTCACCTGGATGGTGGTGTGTAAGGATCCAGCCATTGACCTGGTGTAACAACAAGTGCGATTGACTCAGCAGGTGACACATTTGTATTGATCCACAGTGAAACCTCAGTGATGCAGAGCCCACTGCATTTGTAATTGATAATGTTGTTAGGTCAACACATGAACATGGAGGGGTTGACTGATGCAGAGCTCGAGATTCAACAATGGTGTTTGAATGGTGTGCTGCACCAACATTGTACTCTGTTGTCAGATCTGCCTCAGATCACTGTCTATCCTGGATTACACAGGTGTGGATCCTCCGACCTATATGTTTTGTGATGAGACGTGGATGTCCAGTATCATACAGCCTATGCGTTGTACCACCACCCTCCAACCACTTTCCATAGGTGCTCATGATAGTAGCATACAAACACCAGACAAGCTTCACCATTTCAGAGATTCTCATTTCCAGCTGCAGTGCCACAACAATGTGCCCTTTGTCAAAACCACTTATATCAGTAAATTTCTGCATTTCGGCCCATATATTCATTATAATGACTGCCCATTCATCTCTCTGCCACTTAAATTCTTTCCTTACTGGATCATGTGCCCACAACACCACTAGGAGCCATTCAACCTCACGGTGTGCAGTGGTCATAATGTTTTGGCTCATCAGAGAATATTGTAGTACGAATCATTGTGCTGAAGTGAAACCTTTAACAAATTCATCACTTTTCTGTAATGAAAATCTTTTTATGGTCACTGAATGCTCCTACATCCTTTTTGCTTAGGTGTGAATGATGAAACCTATAATAAAAGCTAAACTGGGTGCGATCTTTACCAGTGGTGTGTTCTTATCTGAATCATTTCGTAGGTTTACAACAAATATTTAAATTCAGTAAGACATATTTGTGACTTATCAGCCATTTACATTTCGTTTCATGCTTATGGTGTTCCAGTCTGCATGAGAACATGGCTATGCAATATTCTCAGGAACAATTATCTCTAATAAATAATTACTTATGCAGGGACAATATACATGTCTCTTTCAAAATTTCAGCTTTTTCTCTACATACTACTATGATGGAAGATGGCTCTATCCAATATATGGAGTTTTGGACTGGACCCAGCGTATTTGTTTCTCAGTTGTAATATTTATAGCATGGATACTGATGTCTTTGTTTGGTGAATATCTGAATTCGCAAATATGGGGTAACTATCCAGCATGTTTAACATATTTATGCTAATAATGTCTACATTTTCTTTATATAAGTAACCTGTAAACTATGTTGAGAATAACTTGCATGTTGTTTGCAGGCCATGAAATACAGAAGATGAAAGCAAAGGATTTGTCGAAACAAAAGAAACACAGATAGAGTTCCAAACACAATTTTATTATTGTGAACAACTTTACAAATGACACAAAATTGTAGCAGTAATTGACCAGTTCCATTTCTGATATTTCAAATTTAATATGTGATTAGATTGTTAATTCTTAAGGTATCCTTGCTGTTATTGTTGTGGATTTTATTGGATTTAAGAAGCAACTTATGTTATGAATGTACAAATGTGGAGAGGTGGAAATAAGAGATACAACAGTTTTCTTCCATAGACTTGTTTGTGTAGTATTTTTATTCTATCCAACAAATATTGCACATACAACTGAAATAGTTAAATATTGGACATGTGTCTATCAGGACATATTACTTCTCCATACAAAAAGAAGGAAATATTTACAAGTCAAGTAAATTTTCATTTTAGATTTTCTTGTAAAGTCTTCTCAGTGAATCCTTGTATAAATGTTCAAATGCTACTTTAAGTGACGCACAACATATTACATATTACTCATTTTTCATTACAGACACAGAAACATTTACTTTTAACTTGCTGAAGTAAGTATGTATAAGCTGCAGTCAATGCAGTATGCCTTTACATTAATATTTAAATTGTTAAATTAATTGCAATTCCTTGAGTTGTTTTTGTAGACTTTACCAAGTGCAACATTTCTCTCTAACAATGTCTGTCCTTCAGTATTACAATATTGTCACTTGCTCTTTATTCTATACATGATATCCATAAAAGAATGTCCCAGTTATAAAATTAAATAGTATCAAATATGGGGTAACTATCCAGCATGTTTAACATATTTATGCTAATAATGTCTACATTTTCTTTATATAAGTAACCTGTAAACTATGTTAAGAATAACTTGCATGTTGTTTGCAGGCCATGAAATACAGAAGATGAAAGCAAAGGATTTGTCGAAACAAAAGAAACACAGATAGAGTTCCAAACACAATTTTATTATTGTGAACAACTGTAACAACAACAAATGTAAGCATTGTAGATTGTTGGTCCATGGCCAGCATTGAAGAGTAGCTAAAACAGTTTTAGGTCCATATGCCTTTGTTATTTTCCCACTTGCAGTACTACACATGCAAAATGATGACTTCTGAGCATGTTCCATTTTAGAACAGGAAAAAGAGAACAAATTTCTATTTTTTGGCAACCCTCTTTTTCATTCTTCCTGTATATTCTACAGTGAACAGGATCAGTCCTGTACATCCATTTACACTCCTTAACCCATCATGATAAGCACAAGTGGTGTCCTGTAATGGTATCACCACCGTTAGGTCTACTCAACCTTTTCCTGTCCAGTCACATGTGCTGGTGACACGCATGTGCCCAGCGGTGCCTTCTACATCTACATCTACATCCATACTCCGCAAGCCACCTGACGGTGTGTGGCGGAGGGTACTTTGAGTACCTCTATCGGTTCTCCCTTCTACTCCAGTCTCGTATTGTTCGTGGAAAGAAAGATTGTCGGTATGCCTGTGTGTGGGCTCTAATCTCTCTGATTTTATCCTCATGGTCTCTTTGCGAGATATATGTAGGAGGGAGCAATATTCTGCTTGACTCCTCGGTGAAGGTATGTTCTCAAAACTTAAACAAAAGCCCATACTGAGCTACTGAGCGTCTCTCCTGCAGAGTCTTCCACTGGAGTTTATCTATCATTTCCGTAACACTTTCACAATTACTAAATGATCCTGTAACAAAGTGTGCTGCTCTCCATTGGATCTTCTCTATCTCTTCTATCAACCCTATCTGGTATGGATATTCAAGCAGAACAAGTGTACTGTAACTTACTTCCTTTGTTTATGGATTGCATTTCCTTAGGATTCTTCCAATGAATCTCAGTCTGGCATCTGCTTTACCGATGATCAACTTTATATGATCATTCCATTTTAAATCACTCCTAATGCCTACTCCCAGATAATTTATGGAATTAACTGCTTCCAGTTGCTGACCTGATATTTTGTAGCTAAATGATAAAGGATCTTTCTTTCTATGTATTCGCAGCACATTACACTTGTCTACATTGAGATTCAATTGCCATTCCCTGCACCATGCATCAATTTGTTGTAGATCCTCCTGCATTTCAGTACAATTTTACATTGTTAAAACCTCTCAATATACTACAGCATCATCCACAAAAAGCCTCAGTGAACTTCCGATGTTATCCACAAGGTCATATATGTATATTGTGAATAGCAATGGTCAAATGACACTCTCCTGCAGCACACCTGAAATCCCTCTTACTTCGGAAGACTTCTCTCCATTGAGAATGACATGCTGCATTCTGTTATCTAGGAACTCTTCAGTCCAATCACACAATTGGTCTGATAGTCCATATGCTCATACTTTGTTCATTAAACGACTGTGGGGAACTGTATCGAACACCTTGTGGAAGTCAAGAAACATGACATCTACCTGGGAACCCATGTCTATGGCCCTCTGAGTCTCATGGATGAATAGCGTGAGCTGGGTTTCACATGATCATCTTTTTTTAAACCCATGCTGGTTCCTACAGAGTAGATTTCTAGTCTCCAGAAAAGTCATTATACTCGAACATAATATGTGTTCCAAAATTCTACAACTGATCGATGTTAGAGATATAGGTCTATAGTTCTGCACATCTGTTTGACATCCCTTCTTGAAAATGGGAATGATCTGTGCTCTTTTCCAATCCTTTGGAATGCTACACTCTTCTAGAGACCTACGGAACACCACTGCAAGAAGGGGGGCAAGTTCCTTCATGTACTCTGTGTAAAATTGAACTGGTATCCCATCAGGTCCAGCAGCCTTTCCTCTTTTGAGCAATTTTAATTGTTTTTCTATCCCTCTGTCATCTATTTGGATATTTATCATTTTTGAACAGAGAAGAAACTACCATGCAGTCTTCCTTTGTGAAACAGCTTTGGAAAAAGACATTTAGTATTTCACCCTTTAGTCTGTTATCCTCTGTTTCAATACCATTTTGGTCACAGAGTGTCTGGACATTTTGTTTTGATCCACCTACTGCTTTGACATAAGACCAAAATTTCTTAGGATTTTCTGCCAAGTCAGTACATAGCACTTTACTTTCGAATTCATTGAATGCCTCTTGCATATCCCTCCTCACACTACATTTCGCTTCATGTAATTTTTGTTTGTGTGCAGGGGTTTGGCTATGTTTATGTTTGCCGTGAAGTTCCCATTGCTTCCGCAGCAGTTTTCTGACTCGGTTGTTGTACCACAGTGGCTCTTTTCCATCTCTTATGATCTTGCTTGGCACATACTCATCTAATGCATATTGTATGATGGTTTTGAACTTTGTCCACTGATCCTCAACACTATCTGTACTTGACACAAAACTTTTGTGTTGAGCTATCAAGTACTCTGAAATCTGCTTTTTGTCCCTTTTGCTAAACAGAAAAATCTTCCTACCTTGTTTAATATTTCTATTTATGGCTGAAATCATTGATGCAGTAACCACTTTATGATCGCTGATTCCCTGTTCTGCGCTAACTGTTTTAAGTAGTTCTGGTCTGTTTGTCACCAGAAGGTCTAATATGTTATCGCCATGAGTTGGTTCTCTGTTTAACTGCTCAAGGTAGTTTTTAGATAATGTGCTTAAAAAAATTTCACTGGATTCTTTGTCCCTGCCACCCATTATAAATGTTTGAGTCTCCCAGTCTATAGCTGGCAAATTAAAATCTCCACCCAGAACTATAACATGGTCGGAAAATCTACTCAAAATAGTTTCCAGATTTTTTTCAGGTGCTCTGCCACAACAGTTGGTGAGCCAGGGGACCTATAGAGACATCCAATTACCACGTTTGAGCCTGCTTTAACCATGACCTTCACCCAAATTATTTCGCATTTCAGATCTTCTTCAATTTCCTTCGATACTATTTCACTTTTTATTGCTATAAACATGCCTCCCCTTCACTGTCCAGTCTGTCTCTGTGTTATACATTCTAATCTGAGTTTAGAATTTCATTATTGTTTACATCTGGTTTCAGCCAACTTTCTGTCCCTAGTACTATGTGGGCATTGTGACTGTTTATTAATGAGAGCAGTTCTTTGACCTTTCTATAGATGCTTCTGCAGTTTACTATCACCACATTAATATTGTTATTCCCTGTTGCGTTTTGCCTACTACTACCTTGTCGCATCTCAGGAGGCATCTTGTCGGGCCTAGGGAGGGAATTCTCTAACCTAAAAATCCATATGTGCACTCCACACGTACTCTGCTACCCTTGTAGCTGCTTCCTGTGTGTAGTGCATGCCTGACCTATTCAGGGGGACCTTGCCATGGGTTACATGTCTGCTAGCACTGGACGCATGCCTAGTGTGCTTGCACACAAGTTTGCATTCCAAGTGCATCTGTCACATCAGTCACCCAGGATGGCTAAGTAATGATGCTGACCACGCTGTAATCCACGTGCCACCACCGTCCAAGCCAAGCAGAGTTTTAGCCACTGGCAGTTGCTGGACTGCTGCAGGCAGCATTGCTTCGATGGACACAGTGAGCCTCCCCAGGCTACCTCCAATGCTGCCGCCGCCTCTCCCACCGCTGTCGCCAATGCCACCAGCACCACTGCTCTGATGTCACTGCTGAGGTTGCTGCTGCCACCACCCCTGCTGCCCCCACCACCACCACCATTTCCATGTGATGTAAGTGTTGCTGCAGTGTATTGTGCTAGTTGACAACTCTGTAGAACTTCCAACAAAGGGATATATTTGTCACCTAGAATAGAGTGAGACCTCTTTTTGTGTGCAACTGTTCAGTCTCAATCCAAGTTTTGTAACTATGCCTGATTTACAACCTTGCCAAACAGTGGAGAGGAGCAAATCAGCTCCCAATGCTGCATCTGTTGCCACAGAAGAGCTTGATTGAATCAATTTTCTGTAACAGCAGATAAGCACCCTGACACTTGAAAAAATAGAGTTATAAGAGTGGCTTAATGTGATAACTTGTGAACATCAAGCCAGAGCTGCTGAAAATGTGGCAACTCCAGGACCTTCAAGGGCCCCTAAGGCTGAACCTGAAAAACTAATACTAGATATAGCCACAACTTTTGTACCTCCTATTGCTGGAAAACCAGGCAGACATGTAATAACATTTTTCACAATAAAGGATGGCAGCCAAAAACAGTTGCAGGATAGAATTTTTTTATTAAAATTCTTGACCAAGGTTTCGGTACATATAAATATACCTTCATCAGAAGTACATTTCCTGAATAGAAAGACACATTCATTAGAAAAGCCATATCAACGAAAGTGAGAAACAGAAGCTTAAATAACGGTGAAATTGCTAAAGTAATACAGGCATACAATCTTTAGTACTTACTAAAATTACATCATGCACTGGAGAATAATGAAACAATTATGCCAAAAGGCATCGTCAGTAATTAAACTATCATCTCCATTTGTACAACATGTGTAATGGGTACAGGATCAAAGTGAACAGTTTAACAATGTTACGTCGCCTATGAACTGTTGAGACACGAGTGTGAAGGCACTAAGGTAGATTGTTTCGCCGAGAGAGGGCACTTGCATGCGCCAGACTCGCGCATATTACAATCCATAAATACATACATAAGCGCATCAAAATTATTAAAGGTTGTGTTAATTCAAACTTTGTCTTAATAAATAAAGCGTATCACGCCAATTAAAGACATTTATGTAAACTAGAAATATAGAACCAAATTTACCTGTGTCCTAGTGTCAAACGGATAAAGCTTGCGCTTGGAACATCTAACAAGAGAGGGCACTACTGTAATGCGCGAGAGTCTCGCGTAACGTAGGCAGTGAAATACATACTAGCGAAACAACCAAAAAGTTATAATAAAACGAAACCATCTGTCTGTATGAATAAAACATAGTAGTCATTTAACCTCACATACACATTGAAATTCATAATTAACAAACATCACAATATGTATTACTTTAGCAATTTCACCGTTATTTAAGCTTCTGTTTCTCACTTTCGTTGATATGGCTTTTCTAATGAATGTGCCTTTCTATTCAGGAAATGTACTTCTGATGAAGGTATATTTATATGTACCGAAACCTTGGTCAAGAATTTTAATAAAAAAATTCTATCCTGCAACTGTTTTTGGCTGCCATCCTTTATTGTGAAGAATTTTAACAGTTGCTGCTGCAGCCATGTTTAAAATCTTGTAATAACATTTTCTTTAAAAACATCTGTGATGTGGGATGTACATGTGCATGGCCAGATCATTTTTCATTAAATGTCAACAAGTTGGAGTTTCCAGGTGATGAGTAAACTTATATTGAGTGAGTAGATGTGTTGTGGGAAGTACCCACTTTTGAATTCTTGGCAAAGGGATTTGCAGAGCACTACTCTGACATGCATGGGGTTAGCTTTTACCTGATCTGCTGTCCACCCTTAGACAGTAATGCAGGGAGGGATTTGCAGACAGGAATAGGGCATTATCTTGTTACACCTACACCCTAAGAAGAGACAATACACCTAACAAAGTGTTAATTGAAGAAGCTGAAGCAAGAGCTATCAAAGTATTCATACATGGAATCAATCCACAAATAGGGAGTGAGGTAAAGGTAACTTCCTCCACCTCCTTGTATGAAGCAGTTAGACTTTCTCTATTATGCAAGGAAGTGAGGAGATTTGTAAATGCGCCTGCACATGCCAGTGAAGTGTGACATATGTTCATTAATGAGACGAATTGCTAGAGATGTTCCTGTCACCATTGTGCCTAAAAAATCAATCAATGGGAAGAAAACCTATCGTATATGTGTCGATATGAGGGCAGTACACCAGGTTACCACACCTGATTCCTACACCCTGCCATGTGTTGATGCGACTTTAGACAGATTAGGAAACAGCAAATACTTTACCACCCTGCACATGTGTTTTTGATATTGCACCACAAGATAGACCAAAAACTGCTTTTGTGGTTCTGCCTGGACTGTATGAATTCTCGCTCATGCCAGTTGGTCTAAGAAATGCACCTGCCACTTTAAAAAAGATTTGCCAACTTGTTATTAAGAGGTTTAAAACCTACTATGTGTCTTGTGTATCTCAGTGATATTCTAATTTCTACGAAAACAAATGAAGAGCATGCTGAGAGATTAAAAAATGTAATATCTTGATTTAAAAATGCAAAATTAAGTTTAAAGTTAAAAAAAATGTTCTTTTGTGCGGTCACAGGTTCAGTACCTCGGACGTGTCATTAGTTCAAAAAGAGTTAAGTCATATCCTAGGCTAACTGAAACAGTGGATAATTTTCCAGTGCCAAAAAATGTTATAGAGTTACAATCTTTTCTCAACTTAGCCAATTATTATTGTCGATTTTTATAAGATTAGGCTACAATAGCAAATCATTGACAAATCTATTAAGGAAAGGTACAGTGTTTGAATGGACAGAGGAGTATGAGGCAGCAATGAGAAAAATTAGAAATGTATTGACTAGTTTGCCCCTAGTAGTATACCCAACCTTTGAAAAACTGTTCACCCTTCCGATACATGGTTGAGGCCATTTCAAGCCAGGAAATAGATGGTGAGGAAAGACCAGAAGGTTGTGCTTCCAGGCAAATGAATTCTGCAGAATTTAACAACAGCAGTATCAAGAAAGAGTTGTTAGTTCTTATTTTTGGCATAAATTGGTTGAAGTGATAGTTATATGGATGCCAATTTGCTGTGGTTACAGATCACTCCAAGCCAATGTGGATGTTGAATTTAAAGGACCCCAGAAATCATTTGACCAGGTGCACATTAAAGTTATCTGAGTATGATTATACAGTCGGGCACAAAGTTGGTCATTTACATGGACATGCTGACATGCTTAGCAGAAAAATTAGAGTTGTGCAAACGGATGATGTTCCCATAGAAGAACTGAAAGAATCCCGAAGAGGGAGATGTAGAATGCCACCGGTATGCACCATTTTCTGATTCTATTACAGACGATGGTATACGATACCACAAGACTTGTAACTCCTCCAGCATTATCAACAGTAGTTGTCAATACCAGTATTATTTTTTGAATTGTGGACAGGTCAATATTATCTCAGTTGCTTTTCTGAAAACTAACATATAATTTTGTACACAGTGTGTTATATTTCAAACTAAAATTTATGAAAATGAATTACTTTATAAAATGTTTTAGTCTGGATGTTATAATCGATAAGTACTAGTTCTGAATTTCCAGTTGAAATTATTTTTTTTAGAAACATTTGAAATTATGAATTAATGGTATGCTTAAAATTTCTATTATTAATCAAGCAATCCTATACTGGTTACTATATTTATTTCTGGATTCATCTATGAAATAATAATCAAAATTAACAGAAATTCATTTGTCAAGAAAAATTGTAAGCCCTTTGGGATATGGTTATTTCCGCAGAGTGTGTGAGTCATAAGCATGCCTATGATGTGATCAGATGTTTTTTGTATTTTGTGCAAACAATGAAATTTCAGCTTTGTTAATGTGAAAAATCAGAAGACTGTATGATATACTAAAATGTGAGAAAATAGATTAGCGTAAAAACAAAAATTCTTCAATAACAATCTTCAAATCTGTTTATCAATCCAACTGTGAGAACCTGAAATGTAACATTTTCAGCTTCAAGAATCACATCCCTAGACAAGAAGAACTGGAGCCAACTCTACATGAAAAGCTAAGTAAAAGAGAAAGTTTATTGTAATCTTTGCTTCTCTCGAATCTTCATAAAAGACTAATGTGGACAATAGATGGACATAGAAAGGTGGGTGGAGATTACTGACTCCATTGGGTAATATAGTAGTAATACCTAAAGAATTGCAACAAGTAATGGCACAGTGTCGTGACAGTATACAGGCCTGCCATAATGGACGACGAGCCACAAATGTAAGAATAGCCTCAAATTACTGGTGGAGACGTGAACAAACTGATGTTTGGAAGTATATTCAAAATTGTCTGCCTCAGGTGCAAACAGCACTTCCACTAAGGACTAAAGTTCCTTTACAAACATTACCAGAAGCATCAAAAGGATTTAATACTGTGGCCCTGAAAATCTGTGGCCCATTTTCACAGAGCATCAAGAATAGTAAATATATATTGTCAGTTATTGAGCACTTTTCAAGGTACTTTATTTTGATACCACTTGCAGATGTGCCTGCTGAAACTGTTGCTTGCACCTTTGTTAGTCACTTTGTATTGCCATTTGGAAGATCCCAAGCAATACTCACCACCCAAGGCTGAGATTTCATGTCGTCATTGTTGCACAAGTTTTCAAAATGCTATGAATCAAAGGATGATGAACTATGCCCTTTTACTGTAAAGCCAACAGGTACCCGGAGCTTGTGCACAAAACTATTGTGCAAATGTTATCACATTATGCATCGAAAACACACTTAAATTGTGACAGACCTGTAGGCATCAACAGTCATATCCATGAGGTAATGGAATATTCCCCATATGAAGCCATTTATAGGAGACCCACGAATTCACGTTCTGAAATCGACAAATTACACTTTGGAATCAATATAGGTGACACAAAAAGGCTAACCCACTGCCTCAAATCAAAGCCATTTTGAAACAGGATAAACACAGTAATTCCAAAGCCACACAAAAGCAGTTGGAAAACAGAAACAAAGGCACTACGCTTCCTTAGTACAAGCCCAGCAATACAGTATTGCTTCTAAATCCTGTGGTGAAGAAAGGGCAAACCAAGAAGTTAACTCCTCCTTATGAGGGCCCTTACCAACTCTTATGGGTAACTTCTCTGGTAAGTACTGAAATATAATTATCTGTTCATATTATCATTGTACATTCTACCCGTTAAAGCCATATCATGGATCAACTGTGGTGTCTCAATTAGATCCACCTGTCTCTCCTTCTATAAAAAAAAATACATTCCATAACCAAGAAAAAACATCGAGGTTATTGCTGAATGAAGTTTAATGGAAGTTTTATTTAGGAAACATACTGAGAGGATGAAGACAACTGCCAAGGAGATGCATTGCTGCGCCCTGCTTGTGCTGTTCATATGTGTTCGCATTTGTGTCTTGTTATATACAGGGTGTTCAAAAGAAGGTATCAAATACTTTGTGAAGTGGTAGTGCTTATCAAAAAAAGAAAAATAAGTCCAACAAACATGGGCCTGGAAATGCATACTTTCTGAAATAAACAGTTGCTTATAGGATGGGCTTTGCAACACTTGGTTGCAAATATTAGCAACAGTCATTGCATTGGCACTCCATCAAATGCACTGATGAGGTATTATGATGTCTTACTCACAGTACTCTACCTACCATTAGGTGACCTGCAGCCAGTTGTGTGATTCAAGTCATGTTGTAGGCTACATTAGTTTTTGTCATCTTTGTGTGCCTTATAGTACAGTGCTGTCAACCCTGGGTATGAATCACGATGTTTTACCTTGTTGCAAACACAGACTCATTTATGTTTTTACAGTTATTGCACTGTTTGCACTTACAAATGCTATAGTTCACATTTTCTCTCTTCCACCACTTGTCAGCAATGGAAGCCTACTACTCGACAAATGAAGTGGTGGATATCATATTCTGCTATGGTTTCGCAAATGGAGGTAGCCCATGAGTCCACGCCCTCTGCACTGAAAAATATCCACAGTACAGAGTGCCCTCTGATAAGCTCTTCAGCAGACTTTTCCAGCATCTGAGGGACACAGTTACCTTTGCACCTTGGAAGACTGACAGTGGAAGGCTCCAAACAATCCACATGCCTGACATGGAGGACCTTGTGCTACATTCGGTGGAGGAGACCCCTGGGACCAGCATGCAGTGATTAGCAGCAGAAGATGTGTTTCACTCTATTATCTGGGGCATACTTCATTGCATTCAGGCCCTAAGGCAGATGGTTGTTCTGTCAATGGCTGTTGCACAAATGTGCCATAGATCCACAGTTCTCATCCAAGTTATTATTTACTGATGAGGCATGGTTCACAAGGGATGGTGTTGTGAATTTTCATAACCAGCATGCACAGGCATATGTAAATTCCCAAGCAGTTCAGGAGAAAGGGAATCAACACAAATTCTCAATCAATGCCTGGGCCAGTGTACATGACGATAGATTAATAAGGCCATACATGCTACCACAAAGGTTAACTGTGGTGCATTTTATAGATTTTCTTGTTAATGGATTACGTACCTTGCTGGAGACTGTGCCACTGTTGCAACAAATACAAATGTGATTCATGTGTGATGGCACACCAGCACACTTTCATCATAATGTGCGCTAACATCTGATGCAGACGTTTCTGGACCACTGGATTTGTCAAGGGCCCCACAATTTAACCTGCCCACTTCCCAGAGCTCAGTTGCCTAGGCATTTTATTATGAGAACACTTGAAGGTTGGTCTATGCCATGGCAATCAACAATGCACAAACACTACAGGGTCACGTCTGCAATGTGAACCAGCAGGTATGACAACAACTGGGTACTTCAAAGGGTGCATCATTCCTTATGCCAGAGGGCAGAGGAGTGCATTGTCACAAATGGATGCCACATTGAACACTGCCTGTAAACACATGTTATAGCAGAAAATATGCATTTCTGGACTCACATTTATTGGCCTTATCTCAGAAAGCACGCATTTCTGGACCCACATTTATTAGACTTATTTTTCTTGTTTCGATGAGTACCATCAGCTCTCAAAGTATGCAACACTTTTTTGAATAACTGTATGTGTCATAGTTTTGAGAATTAGCATCCAGAGAAAAGAGAAATAATTTTGTAATTAACAATAGGAAATTGAGATAAATGTTAAATGGGAGTCATAATAACTACTTTTGCAGTCGTGAAAAAATTATGCCAATCACAGAAAAATATGAAAGTACAGCTGAGGTTTTTAAATAGAATCTCTAAGTTGCACAGACTACTATTTGTCAACCAGTTGTTCCTGGTCATGGATGAGGATACTTCATGTAGAAAAGGCTAAATAATTACAAGGTCATTGCATCCATAAGTTATGTAAGACAAAAGGCCTCTGTGAGGTGCATAGGAAGTATTTATTCACACAGTATTATTTCCACAAGAAACAGGCGTAACATGTTGTAAAAGGTTTCTTAAATGCTTACCAAGAACCATCTCAGGAATACATACCTGCAAGTTGCATCTGAACATTAAATGCATTCAGAGACTACAAATTACACTCTGTTAAAGGGTTTATCGGAAACCACTTCTTGTGCTACACCTTGAACACTTTTGCAGAATAACTGCTGAATTTTGTCGAGTTAGCCTTCCTACAGGAGGACGTGACATTCAGCTTACATATTTGATATTGTGGTACATTTGAGTCTAAAATCCATTCTCAGTTAACTTCTATGTAACAATATGTTGAAGCTATCTGAGAATGGAAACCACACCATTATACTGTAATCACAGTTATGAGTGTTAACAATAAACAACCTGCAACACTTATGAGTTTACAAATATTTCATTGTATCACAATATTATGAGTAGGCCAAGAGCTACATACTTAAATGAAACATCTGTACACCATTACACCAGTATTTTATACTTTGTTCAATTACTTTATGTACATTGCAGTTCTATCTGATAGTCAGCTACAAATGTTTTCACTAAGTGATTTATATTGCAACAGGCGAGCTTTTAATGATACTTATGTATGGTATAACACAGCCAAATTCAACATTTATAACTGCTGATTACACATTTATTCAGATTACTTGATACGAGACTGAAATAATTCGTAAGGACTGCTTAAGTTCTTCATCACATTAATGCCTTTATGACCCATGTGCCTACTTACAAAAAACATATAGAACAATGGCAAGTCTGTCAGTGTAAGTTTACTTCTGTCAGCATGGAGACAGCAGAACTACAAATGTGTCACTACAGGTCGTCAGACTGTAGAATCACATACAGGTTAGTCATTAAATGCTTTTCTCCCTTCTCCATAAGGATTATTGGTGAAAATATGAGTCAAAAAGTTCCATCACCACTATGCATGATGTTGTGAACAGTGCCAGATTGTAAAAGTGTGTGACTCCATGACATCAAAACAGCAAAATTGCTGCTGTGTGACATCACAGAGCCTTGCTTCATGTGTCAGCAATCTGCCTGTGCAAGGATGCATGCACGTGTGTCAATCTAACTTTCCAAACATCAAAATATGAATTCTTCTCACCAAGTCCGTAGGTTGCATTATCATACTTTAACAATGAAATTTTAAAAGATGAAATTGAAAATTAAACACAATTGTTGCATGAATAGTTATACTTTTGCATAATGGCTTGAATAAAATCAGGTTTGGAAGGTACAGAGCTCACCCTGATAATTTGGCAGAATCCTTGCATAGTAAGCAAATATTTGAGTCTCTCTCGTAGGAAAAAAACAGGCATACTGGAGACCTGTCAAGCAACTTAACTGTGACTGGAAACTTGGGATATTAATGCCAATAATCTTGCATAAATGGAATTATTCCAGTGTTCAGGCACTGATTGCTGGCAGATTTGGCCATCCTATCTGTCACTGTCGCCAAGGTGATTAACTTAGCATGCATTTTTTTGAAAGTTATCACTACAAGAGAGATGTACTACAGTATAGTCAGATTTTGCCAGACAGATAAATGTCTGATACTGACTTTAGTCCAAGCATTGATTTCTAATTGAAATGCAAAATTGTGAAATCTTACTTTTCACCACAATGTGAACAATACTTACTATTGACAATATGTAGTAATGTTTCACCCAGACAAGACAAAATTTGTCATTTGTTAATAGCTGTTCTTGAAATGGGAGAGCCTGAATCTCTAAAGCAACCATGCATAACCAAACTATTAAAATGACAATTTTTACTTGCATTTCATTTCCCTTGAGGAACTTATGCAAAGGTAATTACTTGTTCTTTGCATGCAGAATTAAAAAGAAAAAGGCATATACCATAGATCAATACCTATCTTGCTACTGCATAAATAAGTAACAGACAACTGAATGTATTTTTTATGTGGTATTTGCCGCTAGCTGCCTGCACTCCGAAAGTGCCACTCAAGCCATAGAAAAGACAACTGACCTGGTGAGTCTTGGATAGCACTGCTGATAAGTGCTTAGCAGCAGACCAGCTGCACTGAGTGTAGCTTGTTGCAGTCATCAACAGTGTACGTAATGCTCATAAAAACTTTTGAATAAAAATGACATTTCATCTCTATAAATTTGCAAACAACAATATCATCATTGTATGTGAATTATCTACGCACATACAAACAATGCATTTGTTACAAACAACCAATTTAACTTGAATTAATTTTATTTCATCTATTAGGTGCTACACACAATTTTCTGAAACAAATACCTTACACTATAAGCAATTTATTTACAATACACTGCACTGATGAGCAACTACATGCATCAAGGTAAGTTCATCACTGGAGAATCTGCAGCATGGATGTAAGAAAAAAAGAGGGGAGGTGGCGTTATGTGACAAACTAGAAGCCAATGTCTGCCATCTTAACTAGCCATCTAGAGGAGACGTTCCTAGCCTCCCAAAACACCAAACCCATTGTCTGGTTCAGATTCATTGATGATATCTTAATGATATGGACTCCGGGCCAAGAACCCTATCTTTGTTCCTTCACAACCTCAGCACCTTCTATCACATCCACTTCACCAGGTCCTCCTCAGCCTAGTGAGCCACCTTCCTAGATGTTGACTTCCTCCTCTCTGATGGCTCCGTTCATGCCTCTGTCAACATTAAACCCACCAACCATAAACAGCACCAGCATTTTGACAGCTTTCATCCTTTTCACACCAAAGAATCTCTCCCATATAGCCTGGCTACCCAGGTATGGCATACTTGCAGTGACAAAAACTCCCTTGCACAGTATGCTGAGGGTCTCACCAAGGCCTTCACATACAGGCACTAAGCCACAGACCTAGCCTGCAAACAGATCTCCCATGCCATTAGCCCTCACAACCCCGATCCTACCAACACACACAAAAAACAGCCACAAAAGAGTGTCCCCTTCATCACCCACTGGACTGGAACAACTGAACCACATCCTTTGCCAGGACTTTGATTACACAGGTCTGCAATATAAAAATTGCTTCAAATTTATTAAGTGATTTTTATAGTGTTTTCAATAATGATTTTGGGAAAAATAGTGAAAAAATTCCATTGCATACAGTTATTCACAAACTGCTTGTCTAGTTTTAGCATTTGTTGATATTTCAGCAGTCTAGTAAGTTTGAATTTTGGTTTTTAGGATCTCCATAAACTGTTATTTAGCCGTTTTCATACTAGATATACATGTCCCTTCCCCCGCCATCACCAAGCAGTGAGCTTCTACTATTGTCCTTCAGTTCACAGTACCTCTTCACTCTGTTCTGTTCACATGTTGTTGTCACTAGTGCTTTAAATTAGTGACCGTTTTCTTGTGTTGTGAAGTTGTTTTATGGACAATGGACAATGGCTACCAGAGGATGTCTAAACTGGCCAGATTGCTTCTGCTACATTTGTGGTAACTATACCATTAAAAAGCAACAAAGAAACATTTCCAATTTTGTTGAAAAAGTATATTTCACCTATTTGGATATAAATTTAGGCAATCAAGATAAACCTTGGGCCCCCCACAAAGTTTGTTCAGTATGTGTTGAAGATCTGAGGCATTGGTTTCACTGTAAAAAGCAGTCCTTACGTTTTGGAATACCAATGGTTTGGAGGGAGCCCAAAAATCATAGTGATGACTGCTGTTTTTGTTCTTGCAATGTATGAGGTTTCAATCTGAAAAACAAAAAGGATATTTCTTACCCTAAATTCACTCAGCCATTCGCCCTGTTCCTCATGTGCCTGAAGTAGCAATACCCTCTCCTCCAGATTCTTTGGATGATATAGATGATTGGCTCAGCAAGGTGATAGTGAAGAAGACAGAGATTGCTACGATGGAAAAAAGATATCTAGGAAGATGGCACATCAGAATTATTGCAGACTACTGCTGGATGATAGAAGGAGATGATCCTCAATGAGTCCAGAGTCAGAAAAGCAATAAAAGAAACTTTGACAGAAAGCAAAAGCGTTATTATAACAACTTATGAGCTTAAAGAGAAATGGAAGTGTACTGGAAATGTAGTTTAGAACATGATTTAAAAATAAAATATAATTTTATAACGTTGGGAAAAATGTGATAAATTGCTTAAATTTTGTTATTATACCCAAAATTACTCCCTTTTTTGTGAGAACACCTGACATGATAGAAAAAAATGAATTGCGTTTTTGAAATCAGTGCTGAAAAGTATATAAAAGTCTTTTGTCAGATTCCAAACAACTTTCAAAAAATATTTTTTTGCAGACATGTGTTACTTATCTTCATGCCCTGAAATGAGGGACATCCTACCCAAGATAATTCCCACCCCTCCTAAACAGGTGTTTCATCACCCACCCAATCTCCACAACATCCTAGTCCATCCCTATGACACACTCAATACCAACCCCTTGCTAGAAGGATCATATCCCTGTGGAAGACCCAGGTGCAAACCCTGCCAAATCATGTCACCCAGCACTTCCTATTCCAGTCCTGTCACAGATTTATCCTACCTCATCAGGGGTTGGGCCACCTTGAAAGCAGCCATGTCATTTACCAGCTTTACTGCAATCACAGCACAGCTTTTTATGTTGGTATGACTACCAACCAGCTGTCCACCAGGAAGAATGGCCACTACCAAACTGTGGCCAAAGCAAAGTAGATCACCCTGTGGCACAGCATGCAGCTGAATGTGACACACTTGATTTCAATAGCTGCTTCAGTACCCAAGCCATCTCGATCCTTCCTTCCACCACCAGTTCTTCTGAACTGTGCAGCGGAAGTTATCCTTCCAATGCATTCTTTGTTCCTGTAATTATCCTGGCCTCAACCTACTGTAAAATACTGTCCCCACACCATCTGCCCAACAATTTCCACACCCTATGTTCTATCATCTCCTCCCCATTCTAGTTTCCCACCCTATTTATTTGGAGCCCTCTGCCAATACATCCACTCGTCTTTTCTCATCTCATTTTTTGTTCCTTTTTCCCCACCTCCCTGCCCCACAACCGCCTGACGCTTTGCCTGTTGAAATATAGCCTGTGCGCACTCCACAGCATTTGTCTCTCTCCCCACCCATACACTACTATCCCTTTCCCTTCCCCTTCCCCTTCCCATTCCCCTTCCCCTTCCCCTTCCCCTTCCATTTCCCCATCCCTTCCAGATTGCTGCTTACATCCCACATGATGTTGCATTCTGATCTGAGATGCTGGAGTTGGGGGTCATGTGTGCATGAGATGTGCTTGCTTGTGTTAAGGTGTGCTTGCTTGTGTGTGTGTGTGTGTGTGTGTGTGTGTGTGTGTGTGTGTGTGTGTGTGTGTGTGTGTCTTTACTGATGAAGGCTGTGGCCAAAAGCTACATGTGAGTGTTTTTAATCGTGCCTGTGTACAACTTGATGTCTCTTTTTTATGGTAATTAGCAATCTATCTTTTCCTACATTGTTGTTATTCCCATCTGGAATCTCCGTTGTCTGATTTTACATAATCTTTCATATTTTATTCCTTTCTTAAGAAAGAATACATATCCCAGATACCAAATACTATGCAAAATTAACCAAAATTATTTACAAAACCATAGCTGATGATGCTTTCCTAACTGTAGGAGACATTTGCCTATAACTCCAGCAGAAATTGGCATAACTGATATTGTAATGAGACAAATGACTTACTCAATCTAACACTGACAAAATAATTGTTTTAAAATTGCAAGGTCATGGAACTGCAGGTCACTTCTTAGCTTCTGCGAGTCAAAATCTAAGTACTACCAATACACATGTTATGATCACCTGTTTAATCATGTTGGTCAACCTTTTGAATGCAATACAGTGACATTGTGCATAGCACAGATTTGACATGTCCTTAATACGTTTCCAGAGGTATGTGGTATGACATGCCCATCCACAGGTCATACATTTTCCATAAATTTCAGGCCAGTCATTTGTGGATGACGGGCTGTCCCCTGGTGGCATCCCCAATATATTCCATTGCATTCAGATCAAGCAAATTTTGTGGCCTAAATGTCAACATGAGATCACTATCATGGCCTTCAAATCTCTACATCATCATTCTGGTCTTTGGACATAGCCAGAGACAGTTATCCTGCTGGAAGAAGGCATTGCCATGGGGAAGACATCAAACATGAAAGGGTGCAGGCAGTCCAAAATAATGTTCACATAGTCCACAGACAAGAATTTTTGGTCAGATGAGTATAGGGTAGCATCAACAGCAGCATAAAATGGTATAATGGGAATAGGATTCATTATGAATAGAGTGGCAGGGCAGAGGGTGAGTTACTGTGAACAGTTCAGTGATAGGGTTGCCCTCATCAGAAACAACAGTGAACCAACACCGACAACAATAGTTCAGGTGTACATACTAAAATCACAAACAGAATATGATGAGATAGTGACAATCTACAAGGGTACTGAATGGGCTGTTCCATCTGTAAGGGGAAGTGAAAATCTAACACTGATGGGGGATTTGAATGTAGTTGTAGGGGAAGGAATAGAAGAAAGGGTTACAGCACAAATTGGGCCTGACAGGACGAATGAGAGAGGAGAAATACTAGCTGAGTTCTGCAATAAATTTCAACTAGTAATGGTGAACATTTTGTTCAAAAATCCTGAATGGAGGAGACATACTTCGAAAAGGCCAGGGCATATGGCAAGATTCCAATTAGATTTCATCTTGGTCAGGAACAGATTCTGAAATCAGATATTGGATTGTAATTTATGCAGAGTAGTAGATATAGATTCATATCACAATTTAGTAATAATGAAGAGTAGGTTGAAGTTTAAGAGACTAGTCAGGAAGAATTAATGCACAAAGAAGTGGGACATAGAAGTGCTGAGGAATGAAAAGAAATGCTCTGAGCTCTATGAGGCTATAGATAAGGTATAATGAAGAGGTCAGTAGGCAGTTCACTTGAAGAGTAATGGACATCTCTGAAAATGTCAGTCACAGAAGCTGAAAAGAAAACCATAGGTACAAAGAAGGTAACCACGGGTAAAAGAAGAAATACTTTAGTTAATTGATGAAAGAAAGAAACACAAAAATGTCCAGGGAAAGTGAGTAATACAGAAACGCAAGTCACTTAAGAATGAAATAAATAGGAAGTGCAGGGAAGCTAAGGTGAAATGACATCATGAAAAATGTTGGTCAGAAGGTCTGACTCTATATAGATAAGTAAAAAAAACCATTGGTGAAATTAAAAGCAAGGATAGTAACATTAAGAGCATTAAGAGTGCCATAGGAATTCCATTGTTAAATGTGGAGAAGAGAATGGATATGTGGAAGGAGCACATTGAAGATTTCTATGAGGGGGAGGACTTCTCTGATGATGTGATGGAAGAAGAAACAGGAGTCGGCAGGGAAGAAATACAGGATCCATTATTGGAATCAGAATTTCAAAGGGCATTGGATGATTTAAAATCAAATATGGCAGAAGGGATAGATAACATTAAAATGGAATTTCTAAAATCATTGGGGGAAGTGGCAACAAAATGACTATTTAACTTGATTTGTAGAATTTATGAGACTGGTGATGTACCATCAGATTTCAGGAAGAACATTATCCACACAATTCTGATGATAGCAAGAGCCAACAGGTGTGAGAATTACTGCACAGTCAGCTTAAAAATTCATGCATCAAAGTTGCTGACTAGAATAATAATATGTTGTTGTTGTTGTGGTCTTCGGTCCTGAGACTGGTTTGATGCAGCTCTCCATGCTACTCTATCCTGTGCAAGCTTCTTCATCTCCCAGTACCTACTGCAACCTACATCCTTCTGAATCTGCTTAGTGTATTCATCTCTTGGTCTCCCTCTATGATTTTTACCCTCCGCGCTGCCCTCCAGTACTAAATTGGTGATCCCTTGAGGCCTCAGAACATGTCCTACCAACCGATCCCTTCTTCTAGTCAAGTTGTGCCACAAACTCCTCTTCTCGCCAATTCTATTCACTACCTCCTCATTAGTTATATGATCTACCCATCTAATCTTCAGCATTCTTCTGTAGCATCACATTTCGAAAGCTTCTATTCTCTTCTCGTTCAAACTAGTTATCGTCCATGTTTCACTTCCATACATGGCTACGCTCCAGACAAATACTTTAAGAAACGACTTCCTGACACTTAAATCAATACTCAATGTTAACAAATTTCTCTTCTTCAGAAATGCTTTCCTTGCCATTGCCAGTCTACATTTTATATCCTCTCTACTTCGACCATCATTAGTTATTTTGCTCCCCAAATAGCAAAACTCCTTTACTACTTTAAGTGTCTCATTTCCTAATCTAATTCCCTCAGCATCACCTGATTTAATTTGACTACATTCCATTATCCTCGTTTTGCTTTTGTTGATGTTCATCTTATACCCTCCTTTCATGACACTGTCCATTCCATTCAACTGCTCTTCCAAGTCCTTTGCTGTCTCTGACAGAATTACAATGCCATCGGCGAACCTCAAAGTTTTTATTTCTTCTCCATGGATTTTAATACCTACTCTGAATTTTTCTTTTGTTTCCTTCACTGCTTGCTCAATATACAGATTGAATAACATCAGCAATAGGCTACAACCCTGTCTCACTCCCTTCCCAACCACTGCTTCCCTTTCATGCCCCTTGTCTCTTATAATTGCCATCTGGTTTCTGTACAAATTGTAAATAGCCTTTCGCTCCCTGTATTTTACCCCTGCCACCTTTAGAATTTGAAAGAGAGTATTCCAGTCAACATTGTCAAAAGCTTTCTCTAAGTCTACAAATGCTAGAAACATAGGTTTGCCTTTCCTTAATCTAGCTTCTAAAGTAAGTCATAGGGTCAGTATTGCCTCACATGTTCCAATATTTCTACGGAATCAAACTGATCTTCTCCGAGGTCAGCTTCTATCAGTTTTTCCATTCGTCTGTAGAGAATACGCATTAGTATTTTGCATCCGTGACTTATTAAAGTGATTGTTCGGTAATTTTCACATCTGTCAGCACATGCTTTCTTTGGGATCGGAATTATTATATTCTTCTTGAAGTCTGAGGGTATTTCGCGTGTCTCATACATCTTGCTCACCAGATGGTACAGTTTTGTCAGGACTGGCTCTCCCAAGGCCATCAGTAGTTTTAATGGAATGTTGTCCACTCCCGGGGCCTTGTTTCGACTCAGGTCTTTCAGTGCTCTGTCAAACTCTTCACGCAGTATCGTATCTCCCATTTCATCTTCATCTACATCCTCTTCCATTTCCATAATATTGTCCTCAAGTACATTGCCCTTGTATAGGCACTCTATACACTCCTTCCACCTTTCTGCTTTCCCTTCTTTGCTTAGAACTGGGTTTCCATCTGAGCTCTTGATATTCATACAAGTGGTACTCTTTTTTCTAAAGGTCTCTTTAATTTTCCTGTAGGTAGTATCTATCTTACCCCTAGTGAGATAAGCCTCTACATCCTTACATTTGTCCTCTAGCCATCCCTGCTTAGCCATTTTGCGCTTCCTGTCGATCTCATTTTTGAGACGTTTGTATTCCTTTTTGCCTGCTTCATTTACTGCATTTTTATATTTTCTCCTTTCATCCATTAAATTCAGTATTTCTTCTGTTACCCAAGGATTTCTACAAGCCCTCGTCTTTTTACCTACTAGGTCCTCTGCTGCCTTCACTACTTCATCTCTCAAAGCTATGCATTCTTCGTCACTGTATTTCTTTCCCCCAACCCTGTCAATTGTTCCCTTATGCTCTGCTTGAAACTCTGTACAACCTCTGGTTTAGTCAGTTTATCCAGGTCCCATCTCCTTAAATTCCCACCTTTTCGCAGTTTCTTCAGTTTTAATCTACAGTTCATAACCAATAGATTGTGATCAGAGTCCACATCTGCCCCTGGAAATGTCCTACAATTTAAAACCTGGTACCTAAATCTCTATCTTACCATTATGTATTCTATCTGAAACCTGTCAGTATCTCCAGGCTTCTTCCATGTATACAACCTTCTTTTATGATTCTTGAACCAAGTGTTAGCTATGATTAAGTTATGCTCTGTGCAAAATTCTATCAGGCGGCTTCCTCTTTCATTTCTTACCCCCAATCCATATTCACCTACTACGTTTCCTTCTCTCCCTTTTGCTACTACCGAATTCCAGTCACCCATGACTATTAAATTTTTGTCACCCTTCACTATCTGAATAATTTCTTTTATTTCATCATACATTTCTTCAATTTCTTCGTCGTCTGCAGAGCTAGTTGGCATATAAACTTGTATTACTGTAGTAGGTGTGGGATTTGTGTCTATCTTGGCCACAATAATGCATTCACTATGCTGTTTGTAGTAGCTTACCTGCACTCCTATTTTTTTTATTCATTATTAAACCGACTCCTGCATTACCCCTATTTGATTTTGTGTCTATAGCCCTGTATTCACCTGACCAAAAGTCTTGTTCCTCCCGCCATCGAACTTCACTAATTCCCACTATATCTAACTTTAACCTATCCATTTCCCTTTTTAAATTTTCTACCCTACCTGCCTGATTAAGGGATCTGATATTCCACACTCCGATCTGTAGAACGCCAGTTTTCTTTCTCCTGATTACGACGTCCTCTTGAGTAGTCCCCTCCTGGAGATCTGAATGGGGAACTATTTTACCTCTGTAATATTTTACCCAAGATGACGCCATCGTCATTTAATCATACAGTAAAGCTGCATGCCCTCGGGAAAAATTACGGCCGTAGTTTCCCCTTGCTTTCAGCGGTTCGCAGTACCAGCACAGCAAGGCTGTTTTGGTTAGTGTTACAAGGCTAGATCAGTCAATCATCCAGACTGTTGCCCCTGCAACTACTGAAAAGGCTGCTGCCCCTCTTCAGGAACCACACGTTTGTTTGGCCTCTCAACAGATACCCTTCCATTCTGGTTGCTGAGGCACGCAAGCCTCCCCACCAACGGCAAGGTCCATGGCTCTTGGGTGGGGGGGAATAATAATAAGAAGAATGAAAAGAAAATTGGAGATCTCTAGCATGATGATCTGTTTGAATTTAGGAAAGGTAAAGGCACCAAAGAGGCAGTTCTTATGTTGCAGTTGACAATAGAAGCAAGATTGAAGGAAAAAGAAGATGTAGTCGTAGGATCTGTTGGCATGCAAAAAGTGTTCAACAATTCAAATGGTGCAAGATGTTTGAAATTCCAAGAAAAACAGGGGTAAGTTACAGGGCAAGATGGGTAACAGACAATATGTACAAGAACCAAGAGAGAACAATAAGACTAGAAGACCAACAACAAAGAGTTTGGATTAAAAAGGGTGTAAGACAGGGATACAGTCTTTTGCCCCTACCGATCAATCTATACATCAAAGAAGCACTGATTGAAATGAAAGAAAGGTTCAAGGGTGGGGCTAAAACTCAAGGTGAAAGAATATTAGTGATAAGATCTTCTGATGACATTTCTAGCTTCAGTGATACTGAAGAAGATTTACAGGATATGTTGAATGAAATGAACAGTCTAATGAGTGCTGTATACAGACTGAGAGTACTGAAGAGAGATGAAAGTAATGAGAAGTTTGCAAAGTTAAGGAATTCTGCTACCTTGGGAAGGAAATAACCCATGATGGACAGAGCAAGGAGGAGATAAAAAGCAGACTAACACTGGCAGAAAGGGCATTCTTGGACTAGATAAGTCTACTATTGTCAACCATAGGCCTTAATGTAAGGAGGAAATTTCTTAGAATGTATGTTTAGACCACAGCATTGTATGGTAGTGAAACATGGACTGTGGGAAGACCAGAAAAGAAGAGAATGAAGCATCTGAGATGTGATGCTACAGCCAAGTGTTGAAAATTAAGGGGAAAAGAAACACATACACACACAGAGACACACATACAAACAGCAGCCAAGGTACCTTTGATTACTACCACAGATCCCTTGGAAACTTAGGTAAAGACACCCATAGCATATACTGCCCTCACCAGTCAGCATCCATGGTGTAGTGTGTATTTCAATAATCAGTTGCCTAGATAATAGCATATCTGGACATGATTATTGACCTGGTTTAACAAGAAATATGATTTGTTTGACCAGGCAACACATTTTCACTGATCCATAGTTTGATCTCAATGACCCTATGCCTAGTCCAATCATAATTGTTGAAGTCATTGGCTCAACATAAGAACACATAGCGACCATCTATCACAGAGCCCTTTTTCTTAACCGTGCCAACTAAATGGAGTGCCCCAAAACAATTGTGCTTGTACCAGCATTGCACTCTGTTATTAGTTCTGCCACAGACTGTCACCTATACTGATTTCCAGAGTGCTCATGTCTCTGACCTCCATATGCTGTGATAAGGAGTGGATGTCCAACATGTTGCACCTACTCGTTATTTCACCATCCTTCAACCACTTTCCATAGATGTTCAAGGTAGTAGCGTGCAAATAGCCAACCAACATCACTGTTTCAAAGATGCTCTTTTCCAGGCACCGGTCTATAACAATTTACCCTCTGTCAAAGTCTTTTATGAGAGTGGGTTTCCACAATTGTAGACTGTATCATCACTAAAATAATTACACATTTGTTTCTGCTACACTTATATACTTTCCTTATTGAGTCACATGCCCACAATGTCAGAAGGTGGTATGCAATATCATGATAGACAGTGGTCATAAAGTTTTGGTTAATCAGTGTATAAAAGAATGAAATGGAAGAGATGTAACTTGGCAAAGGTTATAAATGTGACACAAGTCACTCAGGTCTCCTGAGGAAGAGGAAGCACATGTTTTGATGATGAAGGAAGATTAAGTAATTGTTTAAAGCATTTCATGTTTTGTGGAGAACAACTGGCAAGGTCTACACGAAATATTTTGAGTATAATATTTTCAATCAATCAAAGACCTTTATTCTCATAGTAAAAGGTTCTGAACATGTTATTAGTACTGCTATTTTTAAAAAAAACTAGAAATATAATGTTTAACAAATCAAATTACATATATTAAGTTGGCCAGGAGAAAAACTCTCATGTCTTTCATTAACCTGTAAAAAAAATTTCTGGATAGTTAAGTAAATAATTCATTCACTATTTTCTATTAAATAATATTATTTATTTATTCACATACTGTGATAAAAGTAAACCTTCACTGATTTTGTACAAATCAAGGCAACCATCAACAAAATGAAGTGTTTACTGGGAACTGCATTAACAACTAAGCATTTAATTGTGCCTACTCAAGTAAAATTAACATAGTAAAAGTAAGTGTAAACTCTGTACACTGAAAAAAGTTGCAGCTTTTCAGTTATATTGAGTGTAAGCAGTTTATCTCTTTTTGCTAGATTCACATGATCACAAGAGAATTTATAATTGAACAATGCCCTATCTGTGTGCCAAAGAATTGGCAACTGTTACTCAGATAAGAGATATTTTGAGTCTTTGAATGTAAATAATTAGATAATTTTCGCAAAGTGTTGTTAATTTTTCTTTAATATTATAGTGATTCCTCATTTCCTCCTTTATGCTGGAGGAAACCACTGAAGATCCTTATACCACAACGAAGAACCCCACCCAGAACCCTTGTACTGTGGCTGCATAAGGCATATCCATATTGTTTAGTTTATAACTCAATTCTACACTTCACCAAAATAATTATAAGAAAGAGGAATGGAATAAAAGTAAAGTGTGTTTCTAAATACTTAGTAAGTGCGTAAGTATCCCATCTAAATAACAGACTGAGCTGTATAGGGAGCACTTGAAGCAAGCTCTTTCAAGGTCATGAAATGTTGTTGTTCAGGAGAGATGAACTTACCTGTTTTCTTTTTAAGATACTGCTTGGACGTGACAGTGTTGTGTAAATAGTGCAACTGATGCATTTAGGCAGAAAAACACAAGAATCTGTCCTTCATTCTTATGTGCTAATGTTGCTAAGAAATCGACAAAGTGGCTGTTTCAGTATTTTTAATCAAATTCTTGCAAGGAACAACACTTCCCTATGGAGCATTCACATAAAATGGCAGGAGATAAAATTAATACATTACGCTTAATTTTTCATTTAGGTACAGTTTTGCATCATGCTTTGGTAATTTATTATTTAGCTGATGCTGTAATCTGTGTGAGAAAGATAAATAATCCCTGGATTCAGCGCCTTGAAAGATTTCAAGGAAGATTTTTAACAATGTGGAATTTTGTAAGTTCCTTTGTTAATTCTGTTTGATTGCTCATGGCCTTTCTTAGCTTTTTTGTGATAAAAGGAAAATTCACTTGAGATACCTACAAAAAGAGACAGAATGGCTGGGAAGCACACACACACATTCAGGGGGAGAAATTCCAGTACTGCCAATAGATAGCCTACATTTCAAAGTGAAGAAATTATTCCTAGCTCTCAGATCCATTAGCATCTCTCTGTCCCTGTAATTTTTTTAACTTGAGATTATTATTCCCACCCTTTTCTAGAAGTTACAGCTATGATAATATTTTTGTTCAATGTAAGTTTCTTCTTTTACGTTCTATAACAGGAGAACTATTTGCAATATTTACACAAGTCTTACATTAAAATAATTATGAGGTATGTATAATTTTAAATAAAATCTGCCATTTGATTTATATTTCCCTCATTTCTATAATTATTGTTGAAACTAAAGAACTCCTTATACTGATATTTTTCATGACTTAAAACAAGCTGTATAACATATTTAGTTCTACAATAATATTACAGCATATGTCTCAAAGTTAGTTTCTGCTTTTCTTCCAGGCAATGCAGGCATTTTATTACACTGTGTGTATTTTGCAAGATACACTAGAACTGAAGTCAAATAATCATTTGCAACATATGAATCACTATATAAGGAAACTCAACAGTTATATCTTCCAGGCCTTTGTATTTCCATTATCTCCTGTAAGTATACATTTGTAAAAATGTAGTTTAGTTTGTATGAATGTGATGTTTCCTACTGCATACTGGTGATGAAAAGCTGTCAAATTTCGATCCGTCAGGAAGTGCAAGAGATTTAATCGGTACTTCAGTTTTTAGTTCTCTCTATTCTTTATATATTTCAGTAGTTGAGTGTGTTCACTAGAATTCTCCTTTATAACAAGGCTCCATTTCTGATATGATTACTAAACAAAGTGAAATGAAAGGTAAAGAACTGACAGAATTACATTTTGAAAAAATCACTTATTTATTTTTATTTCACTAATTATTCCCTAAATCAAGCACATATTGCAGTGTAAGCCATTGAACTGAATTGAAATAAATTTTATTTGATCCTGGGGTATAAGTGTACATGTTTTAAATATCAAAGGATATCCAGTTTCCTGCTTCATATCAGCAGCAAATGAACCTTTGTAAAAGAATATGAAATTATAAAGAGTGATGCAGTCTCTACATCGAAACTATCTTTATTCTTACTGTTGTAAGTGTGAATTAAATTGTTACCAGTAATCCTAAACTCATCTTATTTTTAACCACAAATTTCATTATGGAGTGAGTGTATTGGTTCTGCAAGAATTTCTCAGTGCCTGAAGAGGCTTGTGAAAGATGTTCTACTATCAACTGCACAAAATTTGCTTACTGCACATTTAGGTAGAATAAATATTTTTGACCTTATCTACATACCTCAGAAGACTATGCCATAGGACAGTACCACAGCCTAACATATCATGAAATTTGCAAGCAAATCCTGACAATTCAGTTTAGCAACATGATGGTATATACCTCTCAGGGTCCTTTCGAAACCTAAAATCTTCGTCTTGTTGGTGCTACAATTTATTGTGCTATGTTCCCATTTGTAAAAACCATTGTACAAACCAAAATAAACAACTACTATTTGCTTTCGCTTTCATGATCACGGCAAACTCAACATTTTAACTTACTGGTCGCTTGGCGTGCTGCTGGTGCAATAGGCAACAAAATCCAGACAAAGTGTCATGACTGTTATATTAGACTGTGATGGTACTGAGTGGAAGTTTGCAATACTGACTGCATATCAACACAGTGAGAGATATTTTTTAAGTCCAGAACAGGCAGTGCTGGTTTTTTGGTTAACTTATGCACTTGCTGCAACCACTTCAGTTTATTATCCATCTGGACACCTAGACACTCTATACATGCAGCCTCATACAATATGAATCCATTTGTTTGTATTTCTGGTTACTGTAAATAATTGTTATGTGCTTAGAATTTTATAATGTGAATACTTCGTGTTTGTTAAGAATTAGTTGTATGCCTTATCCATCATTCTATTGGCTGTGTTTGGTCTGGATGTGTTTGGGTCCTTTATCATTCAGTGTGTCATCAACAAATACAGTTTTTGAAGGATTTTCCAGTGCCCCATTTATGTACACCAAGAACAAAAGTGAGCCAAGTGCCAAAGAGCCATTCATTCATTGCATTCCATATACCCCATCAAGAAAGGGAAAAAAATCATATAAACATAAGCTGTTTACTGTATTAACTATAAACTATCAGTATATTTCTTAATGCTCCTGCATCTTCAGTTTTACTTCATAGCAACAGTTTATCTACTATTAGCAGGTTATGTTTACTTGGTTACAATGGTATTTTTTAAAGAAAGTATTTTTTACATCTGTAAATTCTGAGTATTATTTACAGTATATTTCTACTTGCCACATAGCTGTATAACAAACTTGTATAACTTGCCTTGTAGCTAACAGAAGTTTTCAATCCCTGAATCTAGATATCAGATAATTTGTAGAAAGAATGGTGGCTAGTGTGCTATGTTCTTAAGTTTCATTTGGAGTGATATGGTTTCGCAAACTCCTTTTTATTATCAGCAACAAAACCATTAAGGTATGTTGTGAAGTGAGTGTAAGAATTCTAAAAACATTAAAAAGATGTACGGTTATCTGTTTTACATGACTTTCTTACTGCTTCGCTTTATTTACTGAGGAACATTATATTTAATGTTTCCTTATTCTGAAATTAGTCTTATTAGTTTGTTATCATTTGCCAATGTGTCCCTGTGCTTTGAATTGTTAAGATAAGACAACCACTATGGAAGTGGAGTGTTTTTAATGCCTACAATTTTTGTGTGCTTATTAAATTTTTTTTACCTGCACAATCAAATGCTTGAGCAAGATCACATTTAAAGTACATTTGAGTACTTTAACAAACCAACTGCGCCACCCTCACATTATTTTTTATTGGATCCACATAGGTTATGCACTGGTTGCCTTGGAATATTTTACCTACAATTTTATCATTGCTTTTTACTATATCATTTGCTGATTGTTTGTTTAATGCTCCATGATTTCTCTGTTTGGTCTGTAGTGATGCATTTGAAGCTTCAATATTTTACTCTAAGCTATTTTACTGTTGTGTTACTCTTGTCTCACACTAAGTTTGTTAAAATCACACATGAGCCATACGGATGCATATGTATCAACGCATATGGATTTGTCATTTTTAATGTTTACTTAACACATTAATAACAAAAGGAAATTATATTTTTAATCTAATTTAAATTTTATTCATGTTTCCATTTTTCTGTCATATATCAAATAGATTACACTATTATGGTATTTTCAGCGCCACCTTATGATATATCTGAAAGAACAGACACCATGAATTCATGTAGTTTGATGTGTATTGTGAATCTGCGTTATTGTATTTGTACCCTATTAATTGCAAGCACTTCTCATTTTGTAATCTCATGAAATAACATGCATCCTGTGACTATTTTTTTCTTACAAAAATATTTTTGTAATATGTGCAAAGGACTGTATATCCCATATTTATGTTTTCTGTCTCATGGCAGATCTGATGACAGCAGTTAGCCATAACACGTAATTTATGTCAGAAATAATAAAGTGCAATCAAGACTAAAAAATTTTGTGTGTTTGCAAAGTTGTGAGGAATGGAGAAGGCCCACCATGGTTTGACAACTATGTTCTGCTACAAAAGGAAAGTGAGTTTCACCACAAATTTAAATGTAGCCAAAGCATCACAGACAAACAACAAATTAAATGAGGCCAAAATTAGTGTAAGGAGAGCCATGCATGAAGTGTTCAATCAATCTGAAAGTCAAATTCTGGCTATCAACTTGACAGAAAATCCTAAGAGGTTTTGGTTCTATGTTAAATCAGTAAACGGACTGAAGGAATTTGTCCACTTTATGACATAATGGCACTGAAATGGAGTGTGTGACAGAAAAGGCCAAAATACTAAATGTCTTCTTCAAAAACTGTTTCACAGAAGAAGATTGCACTGCAGTACCTCCTTTAAATTGTTGCAAGAATTACAAAATGCTGGGATTGAAGTAAGTAACCATGAGATAGAAAAGCAACTGAAATCTCTCAACAAAGGGAGGGCCACCGAACTTGGTAGGATATCAATCTGACTCTACACAGAGTATGCAAAAGAGCTTTCCCCTTTCCTAGCACCACTATACCATATGCCTTTGGAAAGCAAAGTGTTCCTGGTGATTACAAAAAAAGCACAGGTCATTCATGTTTTCAAAAAGGGTCATTGAACAGAAGCACTGAAGTATAGGGCTGTATCTCTGATGTAGATCTGTTGTAGAATTCTGAAACGTTTTATGCTCACATATTATGGCATTTCTGGTGACTGAAATCTCCTCTTAGAAATCAACATAGGTTCTGAAAACAACAGTCTTGTGAAACACAGCTCACTCTGTTCATCCACGAGACCCAGAAAGCAGTAGATACAGGTGCCCAAGTAGATGCCATGTCCAGTAACTTCTAAAATGCATTTGATGCAGACTTGTACTGCCCCTGAGCATGTGGAACATCAGACCAACTGTCTGATTAGACTGAAGAGTTTTTAATAAACAGAGCACAGTATGTCATTCTCAATGTAGAGAATTCTTCATACCTAAAAGTAACTTCAGGCATACCCCAAGACAGTGTTATAGTTCCATTGCTTTTCACAATATACGAGGGTGGTTTGAAAAGTTCTTGGAATGGAATAGACAAAAAGTACTTACATCACTGATTTTTTTTATTTTTTAATGTAGTTTCCTTGTAGATTAATGCACTTGGTCCAAAAATGTTCCAGTGCCTTGATCCCATCTCAAAAATGAGTTTCCTCCAGGCCTGCAAAATAGTTGTCAACTCCAGCTATCAGTTCTTCGTTTGAAGTGAATCTTCATCCACCAAGAAAAATGTTCAGTTTTTGGATGAGATAGAAGTCTGATGGAACCATATCAGGTGAATAAGATGGGTGTGGCAACAATTCATACCTTAGTTCGTGTAATTTTGCCTTAGCGATGGCATGTGTGTGTGGGTGCCATTGTCTTAATGCAAGATGACTTTCTGCCTTGCTAAACCTGGCCTTTTTTTCGCATACCTTTTGTTGCAATTTTTCCGTGAAGTTAGATGGTATTCTTCAGTAACTGTTCACCCAGTGGGGAGATAATCTACATACAGAATCCCCTTCCCATCCCAGAACACTGATGCCATGACCTTTCCTGCTGAAGGAACTGTCTTTGCTTTCTTTGGTGGTGGAGAATTAGCATTTTTCCACTGTTTTTTTCCCCCTCTCTCTCTGGGTATAGTAGTGCACCAAAGTATCATCTGTGGTCACAAACTGGCACAAAAAACCTTGTTTGTTTCTCCTCAAATGTGCCAAACATTGTTCCGAAATGTCCATTCTCATGAACACCCATCTTACACATAATTTTTTCATTTCTAATTCTTCAGTTAAAATGTGACATACCCTTTCAGATGATATCTGGCAAGAATGAGCAATTTTATGCATTTTCATCGGCAATCTTCCATGGCCATTTTGTGCACTTTTGCAATGATTTCTGAGTTAGTGACACATCTTGGCTGACCATTGCATAGATCATCATTTAAGCTCTCGCAACCAAATTTAAATTAATTTGTCCACCTGGCAACAGTTGAATGTGAAGGAGCAGAGTCCCCTGTGTATTCTGGAAGTTGGCATGAATGTCCTTTGCTTTCATACCTTTCTTTACAAAGTACTTAATCGCTGCTTGAATCTCAATTTTTTCCATCTTTGCAAATCACTACGCGGGAACAACAATAGATCCACATCACCACCACAACTCTCTTCTAAGAGCATTGATGTGGCACATGTTTACAGGCAACAGTCGAGTGAATATCAGGTGAACAACTGATTGTGCTAGCACTGACCTCTCATGGTGATTCCGAGAACTTTTCAAACCACCCTCATATATATATGTGATACAGTAGGCATTACTGGAAGTTCCATGAGGCTTTTCACATGTGGTAGCACTTTATACAGAGAGGTCGCAGTGCTAGAATACTACAACAAAATGTAGGAAGACCTGCAGTGGATCAACACTTGCTGCAGAGAATTTCAATTGAACCTCAACATAAATGGATGTAATGTACTTCATGTATATAGACAGAAAGACCCGTTATTGTGTAGTTACACTGGGATCTATTTCTTCTATAAAATATCTGGGAATATGTATATGGAACAATTTAAAGTTTAATTACCACAAAACTAACTATAGGAAAGCCAGAAGCCAGACTGAGATTCACTGAAAGAATCCTCAGGAAATGTAGTTGATCAACAAAGTAGGTAACTTTTACAAAATCACCGCTCAACCAATACTTCAACATCGCTCGCTGATGCTGGCATGGGATACATACCAGGCAAGAATGCTAGCAGAAACAGAGAAGATCCAAAGAAGTGCACTACATATTGTCATAGGTTTATTTAGAAGCACAAAAATTTCACATAAATGACCAACCATCTCTGGTGACAGATGCTACAAGAGAGGCATTCTATATCATGCTGTGGTTTACTGTTAAAATTCTGAGAGCGTATATTCCTAGAAGAGTTAACACTATATTACTTCCTTCAATGTATATTTCATGAAAAGACCATGAAAATAAAATTATAGAGGTTCAAGTCCATATGGGGGATTATCAGCAATCTTTCTTGACAAGAAACATTCCCAAAGGAACAGGTAGAGGTGAAAGAAGTGGAAGTAGATGTAGATGTTGGTGCAAATGCTCTTCTGTATTTCTTTATATATATGACTTTATATTACCTGTGAGGGCCTCTACACACTTTGTCACTTACAGAGTTTTAGTAAAGGTTCACCTACTAATTTTCATTTCATTGTTTCTAATTACTGATGAAATCAGGAAGCTCATTTGAGATCCTCTAAAATTCATGTACCACATGTGGCCACCAAGTAAATCTGTCTGCAAAATAAGTGCAGAACAAGTGTTCTAATTTACATTTAGAACAAAAGTCTGTCAACACTAGAATTATATGACACACAACTTCATCTTCTTCGACATGATACAGTAATATCTACTGCAGCTAGGTTATTAATGCTCTTTGGGATTATAGGGTGCATCCTTTAATATGTGACTGGTCATGAAAATTTCATTCTCCGGTACAGTTCACAAGTTCTTGTAATAGCTTTTACTTGTTTATTCAAATTTTCAAAATGATAAAATAATTACATGTGTCATATGCACATCTGTAGAAAATATAGGGCCTGTATAACATAACGGTCACATCCTTCATGCAGAGGCCACATTAGGAGTATAACATCCTTTCTAGATACATGAAATTCAGAAATTTTGTGTAACACTTGTCACTTTCTGGAAAAATAAGTCATTAACTGTTGCAAAACAACTTAGTTTTCTTCTTCAAAACCTCTAGTGTTATTTTGTATGTCATAAATGATCTTACTTATTCTTTACTTTATGATAGTTGCAAGCTCTTTACTTTTATGACTAGTCTTCTCTGTTACATAAGATCCAACCTAAAAATGGCCCCTGGGTCTTTTGATCAACAGTTGCTTTGCTTTCCTATATGAAAATGTGACAGTGCATCTGGCACTACATTTATAATATCATTTAACATACCAGTACTTAATTTCTGTTTGAATACTTCAATGAACAGAACCCATCAGATAACATCACTAATAACAATCTGTTACCTGTTGAAAAGGAGACTGCCTTGTGGTCAGTATAAATTATAATTTCCAAACAGTCTATTAAATGTTTGAATTTATGCAGTCTCCAGAAAATCAAAAGTAATTATTTCTCTGTCATCACATAATTTATGTGATATTCATCCAAAATTCTAGTTAACTGCCTGATATGTTTGCGACTGGCCTTCATCCCATTCCCAACGTGATCCTTGTTTCAAAAGTATTATTTCTAGCATAATTCATTACTTCTCCCTTCAAAAACTTATATAATTATCAACCAATCATAAAAAGGAACATACCTGTCTAACATCTTAAGTTTCCCAGCATTCCTTAATATTTCCCCTTTTCTCTAGATATGATTGTTTCATGAGCACCTCAACTAAATGTGGATACCTTACCTAAACCTTCCAAAAATTTTACCTGTTGGTGGGAAAAATGGACTTTGGTACCTAGATAGCAATGCTCTTTTCATGTAATTAGATTAGCATTCTTTGTAACAAGGAAGGAGTAATACATTATCAATTCTTACAGTAGAACATATGTTGTGGCCTATCATATAAATATGCATACAGAAATACTTGGTCCAAATGAAAAATTCTTGAATTTATACGTTTTCCTTTCAAATAAAAAAAGCTGAATAGTAGTGAATTTCCTCAGCTATAGTACCTGTCAACATCCTGTCATTATATCCACTGTAGTTGTAATATATCTCTGTCCCAGTTACAAGTAACCCAATCATAATATTTCATACTGGCAAGCTACCACAACTGCAACATATTCGTTTCCAAGTAGTCATAGCCACAAAACTCAACATTAAATAATGTATTGCATTTTTGGTGAAACTTGTTGCCAACATTGAATCAAACAATGAGAACTCCAGGTTGAAATACCAACAATGTAAGGAAAAGATACATTGCTAGTCACCATAAAGAGGACACATTGGCTGACAGACAGTCACAACAAGAAGACAATTACACATTAGCATTCTGCCAAAGCTTTTATCAGCAAAGGAAACATGTAGGTATTCATTTAAACAAGCAAGCACACACTATGCACACATGACTGCCACCTCTGGCAGCTCACATCAGAATGCAACTATCATGTAGAACAGAAGCAGTAATTTGGAGAGGGCAGGGAAGGGGAAGGGATAGCAGGGTACAGATGGGCAGAGAGAAGAGCGCTGTCTGGCAGAGTATGGAGGTGCCAGACTGCCAACAGAAGCAGCCTGGGAGGCTGAGGAGCAGGGTGGTGGTGAGTGGGGAAACACGGAGTGAGAAAGAAGAAGCGTAGGAAAAGGGAAAGATGAGCAGGTGCACTGGCAGAGAGCGGCACACAAAGAAGGTGAGAGATGAGAATAGGGAAGAGGTGATAGAACAAAGGGGTTAGAAAATGTTGGGTGGATGGTTGAGGGCAATAATTTGCCATATGTAGAGGTTCAGAGAGTTTTGAAACTGGAGAATGTGTTGTAAGGACTGCTCCCATCAGCACAGTTCAGAAAAGTTGGTGGTGGAGGGGAGGATCCAGATGGCTTGTGAAGTGAAGCAGCCATTGACCTCAAGCTTACTGTATTAAGCTGCATGTTGTGCCATAGAGTAGTCTACTTTGCTCTTGGCCATAGTTTGGGAATGTGACTGTTGTTATGAATCATAGTGAGTACCTGTTGGAAGGCCTCAGCCAATTATATAATCCCTCCAACTATAAACTCTGCCAGAAAGAGTCCATCCCAGAAGTCCATCATAACCTCTAACCCCTGCTTAAAACCTTAGGCCCTTCACTCAACCTGTCCCCTGAATCCATTTCCCTCCTCACCCCTACAACACCCTGGATGCCCATCCTCTACATGCTCCGCAAAACCCACGTGCCCAACAATCCAGGACCCCCCCCCCCCCCCCCCCAATGTTGTTGGTTATTGTGCCCACGCTGAACGAATTTTGGCATTCATTGACCAACACCTCCAACCAACTGCTCATAGCTTAACCTCCCAAATCAAAGATACTGACCACTTTCTTCACTGATTCTTCATGATCCCCACCCCTTTACGTCTTAGATCCCTACTCATCACTGCTGACACTGCTTTCCTATACATCAACAGCCCTCATCCTTGTGGTTTTACCGCTATTGAACACTACCTTTCGCAACATCCTTCAGACTCCAAGCCCATTGCATCATTCCTCATATACCTTATTAACTTCATCCTAACACACAAGTACTTCTCAACTGAAGGGAAGGTAACAAACAAATCCATGGCTCAACCATGGGCACCTACATGGCACCCTCCTATGCCAACCTATTTAAGGATCTTATGGGGGAGACCTTCCTAACTTCCCAAAAAGCCAAACCCCTAGTTTGTTTCATGTTCATTTATGATACCTTCATGACCTGGACTTGGGACCAAGACACCCTATCATCATTTCTTCACAACCTCAACCCCTTCTCTCCCATCTTCATCAGCTGGTGTTCCTCAACCCAGCTTGCCATCTTCCTCCACTCTGACAGGTCCATCCACAGCTCTGTCCACATTAAACCCACCAACTATCAGCAAGAATTGCATTTTGACAGCTGTCATTCCTTTCACACCAAAAAATCCCTCTCATACAACCTGACCATCTGTGGACAGCTTATCTACAGTAGCAAGAACTCCCTTTTCAGTATGCCTAGGATCTCACCAATGCCTTCACAGACAAGTATTATCCCCCAGACCCAGTCCACAAACAGATCCCCCATGCCATTTACCTTGAAACACCCAATCCTCCCACCACCTGCAACAACCAGCTACAAAGGAGTGCCTCCTTCATTACTCACCCAGTATGACCCCAGGCTGGAGCAACTGAACCATATCCTCTGTCAGGGCTTTGATTACCTAGCATCATGCCTACTCAAGATTCTTCCCAGTCCTCATAAAGTGGTATTTCTTCACCTACCCAACCTTCAAAACATCATAGTCTGTCCCTATGCCACTCCCAATCCCAACCCCTCACCAAAGGGATCATACTCCTGTTGAAGACCAGTTGCAAGACATACCCAATCTACCCACCCTGCACTTCCTACTCCAGTCATGCCAACAGCTCATCCACTCCATCAAGGCTGGGCCACCTGTGAAAGCAGCCATGACATATAACAGCTCTGTTTTTTATATTGGTATGGCTATCAACCAGCTGTCCACCAGGAAGAACAGCCATTGCTAAACTGTGGCCAAGAGCAAAGTAGACCACCCTGTGGCACAACATACAGTGGAACATAACGTGCTTCATTTCAATGGCTACTTCACTACCCAAGTCGTCTGGATCCTCCCTTCCACCACCACCTTTTCTGAATTGCACTGATGGGACTTATCCGTACAACACATTCTCTGCTCAAAAAATTTTCCCAGACTTCAACTATGGTAATCTACTGCCCTCCACCCTCCACCCAACAGTTTCCACCCTATCTGTCCAATCACCTCCTCCCTGTTCTTGTTTCCCACTCTCTTTGTGCACCACCCATCTTTCCCCTCCTTTCACGCTCCCTGTTTCGCCCCTCCCCACCTCCCCGCCACAGAGCCTTCTGGGGTTGCACCTACTGGCAGTCTAGTCCCTACACTCTCCACCAGACAGTGCTATTGTCTGCCCCCATCTGTACCTTGCTATCCTTTTCCCTTCCCCATGCTCTCTAGATAGCTGCTACTGTTCTACATGACAGTTGCATTTTGGTCTGAGCTGCCAAAGATGGCAGTCATGTGGGCATAAGGTGTTCTTGCTAGTGTGAGTGAATGTGTGTGCGTGCTTCCTTTGCTGATGAAGGCTTTGGCAGAATCGTAGTGTAAGTGGCTTTTGATTGCACCTGTCTGCAACTCAACATATCATGAGTCATCTTTACAATGAGTTATATCACGAGTCATGTTGCACCATATAATTATAACTGGGAAGAAATAATTACAAATACTAAAATGTTGTACTTATCTTTTGTGGGTCTCTTGTAGACCATTTGCAGTCCATTTCAATCTCAATGCCTATAATCCTAAATTTGTTATTGTACTGATTGAAACACTATTTGTTGTTTTAAATGTGGACATTTATTTAAAAAATCAACACAATGAAAATACACATCAGAAAAAAATTTGACAATACTCTTTATAACAACTGAATCGGCTGCATGTTTAATACATATTATTTTTTGAGAACAGATTTGTCATCGGTATATGATTATTTTCAATGCATGTTTATGTTTCTCATATATAGATGATTATTTGTCAAACAAGAAGAAAAAGGCTTGTCTAAGAACCTATAACAACATAACCATTTACACAAACTTCCATTTTTTATGGTACACCATGAACTGTTTTTCATACAATATTCACACAGTTTAGTTCTGTATGTCTGTTGCGGTCTCTTGGTAGCATTCTTGCTTCCCCAGCATGGGGTCCCGGGTTTGATTCCCGCCGAAGTCAGGAATTTTCACCTGCCCTTAGGTGCCTGGATGTTGTGTCATCTTCATCATCATTCACCCCCATTATGCTCAGAGGAAGGCAACGGAAAACCGCCTCCATTAGGACCTGGCCTAATATGGCAGTGTGGGTCTCCTGCATCGTTCCCCTACACTCTGTTAAGAAGCATGGGACTTCATTTCCATTAGTTCTATATGGGACATCATGAAACGTTTGTCCATATGAAAGGCAACTTCTGCATACGTTACAACCAAAACCAATTTCCTCATTATCCCCTTGATCATAAAAACTTTACACTTTCTGAGTCAGCAATATTTTCGCTGGAATAAGTCCTCAGCTTCCAGCTTTTGCAGTGTAAATTTGATTCTCTTGTAATAGAGTTAAATAAAAAGCATTGTTAGAAATTCATTTAGACTTGGGAGTTCCTTAGGATTTTGTCTCAGATTTCACAGTGCAAATATTAGTTTTATGACAATTAGCTTCATTGTCTGAGTCCCAACAAATCACCTTTGAATAGTTCATAGTGTGCATTGGTGTTGCATTGGCACATATTTCTTGCATCACTGTGCTTTGCTGCATTCTTCCAGTTTCTCTGTTGTTCCCAGAATGCCACATTTTTCTTCACGTGATGACCCACTATTCACTATACTATAAGTATCATATGTAGTGTCATAGCCTGCACTATTATTCGAAAGATTCAGATTCTGCTTCATGGGGGTCTGATATGTTGCCACTTACTGAACCCATGAATTTATTAATTAATTTATTTATCTCATTCGTGTTCTGTAGACCCATTAGCGATAAATCACTTGGGTGTAGAATGGGTCATTTACATAGATTTGAGACATTTGTTTATAATAATAGGTTGTACAACGAATAATATATTACATAGAAAAAAATGTTTACAAGAATTGTTTTTTGTAAAAAGTTACAAATTACATTGAACAGACTTACAATAGATCAAAATCAGTTCACATATTCTCATACATAAATTTGTCCAGTGAGTAAATGGTTTCACTCAGAAGATATTGTTTAAGTTGATCTTTAAAAGTAGGTGGATCAGTAACTGACATTTTTATTGCCTGAGGGAGAGCACTGAATATTTTTATGCAAGAGTATTGTACTCCTTTTTGTAGAATACTTAGATTCTTTTGTTCAAGATGTAGATCATTTTTTACACTAGTGTCATAGTTATGATACATGCTGCTCATTTCAAAAAGGGAATGGTTTTTACACAAGAAACACATGAGAGGGGAAATGTACTAAGATACTGACTAAATGCTTGAAGCTCAAACGTGGGCCTCAATTTCAAAAATGTACAACTAGTGCCATCTAACGGTATGGCTACAGAACTATTACAGAAAGCAGCGAGCTACAGAAGAGTCGCATGTTGTGTCAACAGCACT
The DNA here is from genome assembly GCF_023864345.2 of Schistocerca serialis cubense. Classification (NCBI taxonomy): domain Eukaryota; kingdom Metazoa; phylum Arthropoda; class Insecta; order Orthoptera; family Acrididae; genus Schistocerca; species Schistocerca serialis. Next base: position 350,752,846 of record NC_064639.1, read on the forward strand.
ATAATGGCTGCACTCATCATTGTACACAAATGGGTTAAGAATGACAGAGTGAATAAACCTCCCACGATCTAACATCTGAACTGCTAAATAACATTTGAACATCTTAATACATCAAAAGTGTGTAATTGTCTAAACCAGCAGTGACTTTTAACCTATTTACAAGCTAACTGGCTGCACCAGAACCTTCTAGAAAATACATGTTTTGAATTAGAATTATTTTCTAAATAAAACATAAATTTCACTAAATAGTATATATTTTAGAACCTATTATTTAGTATTAGAAACTGATAACTCAAATAACACAGCAAAAACTATCTGGCAAGTTATAAAAAGGAATAATGGTAAAAAAAAAGTAGAGTACAGGACTGACATAGAATTAATTCAGGATGGAAATATTGTAAAAAATAATGAGGAAATTGCTAATATCTTCAATAAACTTTTTTTAACAGCTGCTGAAAAAATTGGCTGTGAAGGCTCAGAGAGGATGCAATAGCCCTTGTGTGTAAATTTAACAATGCCAGAGTTTGCCAGATACAGATAACATCCATAACAATTAGTGAGATCAATAAGACAATCAGAGAGATAAAGTCAAGAAACTGTGGTCGGGTTGGTAATATTTCAGCTAAGGTGCTTAAATACCATCATGGCTATATAAATACAGTCTAGTGTTACATTTTTAATGAATCCCTAAAACAAGGTATTGTTCCATTTAGATTAAAATATGCCTGAGTGAAACCATTTTTCAAGAAAAGTGAAAAAACTGATGTAACAAACTACCACCCAATATCCCTGCTAACAAGTTTTTCGAGGGTCCTTGAGAAACTGGTATTCAGGAGAATTGTTAATCACCTGAACAGCCATAACATTCTCAGTCAATGTTACTTTGGTTTCTGGCAAAGCCTATCAATTGATGATGCTATTTTCTGTTTCACCAATCAAATTCTTGAATCTCTTAGCAGAAAAGTGGCACCAGATGGAATCCTATGAGATCTATTCAAGGCTTTTGACTGTGTCAACCATGAAATTCTGCTAAATAAAGAAGACTATTATGGTTTAATTGTAATAATGCGGACATGGATTAAATCCTACTTTACAGACAGTGCCTCAAGGCTCAGTATTGCAACCCTTTCTATTACTTATATTTATAAATAACCTCCCACACTGCATCACATCAGTGAGCAAGTTTACCATATTTGCTGATGATTCTAGCTGACAAAGCAACAAACAACCAGGAAACATCTGTGAACAATGCATCTGATGACATTCTGAAATGTTTTAAATGTAGTGGACTCTCTCTAAATATTGAAAAGCTCATTATGTGCAGTTTCACATAGCACATAAAGAACTGGGGGATATAAATATAGGATGTAATGGACAACACATAAAGAAATCAACTCAGCTAAGTTCCTGAGTGTAGAAAAAAGCCTACATTCTGCAACATTTGCCTTATGTATGATTGCATCAACCTCACACAAGGAGGCCATAAGAGCTGCTTATTTCAGATATTTCCATGCACTTCTGGCTTACGGAATCATCTTTTGGGGCAACCAGACTTTGGCAAGAAGTTTTTATTGCACAGAAGAGAGCTATACCCATCATGAGTGGTGTGCAACCAAGCCACTCATGCAGGAATCTGTTTAGGGAACTACAGGCATTTACAATGATATCTCAGTAAATATACTCCCTTGTATGTTTCATTAATAAAAACCACTCTCTCTTCGAAACAGATAGTGAATATCATGGTAACAAGACAATGTCAAAAGAGAACTTTCACAGCAACCACTCAAACTATACCCTCGTATAGAAAGGAGTAAATTATACAGACATCAAAATTTATCCAGTGTCATCAAAAGTCTGGCTCCTGAAACACCAAAGTTCAAGAGCAAACTGAAGAAATACCTAATACAAAAGTCATTCTATTCAATTAATGAATTTTTTAGTGCATAGGGGCAAGTTTTTATTACAAAACTGAGTTAGCCATTCAATGTAAGCATAAATGTAAACTATATGTTGCTGTAGTGTTACATTGTTGCTCAAATACTTTGATATTGTTAATTTGAATGAGTACACATAAGTATTAATTCTGATGTATGCAATATGTTTTTATTTCTTCTGGTGTTCCATGTTGTTACTATAAGTCTTGTCACGAATTAACTATATTTTGTGCTGCTGTATTGTTAACACTAAAAATACTGACTCATTCCATATCCTTGCAACTCCATTGCTATCAGATTCAACAGAACTCACAACAAAATAAATAATAAATATTTTTTGTTTTTTAAATTAAAGTTCAAATTTATAATCAAAGTTTCACACATTCAAAAGTTTCTTCTGAAAACTGTATTTCTGAAATTTATTTTCATCAGTAGATAGCGCAATGCTTTTTACCCATTGTCATGTATGACAGCTGATTGAATTAATTTTTGCCTGCGCAGAAATATACATAACCTCCATTTTGGTTATGTTGTCATTTTGCGATTTTTTCTTTAACTAACATGTTTTCAATGAAATTAGTTATATTATTACAAACAGATAACAGATACCTAGACCCTGTAATAAATTTCAGTCCAGTTTCTATCATAAAGTATACTAGAGATCTGGGCCAAATGCTTCATTAGAGGAATGTTGCTTAATACCCCTCCCATACACATACATTTCAAGTTAGGGAATTTAAATTAGGTTACACTTTCATCTACAGCAATAGGTATACCTCTATGAATTTCTACAATGTAGGCAAAGATAGATTGCTAGTTCCCATAAAGAAGACCCTTCAAGTTGCAGACAGACACGGTTAAAAGACACTCACATGTAGGTTACAGCCACAGCCTCCTCCCCCCCCCCCCCCCCCCCCCAACACACACACACACACACACACAAGCTAGCACACCTCATGCACACATGGAAGGGGGAAGGGGGAAGGGGGAAGGGGGAAGGGGAAGGGGAAGGGGAAGGGGAAGGGGAAGGGGAAGGGGAAGGGGAAGGGGAAGGGGAAGGGGAAGGGATAGTAGTGTACGGGTGGGGAGAGAGATGAATGCTGTCTGGTGGAGTGCACAGGATGCACAGGTGCAGTGTCAGGATGTTTAGCGCAGAGAGGTGAAAGTACCGAGTGGGGAGTGAGACAAATGCTATCTGATGGAATGTGCAGGGACTAGACTCCAAAAGGCACAGTTTCAGTAAAAGATCCTTTTAGAATACTAGCATTTCGTCTTCCAAGTGTTTACAATTATTACGGAGTTTATATTTGTTTATATGTCAACAATAGAATTTAAGTAACAAAACAATTGTTGATTTCACCCTATGATGAAAGTTACTAACTAGGAATAGACTAAATAAATTAGAAAATCAATTACATACTTAATACTAAGCACAAAATCACATCTGGTGTTATATTCTTTAAAACAGATTATACTCGCATATGTTAATGGTAATCAGTTAAAAGTAAAAACATGCATTTTAAGGAGGCAGATGGCAAAACAACAGGGGAAGTAAAAATATCCCAGCTTGCTTCGTCACAACCTCCACTGAAAGAATTTCAGCATTCATTGACCAACACCTCCAACCAATTGCCCATAATCTAGCCTCCCACATGAAAGACACCAACCACTTCCTTCACTACTCTCCACCATCCCCAGCACTTTACTTCTTGGATCCCTACTCGTCACTGTTACTGCCATCTCCCTATACACCAGTATTACTCATGCCCATGGTCTTCCCAATGTCCTTCAGAATCCATATCCACAATCTCATTTCTCATACACCTTACTAACGTTATCCTAACCCACAATTACTTCTTACTTGAATGGAAGGTGCATAAACAAACCCACAGTAAAGCCACGGGCACCAGCATGGCACCCTCCTATGCCAACCTTTTTAAGGGCCATCTACAGGAGACCTTCCTACCCTCCCAGAACACTTGATTCCTACTCTAGTTCAGGTTCATTGATGGTTTCTTAACGATGTGGACCCAGGGCCGAGACACCCTATCTTCATTTCTTCACAAGCTCAACACCTCTCACATCTGCTTCATGTGGTCATCCTCAACCCAGTGTGCCACCTTCATAGATGTTGACCTCTTCCTCTCTGATGGCTCCAGTCACATTACATCCACCAACCAACAACACCACCTGCATTTTGAAAGCTGTGATCCTTTTTACACCTGAAAGTCCCTCCCAAATAGCCAGACTACCAACAGACGATGTATCTGCAGTTACTAAGCTCCCTTGATCACTATGCTGAAGATCTCACCAAGGCCTTCATAGACAGGCACTATCCTCAAGACATAGTCTGCAAAATGCTCTCCTGTGCCATTTCCCCTCACAACCCCAATCCTCTCACCACCCCCAAAAACCAGCCACAAAGGACTGTCTCAGATGTCATCCAGTACCACCCTGGACTAAAAAACTGAACCACATACTTTGTCAGGGCTTTGATTACCAATCATCTTGCCTTACCCTGAAATAGGGGACATTCTGTCTGAGATACTTCCTAAAGAGGTGTTCCAATGCCCACCCAACCACGACAACATCTAGTCCATTCGCATGCCACTCCCAATCCCAACCCCTACCCAAAAGAATCATATGCCTGTGGAAGGCCCAGGTGTAAGACCTGTCCAATCCACTGACCCAGAACTTCCCAGTCCAGTCCTGTCACAGGTTTATCCTACCCCATCAGGTGCCTGACCAGCTGTGAAAGAAGCCATGTCATTTACCAGTTCTGCTGCAATCATTGCACAACCTTTCATATTGGTATTACTACCAATCAGCTGCCCACTAGGATTTCAGTAGGTTGTGGGGCAGGGAGGTGGGGGATAAAAGAAACAAAAACTGAGAGTAGAGGTGGATGCATTGGCAGAGGAATGCAAATATACAGGGTGGGAGATGAGAATGAGGAAGAGATAATAGGACATAGGTGGTGGAAACTGTTGGGTGGAGGGTGTGGGGACAGTATGTTAACAAAGGTTGAGGCCAGGATAGTTACAGGAATGGAGAATGTGTTGTAAGGATAACTCCCATCTGATCAGTTCAGAAAAGCTGGTGGTGGAGGGAAGGATCCAAAGGCTTGGGTAGAGAAGCAGCCATTGAAATCAAGTGTGTTATGTTCACCTGCATTTTGTGCCACACAATGGTCTACTTTGTTCTTGGCCACAGTTTGGTGGTGGCCGTTGATCCTGGTGGACAGCTGGTTGGTAGTCATACAAATATAAAAGGTGTGCAGGGATTGCAGCAGATGTGGTAAATGACATGGCTGCTTTCACAAGTGGCCTGGCTCCTGATGGGGTAAGATAAACCTGTAACAGGACTGAAATATGAAGTGCTGCGTGGGTGGATTGGGCAGGTTTTGCAACCAGGTCTTCCACAGTGATACGATCCTTGCAGTGTAAGGTTGGGATTGGGAGTTCCATAGGGATGGATTAGGATGTTGTGGAGGTTGGGTGGACGACAGAATACCATTTAGGATGGGTGGGAATTAACTTGGGTATGGTGTCTCTCATTTCAGGGCATGATAATAGGTAATCAGAGACCTGGTGAAGGATTTGGTTTAGTTGTTCCAATCACAGGTGGTGCTGGAGGTTGAAGGGGACACTCCATTGTGGCTGGATTTTGAGGGTTTTGAGGGGAAATGGCATAGGCGATCCATTTGCGGTCTAGGTCTGAGGAAAAGTGCCTGTCTATGAAGGTTTTGGTGAGACCCTCAGCGTACTGACAAAGCGAGTTTTAGTCTCTGCAGATGTGCCATCCCTGGGTAGCCAGGCTATATGGGAGGGATTATTGGTGTGAAAGGGATGACAGCTGTCAAAATGCAGGTATTGTTGGTGACTGTGGGTGGACTGAGGTGCATATCAGAGAGAAAGAGGTCAACATCTAGGAAGCTGCTGGCACACTGGACTGAGGAGGAACACTTGAAGTGCATGTGAAAGAAGATATTGAGTTTGCAAAGGAATGATGACAGGGTGTCTTGGCCCTGGGTCCAGATCATGAAAATATCATAAATGAACCTGAACCAGACTAGGTAGTTGTTTTTGGGAGGCTAGGAAGGTTTCCTCTAGATGTCAAATAAAAAGGTTGGCAAAGGAGGGTGCCATGTAGTTGCCCATGGCTGTGACATTGATTTGTTTATACAACTTCCCTTCAAATGTGAAGTAGTTGTGGATTAGGGTAAAGTAAGTAAGGTGTATGAGGAACCAGGTAGTTGGTTTGGAGTCTGAAGGACTTTGGGAAAGGTAGGTCTCAATAGTGGTAAGACCAAGGGCATGACGGATTTTGGTGTATCGGGAGGTGGCATCAAAAGTGACAAGCAGACATCAAAGAGGTAGAGGGGTGGGGAAGGTGGAGAATCGGTGAAGAAAGTGGTTGGTGTCTTTGATGTGGGAGGCTATATTATGGGCGACTGACTGGAGGTGTTGGTCAATGAGGGCTGATATTCTTTCAGTGGGGGCACAACAATAAACCACAGTGGTGCGTTCAGGACTGTTGGGTCTGTGGATTTTGGGGAGCATGTATAAGATGGGTGTGTGGGATGTCATAGGGGTGAGGAGTGAAATGGACTCAGGGAAGATGTTCTGGCAAGAGCCTAAAGCCTTAAGCCCTTAAGCAGAGATTGGAGATTTTGTTGGACTTCTGGGCTGTGATCACTCTCACCAAGTTTATAGGTGTAGGAGTCAGACAATTGGTAGAGGCCTTCTGCAAGCTAGTCACTGTGATTCATCACAGCAGTGGTAGAATCTTTGTCTGCAGGTAGAATGATTAGGTCAGAATTTGTTTTGAGGTTGTGTATGGCTGTTCTTTCTTGTACTGAAACGTTGGTGTTCTGAGAAATGGCCTAGGGAAGGTTGGTGAGGTTAGAATTTTCTGGAAGACACCAGTAGATGGTTAGCAGGGTGCGTGAGTGGGAGGGGGGGGGGGGGGGGGGGGGGGGAAGGCAGGATCACTGTTGGATGGTGGTACATACTGGAAGAGGCAGGATTCAATGTTGTAATTAGGGTGGTTTTCATTGGAGGAATTGGCAGCAAATATGTGCTTCCATTGCAGGGATTGGGAGAAGGAGAGTAGGTCTTTGACAAGTCTAGCACGGTTAAATTTGGGTGTAGGGCTAAACGCAAGGCCTTTGAATAGGACTGAAACTTCTATGCAGCTGACGATTTGGTGGAAAGATTAACAACAGTGTTTTGGGAATGTTTTAGCTCTGGATTTGGTGGAGCATTGGTAGGGAGTTTTGGTAACATGGTGTGTTGAAAAGGTCAGCTAGGCCGGGTTTAGCTGCTATGAGGGGCAGACGAGGAGGAACATTGTGGATATGATAAGAGTTGGATAGTGGTGACTGAGGTAGCAGTAGGATGTCAGCAGGTTGGATAACTAATGAAGGTGGTGTCTGGAATGCTCCTCCAGGTGCTAGAGAGAAAGGGATTCAATTTCGGAGATGTGATGTACGGAGTAGAGATTGCAGAGTAATAGTATCTTGCAGAGGGAGCAAACGTGATTCTGGGATGCCTGTGCCATGAAGATGTGTGCTTGCAGCACCATGTTTGTGAGACCCAGGGATTGGTAGAATATGAAGAAGTGTAGGCCATTGTGAAAGGGGGGTGGGATCCAGAGAAAGGAATCTTTATGTTTAGGCCATTTCAGGGGATTCCATGGTTTAGGCAGTATTTGAGAAACAGGATGTGGGACTGGGTATTAGCCAGGCAAAGGAATACTTTTCTAAATTGGTGCAGAAAGATTGAGCAAGGGTCCATTGTGCCAGGAATAGTGCCAATCCCTCCAACCAAACCCATCCTAATAGCAACATTGAATGCTGCCTCTTCCATTCGTACCATCAGCCAACCATTATCCTCCCCCATTATCCTAACCAACCATTGGTCACCTTCCAGGAATTCTTTACATCCAACTTAGCCTCACCATCCTTCCCCATGTTCCTTCTTTGAAACACCAATCTTTCAGTACAAGAAAGAACAGTCATACACAACCTAAAAACTAATTCTGACCTAATCATCCGCTATCTGCAGACAAAGATCCACCACTGTAGTGCTGAATCACGGTGACTACCTGGCAGATGGTCTATGCCAATTGTCTGACTTCTCCACCTATAAACTTTTCCAGAGGTCCAACAAAATTCCAATCTCTGCTTAAGGCTTTACAACCTTCCCACATCATCTCCCCTGAATCGTTTTCCCTCCTCACCCCTATGACAACCCACACACCAACCTTCTACATGCTCCCCAAAGCCACAAATCCAACAATCCTGGATGCCCCATGGTGGCAGTTTATTGTACATTGTGATGATGTCATCTTCTTTTATTTCTTCATTTGTTGTCCTCGGTATCTGAAAAAATAGGGGGTGGAAGTGTAAATAATGTAGCCAACAGGCGCACATTTATGTTTCACAGTTGTTTACTTTCACTTTTCACAATCCGCATATACACATTTAAAATGGCCAGTGCACTATTGTTTAACTTTCGATAAGACTCATTAATAGTTTTCTGGCAAACATCCACAAACTGCTACATTAGTTTCCTACTGAACATCTATGAGCAGTAAAAACCTAACCACAAAGTTCACAGTTCTTGAAGAATAGAAAGGTATGTATGGAGCAGACACAGTCATTGTTTTAACACATGGCCTAATTGTATAACACTTATTTCATAGTTAAGTTGAAGAATTGTTGTTATTGTAACTGACACAGGGTTTCTCGTCTTAAACTCAGCCATGGACTGACTGTGTCTGGGTCAAAAATTGGGCCCTTATATGTCCACACAATAATAGGTGCTGAAACTACACATTGTTCAAAGTTAAATTTACAGAACTTACAGTTAAAACTTAATTCATTAAATTAACTGAATACTTTGAAAAAAAATGATTCTTTTTTCAGTTTCTCCTACTACAAGGGTTAAGCCAAATTATTTGTTTAAATCATGGAAATACCATATATACAAGTTACACAAACAATACTTTTGACAAAACTGTTAATTACTTTGCTTTACTTTGTTAATTACTTTGCTTTGTTAACATGTTTCCAACTAGAGCCAAATAGATCCTTTAAGAATAGTAGCATTTCATCTTCCAAGTGTTTACAATTATTACAGGGTTTATATTTGTTTATATGTCAACAATAAAATTTAAGATACGAAACAATTGTATCCAGGGATGGCGTATCTGCAGTACACCCTTGCTCAGTATGCTGAAGGTCTCACCAAGGCCTTCAAGGACAGGCACTATCCTCAAGACATAGCCTGCAAAATGCTCTCCCATGCCATTTCCCCTCACAACCCCAGTCCTCCCACCACCCCCAAAAACCAGCCACAAAGGAGTGTCTCCCTTGTCATCCAGTACCACCCTGGACTGGAAAAACTGAACCACATCCTTCGCCAGGGCTTTGATTACCAATCACCTTGCTTTACCCTGAAATAAGGAACTTTCTGTCTGAGATACTTCTCACCCCTCCTAAAGAGGTGTTCAAATGCCTACCCAACCTCCGCAATATCTAGTCCATCCCCATGCCACTCCCAATCCCAACCTCTCCCCAAAAGAATCATATGCCTGTGGAAAGCCCAGGTGTAAGACCTGCCCAATCCACTGACCCAGCACTTCTCATTCCAGTCCTGTCACATTTTTATCCTACCCCATCAGAGGCCTGACCAACTGTGAAAGCAGCCATAACATTTATCAGTTCTGCTGCAATCATTGCACAGCCTTTCATATTGTATGACTACCAACCATCTGTCCACCAAGATGAACAGCCACCACTGAACTGTGGCTGAGAACAAAGTAGACCACCCTGTGGCATAAAATGTGGTTGAACATAACATGCTTGACTTCAGTGGCTGCTTAACTACCTGGATCCTCCCCTCAACCACAAGCTTTTCTGAACTGTGCAGATGGAAGTTATCCTTAGAAAACAATCTCCATTCCTGTAGGTATCCTGGCCTCAACCTTTGGTAAGATACTGTCCCTACACCCTCCACCCAACTTTTTCCACCCCCTCTGCCCCATCATCTCCTCAGAAATCTTGTCTCTTACCCTATTTGCTTGCTCCCCTGTCTGCCAACCCAGCCACCCATCTTTTCCCACTCCTCTCCTTTTATCCCCACCTCTCTACCCCACAACCTCCTCATGCTGCACCTGTTGGTATTCTAGTCCTTGCAGACTCTGCCAGACAGTGTTTGTCTCTCTCGCCACCCATACGCTACTACCCCTTCCCCTTCCTTGCCGCTCCCAGATTGCTGCTTGCATTCCACATGATAGTTGCATTCTGGCCTGAGACACTAGAGATGGTAGTCATGTGTGTATGGGGTATGCTTGCTTGTGTGTATGAATGGTGTGTGTTTCTGATTTGTCCTCCCAGATTGTTGCTTGCATTCCACCTGATAGTTACATTCTGGCCTGGGATGCTAGAGTTGACTGTCATGTGTGTCTGAGGTGTACTTGCTTGTGTGTACAAATGGTGTGTGTTTCTGTTTCGCTGATGAAGACTGTGGACAAAAGCTTTGAGTAAGTGTCTTTTAATTGTGCCTGTCTGCAACTTAACATGTCACCTTTACAGTAAGTAGCAATCAATCTTTTCCCACATTGCTGATATTCCTACCTGAGGTTTCCATTGTTTGATCATACTAAATATAATGTGTTTTGACTAGATCATGTGGTGTAACACCTAAATTGCATATTTTTGTAATACAAAAAGATGACTTCATAATACTCCAAATATGAAATGTAAACGTACAACAGAGGCAAAGACAATGGTGGACAAAGTTCCATACAGAGAGGAAAGTTTTCAGTTTCTCAAAAATATGATATTTGTACCAAAACAAAATTATTTATCATAATACCTAAAGATTTTGAGTAAAAACACACACAGGTTACTTATTGTAATGCCAGGGCCAGTTTGAGAATATTTTTCCAAACAAGTGACTTGCCATTTGATGCCCCTCTCCTTTCTTTTCCTTTGTACATTCTCACCCATGTTGGTTTTTGCTATTAATTGTGATACATACTGTATACAAATCTTGCCTTGCCTTTCAGCTTTGCACCGAAGCAGCTGCCACTAATTGTGATACACCCTGTGTAGAAATCTTACAATTGTGGCACCTCTAGTGCTCTTCTCAGTTTGGCCCCCAAGCAGTGGCTTGTGTCACTTGGACCTCGAACAGGCCCTGCGTAATACAAAAATATATTACTTATCTCTTACTGCCAATGAAAATGCAATTTTTGCAACAAAATTAAATAGTCTGATTTATTTATCAGAGTACAGTAGAGTCCCATTAATCCGAAGTAATTGGGACTGAACCTTGTTCGGATTACCAATTTGTTCAGATTAGCCAGAATTATGGTGACGAGTTTCTAGAATGAAGTATACCAAGCAGATAAGTAGGAACACAATGGTAACAAATGGGAACAAGTGTGTGAACAATGACTCACTCTCACTCCCTGCCCTTGGTGTTGAGCATTGTGGATACATTTATAGTGTCTGAGGTCGGTGTGCTGCCAGTTGGCTCGCAAAGCACTTGGTTATGCTAGTCCTTGATTGCTGACACATTTAACAGATGTATTGTATTCATTCAGGTGTAGTGGTGTACACATTTTTGTCATGAGTTAAATGAAACATACGATGTTAACTCTCAAAGAAAAACTGAATGCTTTGAAGCAGATAGACAATGGCGAGAATGTATCTAAATTGGCAATGGAACTGGGTGTTGGTAAAGCAACCATTTGTGATTGGAAGAAGAACCGAGTGAAGCTTGAACAGTCCTGTGCAACATCTTTAGGTAAAACATTCGAAATTCAGCAGACTTTGAAACAGTCCCAGTATGATAAAGTGGATGAAGGCCTTTTCCTTTGGTTTATGCAGGAAAGAAATGGAAACTCCTTTGAGTGGAGAACTGTTTCAGGAGAAGGCTGCTTACCTGAAAGAATTAATGAATGGTGATGAGTCTTTTAGAGCAAGTACGGGATGGTTGGACAGATTCAAAAAATGTCATGGAATTCGTTAGCTAACAATTACTGGATAGGAGCTTTCTTCTGACCATGATGCAGTGAAGGAATACTTGGGTGAGTTTGAAAAAATGATAAGAGAGCGAAAGTATTCTCCCCAAAAAATTTATAACGCTGATGAGACTGGACTTAATTTGATGGCATAAAAAGCCTGGCATCAATGCTCCTGGTTTTAAAATGTGCAAAAATCGTGTGGCTTTATTAGCATGCAGCAATGCTGCTGGTAATTACAAGCTGCCTTTAATGCTGATCAGCAAATCTGCTAGGCCCAGAGCTTTTAAAAACTGCAACATGACATCCCTGCCTCTATATTATCACAACCAGAAGAATGCATGGATGGATGGTAAGCTGTTCAAAGAATAGTTTCATGACCAGTTTGTTCCCTCCATTTGAAGGTTTACTAAGGAAAGTCATTTGTCTCCCCAACCAATCCTTTCGATTGATAACATGCCATGTCACCCCAGCACTAAGGAATTATGTGATGGAGAAATTGTGGCGAAGTTTTTGCCGCCGAATGTTACACCACTTCTACAGCTGATGGACAAGGGCGTACTGCAAACATTAAAACTGACTTACAGAAAACAATTTTAAGAATGCTGATCCAAGATGATCGCATTCCTTTAGTGGACAAAATAAAAAATACCAACGTGAAGGATGTTGTTTATTGGGCCACTGAAGCATGACAGAATATTTCAGAAAATACTCTGAGAACATTGTGGAGAAAATTGTGGAGAAAACTATGGGCATCTATCGAATTTCAGGACAACCTAGTTGAAAATGAAGAGGAAAATCTATGACAAATAATACAGACAATCTCTGGATGTGAAGACATTAGTGTAGGAGGTGTAAATGAGTGGATGGCATTGAATGGGGCATGTGTGGAGGAGAACCTTACTGACACTGATTTAGTTGCTGCTGTGACTCAAGACTAGGAAGAAGTGGACTCCTGTGATGGAGCTGACAATAAACTTGAAAGCGACAAAGGTGAGCTGGTGCCACACATGGATGCAGCAGACGCCCTTGACCTTGCACTTCACTATTTGGAACAACAGCCCACTGCTACACCCTCTGATTTGATGTTTATGAGATGATAGCGCAACTATACATCTTATAACAGACTGTCTTTATTACACCAAAAAACAATGACTGAGTTTATGTTATCTAAAAAGTAGGTATAAAATGTCCGCTGTATTTAAGTAAGTTTGACAGCTTTTCTTTCATTGTTATGCATTGTTTAAACCTAATGTTTTCTTGCCAATTTTTCTAATACATGTTTACTGTACTGTGTAAATTAAAATAATGTGTATGTACAGCAGTTTACCACCCAATTTTCTATACTTAGACTAACATTTTTCATGTTCAGATTAACCAAACGATCGGATTACTGGGGCTCAGATTAGCAGGACTCTGCTGTATGTAAAGATTTGAAGTACAAAAAATGTGTCATTACTGTTTTAACTTCATTGTTCTACAAGATTTTTAAAAAAAATATTCATGGCTTGCATATTGGCACTATTGATATAACTTGCAGTTAAGCAGGACTTGTTTGTGAGTTTAGTTCAATGTTTGTACCTTTATCTGTTCCACATCTCGGAAAATTATCCATATTGATGGAACCTATGGAATATGATGAATGACTCAACATAAGTTGAGTTTCTCGAGAAGTGATTCTGTAGCTTACTAGCAATTGAAAACTTGGAGAAAATATCATTTTTTTATTACAGTGTTTAAAGTACAGAACCACTTATCTTTCAGAGGTTTCTTTAAGGATCTTGGAATTTTTACACTAACATTCCAGTACATTTACCCATTAATATTTTTTGTTACATATAATGAAAACCCCCATGCTACAAAACATAAGAATAACATGGTAGAATCAGGTTTCCAAATCTCTCTCCTATCATTAGGTATATGACCTATCTGAAATCTTCTGATGTGTCCCAGTCTCTTCCCTGCGTACAACCTTCTTTCATGAGACTTAATTCAAGTGATTATAATCATTAAATTGTGTTGAGATGAAACTTTTATCTGGTGGCTTACTCTTTCCCTGTGTTTCCTCAGTCCATGCTCTCCTTCTATTTTTCCTTCTCTATCTTTCCCTAAATTATTGGATGTAAGATCTGCCTGTTATATAAGCAACTGTTTTTTTTAGATAAACTCAAAGATGTTTCAGCACCTTTGTGCCCGCATCAGTATGTTTTGTTTATTCAGTTCTATAAAACGTAAAAAATTATTATAATGAAATTAGTCCCCAAAACAGTTTTTGTTTGTTGTCATTTGCTCTATTTTTTCCACATTATTTGGTTACATAGGACCCTTTATACATTATTGGGTATTGGTAGCTTGTCATCCACAATTAAATGGCATTACTCTGAGTTTGGCTTGTGAGTTGACAAATCACTTTATCTATAAACGTAATTTTGTTTCATACAAAGGTGCTGAATATGTTTGGGTTTATGTATATTATAAATAGTTGTTTGAGTAACAGGTGGGCCTGATGTCGAGCAATTCTGTGTGCAACATGGCTACTGGAAGAGCTGTAAAGACAAATGATGAATAATTCCTTTTCTTACTATTTAATTAAAGCCCTCCATCACATTCCAATTGACAGATTTCTTTTATCTCATCATGCATTATTTTTACCTCTTCATCAGCTACTGAGACAGTGGCCATATATATTTGTACTATTGTAGTGGGCTTTGGCTTTTTATCTATCTTAGATATGACAATGTCTTCACTTTCCCTTTCACAGTAGTTCATTCACAGTCCTATGTTCTTATTCATGGTTAGTCCTACTTATGCATTACCCATATCTGATTATACACTGAAACCACTGTACTCAATGGACCAGAAGTTCTGTTCTTCCTGGCACTGCACTACAATAATTGTCACTACATCTAACTTCAACTTATCCCATTCCCTTTTTAGATTCTATAATGTATCTAACTGATTAAGAATCTAACAATCCATGACCTGACCCATAGGACATCAGAATTTTTCCTAATGACAAGATCCTCCCACAGTTTCGAATCGGGGAGTGTTTTACTTCTGGAACATTTTACTCAAGAAGATGTCATCACCATTGATCCATATAGGTAAACTGCATGTCTCTGGGAATACAACAGCTGTAATTTTCCCTTTCTTCCAGCAGTTCACACTACAACTTAACAAAGTCATGTTGATTAATGTTATTAGGACAGGTAAGTCAGTCATCAGATGATTGCCCTGCATCTACTGGAAGAGCTGCTGCCTCTCTTAAGGAACCATATGTTAGTTTGGTCTTCCTGTGTCACTGAGTCATGTTAAGTTACCCCACTATGGCAAGGTCCATGGTTCATGAATGGACTAACCCAAGAATCAAAGCAGATATTCTGGTATTAAGCCATGAATTTTATTTAGGCATAGAGTTACTTGAGTTATATTATTAGCCTGGTGCAGGAAAGGTGTGAAGATAAATTTGAAAATGGTGCAGACCAGTTGCTATAAATCATATCTCTTTAAATTCAACAACTGAATAAGTTCTTACTGAATTATTATATGCTGAAAATGTTGATACTTTGGTTTTAAATATTTTCTTCAATCATCTTGAGCAGGAACTGCATGACACTTGATTATACAGATGCTAACCTCAGTTTTTGTTTACCCTCTTATCTAATGTAGGAAGATCTTTCTGGAGAACTTTACATTATCCTATGATATAAGTGACTGACATAAAAATGTGTAATTCAATGAATATTTTAAGATTACATAACAATGATGGGAAAACTATGTCACTTTTGAGAGATATGGTAGTCCCATACACAACTGCAGATACACACATCAAAAAAAGTTTTGCATCACCTCGGTTCCGAGAGTTCCAGAACCTGTACAGAAAATTTGAATAGAGATTAACATAAACATCATTTCTGCCCTTTTTATTGCTCATGAAAACCACACATTGCATGTTGAACCACCATACAGTGAGAACTTCAGAGGTGGTGGTCAAGATTGCTGTACACATCGGTAACTCTAATACCCAGTAGCACAGTTTCTTCCATTGATGCAAGCCTGTATTCATTGTGGCATACTGTCCACAAGTTCATCAAGGCACTGTTGGTCCAGATTGTCCCACTCCTCAATAGTGATTCATCACAGCTCATCAAAATGGTTGGTGGGTCATGTTGTCCATAAACAGCCCCTTTCAATCTATCCCAGGCATGTTTATAGTGTTCATGTATGGAGAACATGATGGCCACTGTAGTTGAGCAATGTTGTTATCCTGAAGGAAGTCATTCACAATATGTGCATGATGGGGGTGTGAATCATTGGCCATGAAGACAAATGCCTCGCCAATCTGCTGCCAATATGGTTGCACTATTGGTCGGAGGGAGGCATTTCCTTATCATACAGCCATTATTGTGCCTTCCATGACCACCAGCTGCGTACATTGGCCCCACATAATGCCACCCCAAAAAAGCAGGAAACCTCCACGTTGCTGCACTCGCTGGACAACACTGTAATCAAGGTGTTCAGCCTAACCGGGTTGCTTCCAAGCACATCTCTGACAATTGTCTGGTTGAAGGCATATGCGACACTCATCAGTGAAGAGAACGTGATGCCAATTCTGAGCAAGTCCATTCACCATGTTCTTGTGTCCATCTGTACCACACTGCATTGTGTCATGGTTGTAAAGATGGGCCTCACCATGGATGTCGGGAGTGAAGTTGCACATCATGCAGTCTATTATGCACAGTTTGAATCATAACACGATGTCCTGTGACTGCACGAAAAACATTATTCAACATGGTGGCATTGCTGTCAGGTTCCTCTGAGCCATAATCCATAGATAGCTGTCATCCAATGCAGTAGTAGCCCTTGGGCAGCCTGAGTGAGGCACGTCACTGACAGTTCTTGTCTCTCTGTATCTCCTCTGTGTCCAAACAACTTCACTTTGGTTCACTCCGAGAAGCCTGGACACTTCCCTTGTTTAGAGCCCTTCCTGGCATAAAGTAACATGTGGACATGATCAAACTGTGGTATTGATCATCTAGGCATGGTTGAACTACAGACAACATGAGCCGTGTACCTCCTTCCTGGTGGAATGACTGGAACTGATCAGCTGTCGGAACCCCTCCATCTAATAGGTGCTGCTCATGCATGGTTGTTTACATATTCAGCAGGTTTAGTGACATCTCTGAACAATCAAAGGGACTGTGTCTGTGATACTATATCCACTTCAGGAGTTCTGGGAACTGGGATGAATGCAAAACATCTTCTAATGTGAGTAGGTAGAAGTGAGACACTTTTTTATACAATCATTTCTTCTTACACAGGCTATATCATTGGTATTTTGGAGTATATATTTAATAGACCGTGAACTGGTATTTCCTAAAATTTTGGATCAGTGTTTTTCTGTTTGGTTAAACCATGGCCTCCATACAGTTAGCAGTGTGAGCGTATTTACTGAAATGTTTATAACATCTAACTGGTATACTATTTCACGACGGAAGGCTGTTTGGGGAATCACAGCAAGTCAAGTTGCTTATGCTATATGGTAAGTACTACATGAAAACTTCTGTTTCTTAATAACAAACATTTTTAGTAATCATTTATGGTTTTTAGTTGCTAGGTTCTGATCATGCTACAATTTTAATTACTCTGTTATTTAATAATATTTTGATAGCTCAACTGCATAGAAATTTAACATAACAGTAATATTAATATTTTGGAGCAGCCACAAGTTTTATACAACATTCCATTATTGACTTGTTTCACTCATCACATGCAAGCATCTTCAGAACTGTGGGAAATTACAGCATGTTACACCAGCATAAAATGAAATACAGCCTCAGATTCAACTCACAACCCAGTAACTCACATTTAGTAGCCAACAGCCACACATTAAATATATCTGAACATGTACATCTCTGACATTAGATATTAACTGGAGTAGGCTGACTGTGTTACACCTATTGTAAGCTCTATAATCAGGTAAATTCAAACAGTGGCGACTCGTTAATGTGCATTATGGGTGTTCACAAATTTTTAGTGTCAGATAAATGTGAGAGTGTGAAATTAACAGCATCTGCTTATAACACTAATGCTTATCAGTATATTTAAACTGCAGCCACTGCCACCAACAATAATAACAATAACAATAAAATAATAATAATAATAATAATAATAATAATAATAATATGCACAAATTGTCTCAAAAAAGAAAAAAACTGTTTTTGTGGAATTTTGTTATTTTGCACATAATGAATACAGTTTATGGCAACAACAAAATAATGTTTTAAGTTTAAGCTACTCTCTGTTCCACATTTTTGCAAAAGTGGGAGTTTACGCAATTTTTTATTTTTTCAGACAAATGTACACAATCCTCAGCATACATATTATTTAATGAATTACCTTCCAGGCCAAAAATCAAACATTAATTCTTACATTTCAACAAATTATGCTTATTATATGCCCCCGCAGGGGGCTCCCATCTGGGGAGTGTGTGGTTGGCAACCACACGGGCCCTTAGCTAAGCCTGGCATTACTTCCACTTACTTGTGTCAGTCTTCTCCTGTTTCCTTTCCTATCCGGCCTACCTTGGCCAACTCTTGGTTTCTTCGACCCCAAAGGTATTAGGTTTCCGAGGCCCAACGGTGTCTTTCACTTTCCTCTCTAGTATCTATTATCTATCCTTCGACCCAATGGCAAAGCGAGCAGAAGAAGGATCTTATATCCCAGGTTTTCAACGATTGTGGAGGCGGGAGAGGTCATGCCATACGAACTGGCTGTGAAGGCACAGCTCAGCCATCATTGAGCTTGTGGCAGTTCGTTGCAGTTCTGGTACCTGAAGTCACATGTCACATACATATGTGCCGTGATGAATTGTTTCAGAATCATAGTGTGTGGGTCACTTCCTCGCAAGCTGTAATCCACCTTAAACAAATTCACGCAAATGGCAATTTCTCCAGTCATTTTCTCTAAAGACCAATGGCGATGGGATAAGGGCGATTGTAGCAGGCTCTGAGTGAGGCTGGAAGCTACTAGTCTGGACCTGCACATTGGCGGCAGGTGTGTGATGATCACCTTCCTGAGAACCCGTGTGACTACTCAGGAATCCGGTCCTGCATCTGTGACTGAGCAGACCTATTTAGGATGACCGCTGCCCACCCTGAATGGGGAAGGCCCTAGAAAATGTGGGGTAAACATTGGAAGTCACACTTGAACCAGGCTGGGATTCCGCACCCAGTAGGTCACTCCTTATACTGTGGACGTAAACAAAAGAAGAATGAAATGGTTATGACAATAGGAACATGGAATGTCAGGACCCTCCTGGACGTGAACAATTACAGGCCAAAGAGAAGAACCGCTCTTATCACCCAAGAACTAGCCCGGCTAGGTATAGACATAGCTGCCTTGAGTGAGACAAGACTCTCAGGTGAGGGACACATTAGTGAGGTACGTTCAGGGTACACCACCTTCTGGAAGGGAAAGGATGCAGGAGAACCATGCATCCATGGTGCAGGATTTGCCGTAAAAACGAAAATAGTGAAAGATCTTCAACTTACACCTGTCTCAATTAATGAAAGACTGATGGCTCTTAGAGTACCCATTGGTTCAGACAGTTTCATCACCTTCATCTCTACATATGCTCCTACTTTAGACAGTGATGAAGACACAAAGAATCAGTTCTACCACCAACTGAACAGTACTCTCTCTAAGATACCCATTCAAGATAAATTAATTTTACTTGGTGATTTCAATGCCAGAGTGGGAAGGGACAACCGTTTTTGGAGAGACGTCATGGGTAAACAAGGGGTTGGAAACTGTAATGCAAATGGGTTGTTACTTCTTGGTCTATGTGCTGAGCATGAGCTTTTCATCTCCAATACCCAATTCCGCTTGCCTAACTGTTGTAAGACCACATGGATGCACCCACGCTCCAAACATTGGCATCTTATAGACTACGTTATTACTCGACAGCGTGACAAGAAAGACATTCTCATCACAAAAGCAGTACTAAACATCGATGAGTGCTGGACTGACCATAGACTTTTAGTCAGCCGTTTGAGAGTACCAAAGTATCGCAAGCCACGATCCCACTTATCAAACCCACCATGCAGAAAATTCAATATAAGCAACCTGAACAACAAAAACGTTCACTCACACTTCCAAGACATACTGTCTGAACAACTTCACAAAGCTCCAGCAACCACAGATGACGTCGAACAAGAATGGACCACATTAAAGAACATCATCAAAGAAACTGCTGAGAATGTTGTTGGTTTTAGTGCACGGAAAAGAAGTGACTGGTTTGATGACAACCATGGAGAAATCCAAACCATCATCAATGCGAAGCGGGATGCTTACATGTCCCTTGCTCAAGATCCGTTCTGCCCTGAAAAGAAAGCACACTTTCAAGAACTCAAGCAGAAATGTCAAAGTGAAATACAAGCAATCAAGAACAAATGGTGGCAACAGAAAGCCACAGAACTCCAAAATCTTTCCGATGCAAGGAACCTGCGTGGCTTCTACGCTGGTATTAAAGAGCTGTATGGACCTATCCGCTCCTCATCAGGAACACTGAAAGCTGCTGTCAACTCCACCATTCTTACTGAAAGTCAGGACATCTTAAATCGTTGGAAAGAGCACTTCAGCTCACTGTTAAACCGCCCTTCTACTGCCGCTGGAGATTTTCTCAAAAATGTCCCACAGCACCCTCCACAACCCTGGATGGCTCATCCTCCAACTTTTCAAGAATTTTGCAAGGCTCTCAAGAGTGTGAAACCTGGGAAGGCTCCTGGACCTGACACCATCCCAATGGAGCTTATTGAGGGTGGCGGCTTGCCTCTAAAAACTAGACTCTTCTCACTCATTCTATTAAGGTGGTGGTAGGAGGGTGCATAGGGCAAGTCTTGAAGCAAGGATGGTCACACGGGTAGGAGCCATTGGGTAGGGAGATGGGTGCAGAAGGAGCATAGTGTCTGACAAGAATATTTCAGAGATTGGGAGGGTGATGAAAAGCTATTCTAGGTGTGGTTGGAAAAATTTCAAACAGAATGGATCTCATTTCAGGGCATGACTTTAGAAATCATGGCACTGTTGACATAGCTGATTAACACATTCCAGACCAGGATAACACTGAGTCACCAATGGAGTGCTGTGAAGTTGTTTTGTGGAGGGATCAAAAATATCTGGATTGGACGTGATGGCCTGGAAAATCTGCTTTTAACTAGACTGGGGGTGTAATTATATGCAGTAAAGGCAGAGGTAAGAATGGTGGTGTATTGCTGTAAGGAGTCTGCATCCGAATAAATATGTTTGCCTCAAATGGCAAGGCTGTATGGGAGGGAATGTTTGACATGGAGAGGATGGCAACTGTCAAAATGTAAATATTGTTGTTTGTTGGTAGGTTTAATGTAGATGGATGTGTGTAACTGGCCTTTGGTGAGGACAAGATCAACATCAAGGGAAGTGGCATGGGATTCAGATTAGGACATGTGAAATTTAATTGGGAGAGGGTATTCCAAGATTCCAGAAATCTTAGCAGGTCGGCCTCACCATGAGACCATATGATAAAGATGTCATCAATGTATCTCAACCAAACCAGAGACTGAACACAAATGGATCCCAGGAAAGCCCCTTCCAAGCAACCCATGAAATGGCTAGCGCAGGAAGGAGCCATTCTAGTTCCCATGGTCGTACCCTTGATCTGTTTGTATGTCTGCTCCTCAAAGGTGAAGTAATTGTTGGTAAGTATAAAGTTGATTAAGGTGAGTAGGAAGGATGTCATAGGTTTGGAATCAGGTGGGTGCTGACTGAGGAAATGTTCAGCAGCAGACGAGTCATATACATCGGGGATGTTGGTACAGAGGGATATGGCATCAATGGAGGCAAGCAAGGTGTGTGGTGGGAGTGGGACAGTCACAGATTTCAGACAACCTAGGAAATGCTTGGTATGTTTGGGAGTTCTTGTACTATGGGTTGCAGGTGTTGATCAACTAAGGCAGATATACATTTGGTGGGTGATTTGAAGCCAGCAAGTATGGTATGGCCAGGATGACTGGATTTGTGGAGCTTAGGAAGAAGCTAAAAGGTGGGGGTGCGTGGTTTGGTTGGGGTGAGAAGTTCAATGGATTAAGGTGTTAGTCCTTGTGAGGGCCCTGAGGTTTTAAGGAGGGACTGCAAGTCAGTTTGAATCACAGGGATGCAATCTTGATGGCAGATGCTGTATGTGGAGGTGTCAGACAACTGACGTAGGCCTTCACTAGCATACTCCTTTTTGGTCAAGTTCTACAGTGATAGATCCTTTGTCTGCTGGGAGGATAATGATGGAGTCATCAGCTTTTAGGGAATGTAGGGCCTGGAGTTCTGCAGAGGACAGGTTAGAGTCATGTTGTAGGGACCTGAGGAAGGGTTGTGAGGCAATGCTGGACGTGAGGAATTCTCGAAAGGCTTGTAAGGGATGATTCTGAGGTAGTGGTGGTGGATCAAGTTGAGATCGTGGTGTGAACTGTTCAATGCAGCATTTAATGTCGCGTTTGAAAGGTTTTGGGGTTTGGTTGCACAGTGATATTTCCAATGGATATTACATTTGAAGGAAAGGAGGTCCTTCACCAAAGCAGTATGATCAAATGCAGGTTTAGGGCTGGAAGTGAGGCCCTTAGATAATATAGATAATTCAGGATGGGAGAGTGCTTTAGATGAGATGTTGAGGACACTGTGCAGTTGTGACTTTTTTGGTATTATGGGTTATTCTTGGTCTGGGAGCCAGTGGTGAAGGCTGTGGAATGTTAAGAAGGTTGGCCAAACTCGGTTTGTAGAAGAGGAGTGGTGGTTGATGGTGTGGCTGTTTAGGGAGCTGCAGAAGTACAGGAAGGGAAATAACACCATACAGGTAGTTTAGGAGAAGGTGGCATGTTGTTGCAGTTTGAAGTTGGCTTGGCAGATGATATGATTCTAGGAAACATGAGGGTCAAATAACTGCAGGATTTTGTAGGAGAGATGTCTGGTAGAGTGGAAAATTGCTGATGAGGCATATAGGTCACAGATTATCCAGGTAAGAGCAAGAGATTGCTATATTGGAAACTGTAGAAGATCTTGGTGTACGATAGGATTGCATCCAGAAATGGTGACTTTCAGTGATAGGACTTTTGGAGTAACTCCAAGGGACAAGCGGGTTTCAAGAAACAGAATGTGGGACCATACAATGAAGGCTATGATGGCAGGTGTAGTCATCACTTAACAATTCTGCACTGAGATGCCGTGGTCCATGCATAAAACTCTCCCCTGATGTTTCACCTGCAATGAGAGCGCGAGTGAGTGCCGTATACATAATCCATCCAGAGGGCGCCACCGTCAATCATGTGACGTCGGCTGTGCTATAATCTCTGATATTGCCAACTTGCTCATTTGAAATTAATTGATTGTCACACTGTTGCTGTAATGTTAACATCCATATCTTATCCAGCTTAATGCCTTCATCTTTTCTATTAAAATTATTGCAGTGTTTGGCAATCTCAATAGCCTCTCTGTACATTCATGCACAATAATGCAACGTCTTTGCTATGATGGTTGTCTCACTAAACTTTATTTCATGATCACCTTCCTGAAACACTTAATCCACTACAGCCGATTTATCAATATGTCTGAGGCAGCAGTTCCTTTTATGTTCACCTAGACGGGTGTTGATGCTTCTTTTTGTTGTGCCTATATAGACCTTTCCACAACTGCACAGAATTTTATAGACACCTAGAGGATGTCGTTTATCTTTTATGGATCTTAAACATTCTTTTATTTTCATGGTGTGGACCACAGCATCTCAGCCCGGAAGTGTTAAGTGATGACAACACCTGCAGTGAAAGCCTTCATTCTATGATCAAACACCTCAACGGTTCAAGAGCATGCGCAAGAAGAAGCCACAACAACTGTGTTCGCTCACCTTCCTGTTATGCTGCAGGGACACGTCAACTGTTCCAAAATTTCTGCAAGTGAAGAGGATGTTCTGCTCAGCACAAGCTCATCGAATTTACAGCCATATGGAATCAGCAATGTTACGAGAGAGGATTCACCTGGTGCGGTGAGCACTGGCAGAAGCCAATAGTAAGCTATTTCAGCTTCATATTATCATTAGTAATACCATGCAGTAAGACGATTGGAATAAGATTGACAACCTTACATTTGGAACTATGGAATTAAGCGCAGAAATATCAGTGATTAAACAAAAGAGGAAGTTTGATAGCTTACAGAAGAATGTATCAGGAGGCACAAGAGAGGATAATTCTCAGACAGTTATTAACGTGTCAGACAAAGTCTTGACTGCAGATGAAGTTTCAGTACGGAAGATATTGTGGCTAATGTTGAGGCAGGTATCCATCAGGTGTCACTTCAGTCCACTGATGTTATAAGAATGGAAACAGCTAGAATTTTGCACACATGTAAGCTACCTAACAGTAATCTATCACAGGCACAAAGGAAGGCACTGAGGGACATCAATGCAGATGAAAACATCATCGTGCTTTCTGCAGACAAGGGCAACGCTACTGTCATAATGAAGAGTAAAGATTATCAGGAAAAAATCATGGACACTGTGGATCCCAACAATTACAAACAACTTCAGAAGGATCCGACATCGAAGATTTTAAAAATGACCCATCAATTGGTGAAAGCGTCTTCCCTCTCTTCACTCGACAAGAAGCAACTCTTTAAATCAGAAGCTTACTTGCCCAGACTCTATGGGTTATCCAAGGTCCATAAACCACTGATATCTTTGAGACCTATAGTTAGCCCAATAGGGTCTCCCACTCATGAATTAGCTGGACACCTTGCCTCACTGCTGAAACCTCATGTTAGTGGAACTGACAGTCATGTTAAAATTCATAACATTTCATTGATATTATTAAGGAAATTAGTGTGAGCACTAATAATATCCTGGTCAGTTTTAATGTGGTGTCATTGTTTTCCATGATCCCAGTGAATGAAGCGATCACATGTATAGCGGGCATTGTTCCTAGTGATATTTTTGCATTATTCAGACATTGCCTTACAACAACTTATTTTTGGTATAATAATGTTTTTTTATGAACAGATTGATGGGGTGGCTATGGGAAGTCCTCTCAGTCCAGTTGTGGCTAACTTGTTCATGGAGAACTTTGAACAATGTGCACTGCAAACAGCTAGAAAAAGACCAGAGAGATGGTATCATTATGTAGACAATACATTTGTTATATGGACCCATGGGGAAAAGGAACTGGATGCCTTCCTGTTACATCTGAATAGTATTAATCCAAGAATTCAATTCACTATGGAAAAGGAAATCGGTGGTCATCTGAACTTCTTAGATGTGTCTGTAATCAAATGAGAGGACAGATCATTGGGTCATAAGGTTTTCAGAAAAGACACACACACTGATCATTATCTGCAGAAAGATTCTAACCACCAACCAAGACATAAAAGAGGGGTGATTAAAACATTAGTAGACAGGGCACACAAAATATGTGAACTATCTCACTTAGATGGTGAGATTGAACACCATAGAGCGACCTTCAAGAAGAATGGGTATTCCAACAGAGAGATGGATCATGCACTACACCATAGACTGACAATCAGGACAGACGAGGATCGACACCAACCCAAGGGGAAAGTGTTCTTACCATTTATCTGATTGCACTGGAAAAATTTTAAGCAAGTGTGATGTGGAAACTGTTTTCAGATCCACCACAAAAATAAAAGAATGTTTAAGATCCACAAAAGATAAACGACATCCTCTAGCTACACCAGGTGTCCGTGCAGTTGTGGAAAGGTCTTTATAGGCACAACAAAAATAAGCCAATAAACCGGCAGTTTCAAAAGTTAAATTATTGATTGATTGTCCCTCACACTACGGAACTTGTTGTATTGTGTCTCTTCACAAGAGATCTCAAGAAGCAAGGATAAACAAGAAGAAGAAAAAGATTAAAGAAGAGGATTGGTATACCGACTCCCAGGTTGATGCCATATTCCTTGACTTTCGAAAGGCATTCGACTCAGTTCTGCACTGTGCATGCTTACGATCTATCTGATGACATATGTGGTTGGACAGAAAGTTTTCTAACAGACAGAGAGCAGTATGTCATTCTGAATGGGGACACCTCAACAGAAACAAGCTTAACATCAGGTGTGCCCCAGGGCAGCATAATAGGTCTGCTGCTTTTTACAATTTACATAAATGATCTGGTTGATGGTATTGACAGCGTCATTAGACTGTTTGCTGAAATCTACAGGAAAGTAGTATCACATGAAAGTTGTGGATAAATCAATGAGGATTTGCAGAAAATAAATTCACGGTGTAATGACTGGTAGTTATCTCTCAACATTATTAAGTCTAACCTACTGCATATAGCAAAGTGAAAATCTCCATTAATGTACGAGTGCAAAATAAATGCCCAGTCTTTGGAAGTGGTAACATCTGCCAAGTATATGGGTGTGACTGTTTCAAATGATCTCAAATGGAACGATCAGATTACACAAGTAACAGGTAAAGTGAACTCTAGATTGCAGTTTATTGGTAGAATCCTGAAGTGATGCTGTCCTTCAACAAAGGAAATTGCTTACAATATTTTAGTTCATCCAGTCTTAAAGTATTGTTCATCTGTATGGGACCCTTACCAGTTGGGTCTGATTCATGATATTGAGAAGATCCAAAGAAGAGTAGCAAGATTCATGACAGGTGCATTTAGCCATCATGAGAGTGTTACAAACCTCATAGAAGTTTGAAGTGGTACGCATTTGCAGATAGACAACATGCTAAATGGAAGGGGCTGCTCACTAAATTCCAAAATCAGATCTTTGCTGAGGATGTAGAGCACATATTATTACTAGCAACTATGAAATTGCACAATGATCACCATTCAAAGATAAGGGAAATTAGAGGTTGTACTGAGGCATTCAGACAGTCATTTTTCCCTCGCACAATCCGCAAGTGGAACAAGGGGGGGGGGGGGGGGGGGGGAATTGGCTTTGGCAGGAATAGTGCCCTCCACCACACACTGCTTGGTGGCTAGCGGAGTATATATGTAGATGTAGATATAAATGACAGTACAATAAACAAAATATTGTTTATGAGAAATATCATATTTATTTCAAGAATTTTGGTGCTCTTGTACTCTTAACATCCAGCAATAACTGCAGCAGTTTGAGAAACAAAGTCTGTTCCATAAATATTTTCAAGTGTGAAAAAATAGCAAGGTGAGAAAATATGGACACTAGTAAATTGTAGTTCCCAAGCAAACTGTACCTTACCAATCAGTATAATAATAAAGAAGCAGTTTAACATCACAAGACCTAGATCATCTTTAACAGAACCCAGCATCTTTTGCATTCATGCCAAACAGCTGCTGATCTTAAAGGACATGCCATAAACATAAGTTTGAAAAATCATCCTTGTGAAGTTCCCCATTTCTTCTGGCTACTCTTGAGGTTCGGTACGTGGCTAGTCAAAATATATTTCAAATATGTTTATCAGAGTATCTGTTTCAAACAAACACAGATTAGAGACAGCTAAGCTCTGCTGACAAGCTCTCTGGACCTGAGATAGCTCTATCCCTAAGAACAAGAGTTCATAGTACACCACTGCGTAGGGATACTTGATGACAGCTTGTAGCTCATAGAGATATATATATATATATATATATATATATATATATATATATATATATATATATATATATATATATGTGTGTGTGTCAGTGTGTGTTGTTTCCTGAAACACACTGTGACCCAAGGAGCCATTTTCTTTTCTACGAAACATGATATCTAGATAGGGGTCTTCATTTTTCTCTACTTCCGTGGTGAAGCAGAACGTTGTGTGGAGGGAGTTAAGATATTTAAAAAAAATGAAGGAAGCATTGCTGCTGATCTTAAAGCAGATGCCATCAACATAAGGTACAAAAACAGAAAAACCATCTTTGTGGAGTTTTCCATGTCTTCTGGCTGCTCTTGAGGTTTAGTGCATGCTGGTTAAAATGCAATTTGAATATGCTTATCAGTATATCCATTTAAACAAAACAAAAAAACAGAGTCCAGATGGTTAAGCTCTGCTGATAACCTCTCTGGATCTGAGACAGTTCTAGCCTATGAACAAGATTCTATAATACATCACTACATTGGGGTGTTGATGACCCTTGTAGCTCATAGATATAGGTTGGTGTGTGTTGGTTAAGAAACACACCGAGATCCAAGGAGTCATCTTCTTTCATAATAACCATGTCATCAAGAAATGGGTCTCCATTTTTCTCCACTTCTATAGTGAAGAAGATTGTTGTACAGAGGGAGTTTTAAGATATTCCAAAAATGAAGGAAGCATTACTGTTCCTTGTAGCCTTAATACAAACATATTTCCTGCTTATCTCTGAAAGCATTTAGGTTTCAAAACTGCTGACTGAAGTACTTTGTCCTCGGAGTTTTCCACATAAAGTTTACCTACTATGGTAGACAGTGATCTACACACAGGAAAACCATCAGTTTACTCAAAATATTCGCTGTCAAATACAAAATAAGTCAAATTAAGCACATGTATGAAAAGATGTAAGATGTCTCCTTTCAGCTTAGTCCCTATGAGGTGACCAAGTGAGGTAGCACAGTGTTTAGCACACTGGACTTCTTTTCGGGTGGATGACAGTTCAAACCCACATCTGGCCATCCTGATCTAGGTTTTCCATGATTTCCCTAAATCACTTCAAGCAAATGCCAAGATGGTTCCTTTGAAAGGGCACACCCAATTTCCTTCCTTGTCCCTCCCTAATCTGAGTTTATGATCCATCTCTAATGACCTTGTTGTCAACAGGACATTAAACACTAATCTCCTCCTCCTCCTATGAGTTGTACTGAATCCACCAGCGGCACTTGTGTGAATAAATACACAACACTGAAACTTGGTAATGTATTTGTGGTTTGAGATGAAGGTTCTTCAGTTGCCATGTAAAAGCTTCCGAATTTTGAGTATGGTGTTCATATTTCCTTACCAAAAGGTTCAAAAGAGAAGCCAAATGTTTTGCTGGATTGTGTATTGGGGCTCCCATACTCCTTATAAATGGATGAAGTGGAAGGTCTTCTTTATGTTTCTTTGGCAGGCCATAAAAGTCACAGTGAAACTGGAACTTGTACTCTGAAGCTTTTTTTTTCAGATGCGTAGGAAACTGACTGGATCTAAGGACAGTGCATGTCTTTTACTGTACTCCACCGAATGAATCCTTCTGGAGTTAATGATACACTGACAAGGGAATGGTCCAATAAGAAATGTTGAAAGCTACCCTGAAATTTTATACACAGGAAGAAGACAACGAAAGAAGTGCACTGACAAAATTTTAGCTGCTAAGAGGCACTGCAAGTATTTTGTAAAAAATTTTGAAGTTACACATTTTTTTTGCTCAAAGAACAGCTTCTAGCAGCATTTGTACAGCTCTGCCCACCTAGCACGCAACTCGGCAAATCACTCACACAGCACTGCTTGAGCAGAATTATCCAAAGTTCACAGACACCAATTTTAAGCACCTAAAGTCTGATTTACAATGGAATGAATGGAAGTGAATACATTCAAATGAACATCTGCAGAAAATTCACGACCATTCACTTGTATATGGGTACATTCATTTATGCTAGAGGAAAGGGGAGAGAACACGAGGTAGCAAATGTTGCCTTTGAAAGCTGTGTTATTAGTTTTTGGAGCTAATATTCAGCATACAGGATACAACTCCATCTTGTTAGAGCCACAGTGTGAAACTTTGCTATTCAGTCATGATTTTTTTGCATGGCAAGCGCACTGTTCTTGACGGAGCATGCAAAATGGCGCAGGGGAGGAAGAATTTAAGTGTCTCAACTTGTATGGAAACATGACATGTGTGGAGATCATGCACTTTACACAGAATTGCATCTAAATCTCTCCTTAGCACTGGTCCAAAATTTTCCTTGTATGTTGGCTGCCATTTTTCCATGGCTTCTCATTACCATTGAGGGGAAATTTATAAACAGAAGATTAATTACCCACATAGGGCATCATCTCAAGAGGTGACACATTACGCATGTAAGGCCTAATGGTCATAATCTCTTTTAGACAAAAATGGTCCAGTGGCAAAGAGTGCTTTTCATGATACAGAGAGCATGGGTTCAAATCCCATTCAGACCACAACTTTTTCACTCTGATTTTTAACCAAGAATTCATTCTCACAGATGTTGGAGTGGCCATGAAAGACATGAAATTTGGATTCCACATTAAAATACAGGTCTACATTTTCCAATTAGGTAACTGGGGAAGGTTATGGATGTGTACGTAGCTGCAGTGGCGTCCAGGTGAAAGACCTGCAAGAGGCCTACCGGGTACACCAGACACAATTCTCTTTTGCTCATGTTTGTTAGTTTGTTTTCTCTGGTGAAAACCTGGCTTAAATTATACTTTTTTTTTAAGTAACTTGATATCCCGCCCCCCCCTCCCCATGAACCATGGACCTTGCTGTTGGTGGGGAGGCTTGCGTGCCTCAGTGATACAGATAGCTGTACCACAGGTGCAACCACAACGGAGGGGTTTCTGTTGAGAGGCCGACAAACGTGTGGTTCCTGAAGAGGGGCAGCAGCCTTTTCAGTAGTTGCAGGGGCAACAGTCCGGATGATTGACTGATCTGACGTTGTAACACTAACCAAAACAGCCTTGCTGTGCTGGTACTGCGAACGTTGAAAGCAAGGGGAAACTACAGCCATAATTTTTCCCAGGGCGTGCAGCTTTACTGTATGGTTAAATGATGATGGCGTCCTCTTGGGTAAAATATTCCGGAGGTAAAATAGTCCCCCACTCAGATCTTTGGGCAGGGACTACTCAGAGGATGTCATTATCAGGAGAAAGGAAACTGGTGTTCTGCGGATCAGAGTATGGAAAGTCAGATCCCTTAATTGGGCAGGTAGGTTAGAAAATTTAAAAAGGGAAATGGATAGGTTAAAGTTAGACATAGTGGGTGGCAGGAGGAACAAGACTTTTAGTCAGGTGAATAAAGGGTTATAAACACAAAATCAAATAGGGGTAATGCAGGAGTAGGTTTAATAATGAATAGGAAAATAGGAGTGCAGGTAAGCTACTACAAACAGCATAGTGAACGCATTATTGTGGCCAAGAAAGACATGAAGCCCACACCTACTACAGTAGTACAAGTTTATATGCCAACTAGCTCTGCAGATGATGAAGAAATTGATGAAATGTATAATGAG
Source organism: Schistocerca serialis cubense (assembly GCF_023864345.2). Classification (NCBI taxonomy): domain Eukaryota; kingdom Metazoa; phylum Arthropoda; class Insecta; order Orthoptera; family Acrididae; genus Schistocerca; species Schistocerca serialis. Next base: position 350,784,033 of record NC_064639.1, read on the forward strand.
ATAAAAGAAATTATTCAGATAGTGAAGGGAGATGAAAATTTAATAGTCGTTGGTGACTGGAATTCGACAGTAGGAAAAGGAAGAGCAGGAAACATAGTAGGTGAATATGGATTGGGGCTAAGAAATGAAAGAGGAAGCCGCCTGGTAGAATTTTGCACAGAGCATAACTTAATCATAGCTAATACTTGGTTCAAGAATCCTGAAAGAAAGTTGTATACATGGAAGAACCCTGGAGATACTAGAAGGTTTCAGGTAGATTACATAATGATAAAACAGAGATTTAGGAACCAGGTTTTAAATTGTAGGACATTTCTAGGGGCAGATGTGGACTCTGACCACAATCTATTGGTTATGAACTGTAGATTAAAACTGGAGAAACTGCAAAAAGGTGGGAATTTAAGGAGATGGGACCTAGATAAACTGACTAAACCAGAGGTTGTACAGAGTTTCAAGGAGAGCATAAGGGAACGATGACAGGAATGGGGAAAGAAATACAGTAGAAGAAGAATGGGTAGCTCTGAGGGATGAAGTAGTGAAGGCAGCAGAGGATCAAGTAGGTAAAAGACGAGGACTAGTAGAAATCCTTGGGTAACAGGAGATATATTGAATTTAATTTATGAAAGGAGAAAATATAAAAATGCAGTAAATGAAGCAGGCAAAAAGGAACACAAATGTCTCAAAAATGAGATCAACAGGAAGTGCAAAATGGATAAGCAGGGATGGCTAGAGGACAAATGTAAGGATGTAGAGGCTTTTCTCACAAGGGGTAAGATAGATACTGCCTACAGGAAAATTAGAGAGACCTTTGGAGAAAAGAGAATCACTTGCATGAATATCAAGAGCTCAGATGGAAACGCAGTTCTAAGCAAAGAAGGGAAAGCAGAAAGGTGGAAGGAGTATATAGAGGGTCTATACAGAGGCGATGTTCTAGAGGACAATATTATGGAAATGGAAGAGGATGTAGATGAAGATGAAATGGGAGATATGATACTGCATGAAGAGTCTGACAGAGCACTGAAAGACCTAAGCCAAACAAGGCCCTGGAAGTAGACAACATTCCATTAGAACTACTGACAAAACTCTACCATCTGGTGAGCAAGATGTATGAGACAGGTGAAATACCCTCAGACTTCAAGAAGAATATAATAATTCCAATCCCAAAGAAAGCAGGTGTTGACAGAGGTGAAAATTACTGAACTATCAGTTTAATAAGTCACAGCTGCAAAATACTAACGTGAGTGCTTTACAGACGAATGGAAAAACTGGTAGAAGCCAACCTCGGGGAAGATCAGTTTGGATTCCATAAAAATGTTGGAACATGTGAGGCAATACTGACCCTATGACTTATCTTAGAAGAAAGATTAAGGAAAGGCAAAACTATGTTTCTAGCATTTTTAGACTTAGAGAAAGCTTTTGACAATGTTGACTGGAATACTCTCTTTCAAATTCTGAAGGTGGCAGGGGTAAAATACAGGGAGCAACAGGCTATTTACAATTTGTATAGAAACCAGATGCTAGTTATAAGAGTCAAGGGGTATGAAAGGGTAGCAGTGGTTGGGAAGGGAGTGAGACAGGGTTGTAGCCTCTCCCCAGTGCTATTCAATCTGTATATTGAGCAAGCAGTAAAGGAAACAAAAGAAAAGTTCGGAGTAGGTATTAAGATCCATGGAGAAGAAATAAAAACTTTGAGGTTCACCAATGTCAGAGACAGCAAAGGACCTGGAAGAGCAGTTGAACGGAATGGACAGTGTCTTGAAAGGAGGATATAAGATAAACATACAAAAGCAAAACGAGGATAATGGAATGTAGTTGAATTAAGTCGGGTGATGGTGAGGGAATTAGATTAGGAAATGAGACACTTAAAGTAGTAAAGGAGTTTTGCTATTTGGGGAGCAAAATAACATGATGGTTGAAGTAGAGAGGATATAAAATGTAGACTGGCAATGGCAAGGAAAGCATTTCTGAAGAAGAGGAATTTGTTAACATCGAGTACTTCCATGTATGGAAGTGAATCATGGATGATAAATAGTTTAGTCAAGAAGAGAATAGAAGCTTTCAAAATGTGGTGCTACAGAAGAATGCTGAGGATTAGATGGGTAGATCACAAAACTAATGAGGAGGTATTGAATAGAATTGGGAAGAAAAAGGGACCGGTTGGTAGGACATGTTTTGAGGCATCAAGGGATCACAAATTTAGTATTGGAGGGCAGCGTGGAGGGTAAAAATCATAGAAGGAGACCAAGAGATGAATACACTAAGCAGATCAGAAGGATGTAGATTGCAGTAGGTACTGGGAGATGAAGAAGCTTGCACAGGATAGAGTAGCATGGATAGCTGCATCAAACCAGTCTCAGGACTGAAGACCAGAACAACAACAACTTGATATTGACAGTTCAATTCTTGCACATGTAATTCTGGTAAAAGGGGCTAGCAGAGGAAATAAAATCGTGGCAGTGTCTGATGTCACAGATGACTTCCATCAATGAGAAGTTGTAACTTGGTAGGCCATTCCTTATAATAATGTTTGAGTGTTGTACATTAGACTATCAGTCAAACAGTTGTTTGTTTATTCCGTGTAGTAGGAACAAAAATGTGGTGTCTTTTGAATGGTAACATTTTTCTTGCAACAGACACATTGAACAAAGGCAAAATTGAAGCAGTCAGGCACTTCATGGTAACCACTAGTTTTACTTAAACAGAACTGGAATGGAGTCAGAAATGATCCCGGCCATTGTTCTGCATATTGTGCTGCATGTCAGTCATAAACATACTCCATCTTCAGGCCACGAGGGGCCTACCGGAACCATCCAACTGCCTTGTCATCCTCAGTGGAGGATGCGGATAGGAGGGGCGTGGGGTCAGCACACTGCTCTCCTGGTCATTATGATGGTATAGTTGACCGAAGCCGCTACTATTCAGTTGAGTAGCTACTCAATTGGCATCACAAGGCTGAATGCACCCCAAAAAATGGCAACAGTGCATGGTGGCCTGGAGGATCACCCATCCAAGTGCTGACCACGCCCGACAGTGCTTAACATCGGTGATTTCACGGGAACTGGTGTATCGACTGCGGCATACTTGATCAAATTCTTAAACATGGCAAAGAAAACTGGTAATGCACAAATGACTGGAGCTTCAGAATACTGTCCCACTGATAAACCTGAAATGAGGAGAGGTATCAGAAATTATCTTATCTGTTAATTTCCTGAAAAATGCTTTCCACTGTCGAAAAATTTCATTATCGAGAGGTTGAATCGCACTAGTAGTTCCAGGCAGAATCCACATTACATCTACAGATTCTTCATCATCCACCACAAAAACAGAGATGTCGTTATGTCCAGACCATGAATCCAACAAAAGCAATGAATTAGTTTCTGCAGCTGGTAGGAATACATTTTGAACAAAATGTTGCAAATTATTCTTTCCCATTTTTCCAGATTTTGATACATTGATTACGAGATTTTTGCAACTAAACAGTCAATTTTTTATTTTAGGACCTAATTTGCTTTGCGGTTCTTGAAGACAGATATACAGCTGCGGAAGCCACTCATACTTATCACTGTCATTATTGTATAAGAATGTTTCATTGCATTCATTGATTGGGCAACCAACTCTGTCTTTTTTTTTTCACCCTAAAATAATAAAGTGCAGTGTGCATGCAGTTCTTTCATGAAACCTGACTGATCAGCATTATAAATAGCAGTTGTGGGAATAACAGTAAGTTTCGTCTTCATGTTTTTGCGTGACACAATTTTGGTAATTTTGTGAATTCCTATTCTGTATGATTTCTTGAATCTGTGGAGCCAGGTTGATGAAGCCTGGAAATTAGCAATGCCTGTATCAGATGTAATTTGGAGGCCCAGTCTCGTAGGTCTCCATCGGTAATGGTGCACAGCCTCTTTCAAACAGTTTTTCATTCAGACATTTTCAGATTCCCATTTTGCACATATTTTTTATTTCATGTAATTCATTCTTCCATTTGTACAATTCATGCTCTGATTTTACAAAATGAGAACACCTTTGCACATTGTATAACTTCAAGTGTTTTCTCCCTCCTCCATTTAACAAACTCTATCTTGTTAGAGCCACAATGGGAAACTTTGCTATTTACTGCTTTTTCCTTGTTGCTGAGGACTGCTGCAGTACATGTTTTTTAGGCTAGGTATTCTTTTTCAGAACTGTTACTGGCACAACTGACATTGTCCAAATCACAATTCATGGAATCATCACAGTTATTTCCTATTTCTTCTAACATACCTACAATTCCAAATGAAATGTCAATATCATTTAAATGAATGTCAAGGAAATCAACAAACAAACGACACAAATGTACATTCGCAGGAGAAGAGATGAATTTGACTGGAAACCACATTCTTCATATTTCATCATTGCTACATAGCACAATAAATATTAATTCAGCTTTATCTGTATTGTCAGTAGTTACCAGTACTGCAAAGAGCAACTGATAATTTGTCATAGATGTTACTTGAGAGCTAATTTCTGAGAATAGCAACTGTGTACTGTAGTGTCAGAGAAACTATCAACAAATAGTAACCTGAAATGTCCTTTACAAATTACAATCAGGTTTTGTCATGTCTCCTGTTTACAAATGCACTACCAACCTTGGCTGTGTGTGTGCCTAGTTGTGCATGCACAGTTGCTACAGCACAAGTAGGGGTGTACATTCTACTGCCACCTGGTGCACTATGAATTTGGCAATTTCAGCTTTTTTTTTTTTAATACTTGCAAGCTTACACACATTCCTATTTTCCTATTCACTATTAGACTTACTCCTGAATTATCCCTGTTTGATTTTGTATTTATAATTCTCTACTCACTTGACCAGAAGTCCTGTTCTTCCTGCTACCGCACTTCACTAATTTCCACTGTATCTACAGTAACTTCAACCTGTCCATTTCCGTTTTTAAGCTCTCTAGCTTTACTATCTCATTAAGGGATCTAACATTCAACAACCTGAGCTGTAGAATGCCAATTTTGTTTTGCGTGATGACAACATCCCCCTGAGTAGTCCTACATGGAGATCCAAATGGGGGACTTTTTTACCTCCAGAACGCTTTACCCTAGAGGAGGCCATCATTTAACCATCAAGGAGAGCTTCATACCTTCAAGTAGTACAACAGCTGTAGTTTCCCTTTGCTTTCAGCTGTTCAAAGTACAAGCATAAGAAGGCCATATTGGCTAATGTTACAAGGCCAGATCAGTCAGTCATCCTTGCAACTACTAGATAGGCTGCTGTCCCTCTTCAGGAACCACATTTGTTTGGTCTCTTGGGGTTACAACTACCTTAAGGCTATCTATGTCACTGAGGCACTCAAGCCATCCCAGGCCATGGATCTGACTCATGGGGAGGTCTATTTGGACAACTTATAAATAATACAGAATTTTATGATTGTACAGTAGGCCTACTCCAGTTTATCCATATCAATGAAGTACACACAACACTGTTACTTTAAAAAGCTGTGCAAACATAACTACCAATTAAAATTACTTGGTAGTTGACATCTGTCACTTGCTGCTGCAGTGTTTCCACATCAGCTTCTGGCTACCACTCAGTTATAGGCAACACAAAAACATGGCCACTCATTTCACAAATGCTGTTAATGTGTAATGTGGAGCAATGTTGGAGACAGCTCTCACAATATATGACAGAAATGTGATATGCTCTCTCAACAGCTGATTTTAAGTGCCCATTGACTGAACCACAGCAAATGATGAGTTTTGTAGCCCTCATTTTAAACTCATGTTCTAACTTAAGCATGACCTTGTAATGTGCAATGCCTCTGAGATAACAGCAGTCAACAATATGCAGCAGAACTAAAATCATAACTGTATTGTACACAGCAATTTCCACTACAAGCAAACTCAAGACAGAAAACTTCAGTACTAACTCTAGAAGCAAACTGGAATATCTCTCTGTCACTGGTTACCTGAAACCATCCTCACACTGGCTATATGAGCTGCCATGTTACCAACTGATGAGCAGTTGTGCTTGGCAATAGGTTGTATATTATAGGTGACACTAGCAGATTCCAAATGAAAACATAATAGTAGGAAGAAAAATAAGAGAAAATAAAAAAGTCAATACAATGATAAAAAGAGCATGGCAAAGCACTAGAAATAAAAAAAATACATTTAAACAGTTAACCAAATAAAAATAATAATCACAGTTTCAGATTAGAATTAGAAATAAAAAGAATTGCAACCTGCAACCTTCTATACTGCAGGTTTATTGTTACGCCAGTATTCAATGTTAAGTTGTTATACTTACGACTATGGTGACCCAGTTGCAACAATAACTGTGACCTTCAAAAATTCATCTTCACCCAATGTCGTACAAAGCTTATCTGATGTAGCTGATCTCTGTGATTATAATAACTGTATATGTTATGCTGAATTGCATCTTGTATGAAAGGATCTATTAGTGTTTGGACAGTGTTGAATTTTGTTAGCATCGATGTGTGTGTATGTAGTTTTTGGTGTGGTTATGATGTGTGATGAAATATGAAATAAAAGGGTCAGACCCAGGATTCAAGATGTGAGCACACCAAGAAAGAGAGATGGACAAGGAACTGGAAGTGAACTGACAAATCATTGTGGAAGTTTGATGATGGCAAACAGTTCGGGCATGAAGTCGAGTGCCTTGATTGGACTATAGTAAGATCAAATTGACACTACACTTACATTATAGTGCAAATTCATCACAGAAATATTTCTTTGATTTTAAAGCCATCTTTCTGGCAGGCCGGGGAAATTTTCACCTTACTATCATAGGTTGGTCTCCCTTATTCATGATGCCATTTGCTATTATAAAGTCACAGCATTCCCAGTGTAAACAGAATTGATATGGAGAATAATTTTTCCCTTTGAAGCATGGAAGATGAATCTCAGTACCAACTTTGCACCTGGCAGCATTTTGTACTCACACTCAACAGCAGCTCTACTGCTGATGTTTAGTGAATAGTGGCTTGTCATGCAGTTAACAGAGGAAACAGCAGTGGGGCCAATTGTGATAAATAGATGCTTCTTCCAAACACATTGTAATTATACCTTTCCTTTCTAGACATGCCGCACATGCAATTCAAGTTGTGCAAGCCACTATGCCGCAATGCAGTCTCTGGCTGAACTTCATCCCAGTGCGACACATGCCCATCAAGAAACAGGGAAGTTTCTGTGATCAGCTGCATTTTATTGCAGCTCAATACCCCACTACCATTAATATCAAGTGAGTGGGTGAAACCAGGACAGTGAGCTGTTCAGAACACTATACTAGAGCACACTCATGGCCTGTCTCACAGAGTGGCATTCCACAGCAATTCCCAGTGTGACCAGTGTGCTTTCAGTGTTCTGCAATGGAACTTACTGCATGTTCAACAGGCTCCTTCTGCAGCTGCTAGACAGTTCCATGTTTGTTGTCTTGAGTCTATAAAGGCATCTGTGTGAACACTTGTGACTACAATAGCAGTAAGTCACAACTGAAGCAGTTAATTCATAATGATACCAAGCTTTGGTTCATAGGTAGTCTACTGGGAAAATGCAATCAGTGTACAAACAAGAGTGCTCACAAAACATTCACTCTGGCCCATCCTTGAATATTACTCAAGCATGTGGGATCTATATCAGATAGCCCAAACAGTGGACATTGAACATGTACACAGGACAGCAGAAGTGGCAACGGGTTTGTTTGACCCATGGTACGGGGTCACAGAGATACTGGCAGCTGTTTGAAGACAGACACCATCTACCCCAAGGTAACATACTTACAAAATATGAAAGCAACATTAATTGAGGAACATAGAAATTTATTACCCCCCCCCCCCCCCACACACACACACACACAAAACCACACCAATGCATCTCACTGTACAGATAAGGTTGGACTAATTACACCAGACAGAGACATATTTAAACAATCATTTTTCCTGCATTCCATATGCAAAATGAATGGTATGAAGATCTAATAAGTGTTGTAATAGGAAATACCCTCTATGATCCACTTCACAGTTGTTTGGAGACTATGTATGTAGATGTAGATGAATAGAGTTATGATATCTAATAAACGTCCCTTTTGTTTTTAGTCACTACCACACATTCCCTCCATTCCTCTGCATTCCTTGGTTGTCTCCCTCATATATATACAAGTGCAATATACAAGATAAGCCACCTAAGTTATTAACCATAAATATAACTGTTGAAGATGCCATTATTCAGTTATTATCCAGATGAATCATAACAAAAGTCCTCATGAAAAACATTTAATTTCTTGGTTTAGAAATATTAAGAGAAGCATATTTTTCAATTTAATTTTTTTTAGATATAAATGCAGTAATTATTTTCCTATTTCTACTCATATGATAGAGAAGAGTTCAATTGCGTATCACTCTCCAAAATCTTACCTGTCTAATCAGTGTAATTACAGTATTTAGACAATAGGATTTCTTTTTTTGGACATCAAATGAATTGCTGTCTCATGTGGAAGTTCATGTAATACAATAGGTCACACTTTTCTGATGTTTTCTCCACACAGCTTCACCTTCAATACTAATTAAAAGTTAGACATGCTAGCAGGAAGGGTAATCTGTGATACCAAGTTGTTACCCTGGCTCATGGCGCATGGTCCCAGTTGCAGGTTGCCTATGTAATTGGCAACAAAAATTTCATATAACTACTGAATGAATTTGCCAATGGCCTTGCAACAATGGTAACACCAGTTCCCGTCAGATCACCGAAGTTAAGCACTGTTTAGCTCGGCTTGCACTTGGATGGGTCACCGTCTGCGTCTACCGAGTGCTGTTGGCAAGCTGGGTGCTCTCAGCCCTTGTGACACTAATTGAGGAGCTACTTGACTGAGAAGTAGTGATGCCGGTCGTGAAAACTGACGAAGGTTGGGAAAGTGGTGTGCTGACCACATGCTCCTCTGTATATGGATCCAATGACTCCTAAGGGTTGAGGATGACACGGCAGTACTGTTGGGCCTTCAAAGCCTTTTGGGATGGTGTTTATTTGTTTATTTTACTGTTATCATGACCTACTTATTAAGAGCAATAAGCCGATGTTAAAGGTTTAACACAATAAGACAAATACCACAGTTAGAAATTGTGTACAGGACTTAATGTAGTGGAACTCATGGCGTGCAAATTAGCCACAATATATTAATCCAGTATTTGTCACAGAGAGCATTTAGTGACTTCCAATGATAATTTCATATCTTTACAAAACTTTTCCTCACTGGCATTCCCACAAACTAATAAAAGGAAGACAGCTTATCACTTACAATATTTCTACTCACCATATACCGGAGATGTTGAATCACTTTTTGTTGTGTCTTCAGCATCTTTACTATATGGTGAGTAGCAACTATACTTTTCATTATATTGTTGCATTCCATCCTGGATTTTCCATTGTTTGATTTTACAATATTTCTGCCATTTTTGCAGTACAATTTCAGCATCAAGCATGACATTTTAATTTATAATTTCTTTTATCAACTCTATTTGCAACACATTTTATAACAATAACCTTATATACCACTGAACGTATCTACAAAATTATATCATTATACAACACAGAGTTCAGGAGACATGACAATATTGAGATGTTGTGAAAAACTAGCTTTAGCTTAAACCAGAGTGCAAATTAACCAGACTACAGCCATTCAGTGTATTGAAAATGGGAGGAGGGGTGGGGGGGGGGGGGGGGGGGGCAGTCAACTGGTTTAAAACTTACAACAAAGTTTAAAACATAATTTCAAACCTGTTCTAAACTTTTTCTCACTTACATACTAAATGTCAAATATTTAACACATTTACCCATTTGCAAAGTTGTCAGAGGATTCAAGATGTTTTATAAGTGAGAGTTCAATTCCTTAAAGAATCGAGGGACAGTCTACTGATTTAAAACTAATAAACACAGTGACTACATTACGTTATATGACATTACAACTGGAAAACAGGAATAAGGCTTCTAGCAACAACTCACCAGCACTGTATTATATGTGGTGACTGTTTTCTTTTCTTGCAGTCTGAGCTATGAAACAGAGAATCTCAAACTAAATGCACATTTACAACAAGAACTATAGTTATAAAGTTTCCTAAGTAATAAATTCCAATGGACTAAAAGTTTAACAAGTTTAAAATCAAACAATGGAAAGTTCAGGATGGAATGTAACCATTTGATGAAAAGGATAGTTGCTACTCACCATATAGCGCATATAGCGGAGATGCTGAGACACAGATAGGTACAACAAAAAGACTACCACAAAATAAGTTTGTTGGCCTTTGTCAAAAACAGACACAGACACACACACACACACACACACACACACACACACACACACACACACAAATGCAACTTTGCATTTGTGTGTTTGTTAATCACACATTATTACTTATTAATATGCATAAGTTACTTAAGGGGATACGGAATCGGATTTTGGGTTAAAAAATCGAATTTTTTTTTATTGGCGTATTATATTCTGCCATGTTTCCTCTTTAAAATGACGTATCATACATAGCTCTACTACAATTATAACTATTTTATTTTTATATATTTGTGAGATCGGGTATTGCGCTTTAGTTATACACGTCTCTCGTGGCTGACCATGAACTTTTTGGCAGTACCTTTAAAGTGACATGAATTCAAATATCCCGGTTTCCAGCGACTATTTATACACTAGTTGCCCGAAAATGTTTCTCTCTGGTTTCCTCAAGTTACTCTTTGACTTTGTGGCGGGACTGTTTTGTAAACAGTGTGATATAAGAAAGTAGTTGTTGTTGAGTTATTTCGTATTTAGTGCTTCATTTTTCGCAGTGATAATGCCTAGAGCTAAAGCAAAAGTATTTAAAAAGCGTGTGAACTGGCAAAAGAAAAGAAATAATGATTCATTAGCAAAGCAAAGCAGTTCATCATCATCACTGTTGGAAAATGTGAATCCACTTATTACTGATTTGCCGAACGAACTTACACCAAATGAAAACAGTGCTTCTCATAAAAAACTAAGAGATTTGGAAGAGAAATATAATTTACTTGATAGAGGGAATGAAGTTTTTGAACTCATTGATACGAATATATTGTGTGAAGCTCTTGAAAACAGTTTGTGCTGCAAAAAATGTCATGGAAACGTTTCTCTGAAAGTAGAATCCCATGTTGGCCTGGCTGCCCAGTTTAATTTAATATGCAGTGTTTGTAAATACAGCTGTAAGTTTCCAAGTTCGGTTTCAGTAACTGTAAATAATGGATACAAGAAAACTGAACTTTATAGTGTAAATATTAGGTTAGTTTATGGATTGCGAGCAATTGGTAAGGGCAAAGCAGCTGGTGATATGCTATGTGGTGTTCTAAATCTTCCAAGTGCACCTTCAAAGTTTGAAGCTTACAATTATGTACTAGGATCTGCAGTTGAAGATGTAGCACAGAAGTCAGTGCAGGTTGCTGTGGAAGAAGCAGTGGAAGAAAATGACGGCAGTCGTGACCTCACAGTGGCGTTTGATGGCACGTGGCAGAAAAGGGGCCACACCTCCAACAATGGTGTTGTAACAGCAACTAGTGTTGATACTGGCAAGGTTATTGATGTTGCAATAATGTCTAAATACTGTAGGTGCACAGGCAGGCTGAAAAATGAACACAGTGATGACTGTATTGCTAATTATTATGGTAGTAGTGGTGGCATGGAGGTTGCTGGGGTGAAGAAAATTTTTCATCGCTCTTCACAGTGGTATAATGTTCGCTATGTCAAATATCTGGGAGATGGTGACTCTAAAGCATTCAAAGAAGTTTTGGAAAGCAAACCATATGGGAACAGTGTAAATATAAGCAAACTTGAATGTATAGGACATGTGCAGAAGAGAATGGGTGCCAGGCTGAGAAGGTTAAAATCAGTTATGAAAGGGAAAAAACTAGATGATGGGAAAACCTTGGATGCCAGAGGATGATTGACTGATTCCATAATAGACCACATTCAGAACTGCTATGGCCTTGCAATCAGGCAAAATACAGGCAATCTTGAAGAAATGAGGAGAGCTATATGGGCTTTATATTTCCACACCGCATCCACGGATGAGCATCCACAACATGGTTTGTGCCCCAAAGGTGAAAACAGCTGGTGTAAATACAATAGGGGACTAACAACAGGAGAGAAATACATTCACCACCACAGTCTACCATCAGCCATCATGGCAGAAATAAAGCCCATTTTCAGAGATCTGGCTGACAGAAGTCTTCTGATGAAATGTCTTCACGGAAAAACGCAGAACCCCAACGAGTGCTTGAATAGTGTGATATGGCATCGTCTCCCAAAAACAGTGTTTGTCGGAATTAATACACTACATTTTGGTGTGTATGATGCTGTGGCAACCTTCAATCTTGGAAATATAACTAAATGCCAGGTCCTTCAAAAGTTGGGTATGTGTGTTGGTTCCCGTACGGTACGTGCTATGTTCTTTTTAGATCAGCACAGACTAAGGCATGCTGATAATATAATCAAGACATTAGTGAAAAAAGCAAGACAGGTGCAGAGGGGTGCCAAAAGAAGACTTGAAGATGATTATGAAGACTGTGACGGGGGTATTAGCTACGGATCAGGAATGTTTTAATCTTCTTTCTCCGTTTCCCGTAAGTTTACTTTTTACTTCATCTAGGAACATTATCTCAGGTACTGGTCAACCTAGAAGTCTGAAATTTTTATGACGTAGTGACATAGGTCCCTATTACATACTGAAACAACGATTTTTTAATTACTTGATTTACAAAAGACTTAGGGGTGATAGTCTAGTAAAAAGCGATGGAAAAAATTTACTTAAAAATAAATGTACAATATCTCTGTAAGAAAATACTTTGACAAGGAAATACAGAAGCGTCCGATCTTACCCATCGGCTTTGACCCATGACGTCACAAATACCGCGGAAACGACTATAAACAATTCCAATATGGCGGATATAAAAACATCGCATACGTATTGTAAACACTGAAATACACAAGTTTCACAAAAAGCCTAATGACTGTAACGGGACAAGCATGGGAAATTAGGGGTTTTTGGGTGCGGAGAAACTAAATATACAGAAATGTAGCCACCGACCGCCATTCAAAACCACGCAAAACAACGAAATAAATCAACATCACAAAACTGACCAAATACCAAAAAACACATTCCTATCCATAATCGGACACTTCCCTTAACCTATATAGCTCAACAGAACCTACCGATCACATCCCCCAATAGAAAACTAAGAAACGAAAGCTTCCCTTACACCTACATACATCGGCACTTATGCAGTTTAGCAGGTACGGAAAAAATTTTTCATTTTTTTTCAAAATTTGATCATCATGTGTCGTTATGCGGTGGGGGGAGTCTGCAGTGCCCCCCCATCCCCCCACAGGCTTCATTAGTGTCAAATCAATATTTTCGAATCATAGGCGGCCGCTGCCGCGGCCGCATTCCAAAAAAAAAAACTCCCAACCTAACCTCAAGTGGGCTACGCTACAGATCAATATGTTCATCAAATTGCTTCATATTACGTATACATGTTCATTAGTGTCAAATCAATATTTTCGAATCATAGGCGGCCGCTGCCGCGGCCGCATTCCAAAAAAAAACTCCCAACCTAACCTCGTATTCAGGGCTACGGGTATCTGTCGCCCCGCAGGTTTTATATCAGTCAACGTTACACTGAAAGGCACGTATGCGGCGATTTAACACCGGTAATATTATTGCTATGACTTTTCTTTTTACAATTCTGGAAAAAGGCTGTCGTAACGGCAATCCAGTTCTGCGATGTGGTAAACAGCGCTCTTAAATTTTGTTTCATACGATTCGCAGATTTTAACTCACTAATAGAAATTCCGCTTCAAATCCAACACCTGAGCAACAGAAAACTGACCCCACCACACGAAACAAACGAAAACCATGAACACACCACCAGAGAGCACGACAAACAAAAACAAGACATCTACAAACACGCCACAATCGCAAATCAAACTCCGCGCCGTAATGACGTCACACACCACAACACGCTTACGTCACGGGTCAAAGCCGACGGGTAAGATCGGACGCTTCTGTTGACCCTTTGACAATAAACTGTTGTTTCAGTATTGTTGTAACATATGAATGCACATACAGTAAAATTTTTACCTCTCTGTCTCCAGTAGTTTGTGAGAAAATGTTCCCTATAGTAGGCATATATTAACATTGCGGGGATAGGTGATTCCGTATCCCCTTAAAACAATATATAATATAATATTAGACAATAATAATGTGTGATCAAATGGACAAAGTGCCAAATACAGTCAGGGACTTATATACAGATTTTATGTCTTCAGTTGATAATAAAAAGTGGTGGTGAACACTTTCCTAAAATAAATTCAGCAGGTGCTTAATATTCCAGCTGTCATCTACAATATGTATTTGGAGTCACTCATGTGGGTACAACTGGGTAGACTGGAGAGTTTCTATTGACATTGTTTCACATCTTGTGACAATGTGATGGTTTAAATCACCTAGAATTGTCCTAACTGGCACACAGGCTTTATCTTTAAGTATCAGAGAAAAAGGCTGAATGGCACCAGATTAGTTGAACATGCTAAGACTTGCTTTTCAGTGCTCAGGATATACAAGACATTTAAATCTTTCCCAGCATAGTAATAGCTCTGCAAACTTGGGAAAACTGCCAGAATCCAAAGAATACCATCTGGTATTTTGGTCCAGTCTTCAGGTCATCTTTAGTTGTAATCTCATGAAAATACATTGAGCTTCTTTATTAAGCTCCAACCAACAAATGCGTGGTGTTCTCATGGGTTACTTGAGGAGGTTGATTCAGTCATAACCCTTGGTGAAAGCTCACAGTTTCAGTATCAGATTGCTAATTCTTATTCACTGAACTAATAAATAAATTCAAATTACACAGAAAATGGAGCTGTCTACTGGCAACATTTCATGTAGTATCCACCTTGAAACCACCAGTGATGATACGATATTCTGACAGTCAAATTTCCACTAACTCCTTAATGGTAGCCTCCCAGAATTGGTTTATGACCCACAAATTTAACATTGCTATAATTCATCAAAGGGCCCATTGAAATGCAATGATCTGTAATAGTGGATTTGCTCACTTGAAGGAGATGAGTACACAGTTGGTGCCCTGCAATATGCTCCCAAATGGTGTGTTTTGATCGTTCTATTCTCATTTTTATAAAACAATACATTTTGTAACTATAACAATATAGTAACATGTTAGCCAACTTCATTCTTATGTTTAATTTATAATAAAAAAATCCCAATGACAACTGTATTCACAACAATTCTGAAATTGGATATCACAATTATTATCTTTCCTCTGTATTAACCTAACCTTTCTGATTGCTGCATTTTCCAACTCTATTATCTTTGAATGATGAATACTAATTATTCCTGTGGAAAGAATTTTGCACCTGTCTTTAACTTTAAACACTAATTTTATGAATTTATACTAACACTAAAGCACTGCATTGTGCATAAAAGATCATAGTGTCCCTGTTTTATAGTTGTTTTTAAATTTAGTGATTAACTGTCCTTGAATTTCATACTCCATTAGATTTCTAAACCCTAATATTCCTTTTTTCCATTAGATTTCTTGGAATGTTCGAGAGTTGCACACTGAATGTGCTGACACCAAGGTTGATAAGAATAAGTGCAAGCTCTGCTTCAATTTGTGAAGAGTACTACCAAGTAATCTCATTCTGGAATCTGAGTATACATTGATGGTAACAAGTGTTCAACTGTTTAACTGTGTTTAAAGGGTGGCAAATACATCATTTAGGCTATATCATATAGCTGATTATATTTCTGTATGTCTTGCCACTTAAGAATATTTTTTCCAGTTGCTCTGATAAATTCAGAACCATGGTTGGTTATATGAGGGAAAGTGTACATAATGAGAATGTTCTGGACATTTTTAGCGGATGGCTGAAAGAGACCATTTGATACACCAACAAGTTCAAACTGATACAAATGCCCCATTATACACCTTCCACGCAGAGGTAGTAATACGATTATATTCATCATGTACACAAAAAGCATTTTTAAGTGAACAGCATAATGACAAGTGGTGCCTTATTTCCTGACACAAGACTTCTATCCTTTGCCACTTCTGTGTTTCATAGTATCAAGAAAGAGCATGCTGGAAAGCATTTGAATGAAACCAGATTGTCATTAAAGATAGGCATAGTTCCTTGAAGATAATGGGACTACTGGTCACTGATGATGACCACCAGTATATCTGAAGTTCTTTTTATGATTGTTGCATAGCAGGGAATTCAGAAACATTTTCCAGCATACAATGCATGACCACACACTAATGGTAACACAGGAATGTCTGTATAATATTTTCATGATCCTATGCCACACAGATTCATCAACCTGACACCAGTAGGGCATAGATTATATCACATGTAATGCTATTTTTAATATCCTATCAGTGAACAAATTCTAGAGCTCTAATTTAAGGAAATGGATGGTTACGCTTCCAGTAGGGCGATAGGACCAGTCCCCATGTATGTAATTTCTCAATCTCCATTATCTGCAAAACATCAGTTTTAATGGACTCATGTCCAAAGACTCTCCATTAATTTCTATTAAATGTGGGCAACTTATTTTTAAGCTCCTGCTTCTTAAAAAAATCTTTGTTTTCTATATTATTACAGTACAAGCAACACCATGATGTTCATTATTCCATAACAAAATATTGTTGAGGTTCTTGGTTATACAACTTTACTGCATTTCATTTCTGTTAATATTATAATAATGTACATTAATTTCTAAAATTATTCAGAAATTTAAACATATGAATATCTTTCTGGTAACTGAGTTTTAATGACCATAGTGGTTGATCCTTCTACAGTATTCTTTCACTCTATCTTCAGTTTAAAAAGAGGTCATATCAATGAGTAGAATTAGTTCAAAGCAAATTGCAGCTTCTTTCACCATTCAATAATTTTTTAAGCTCACTGACAGGAAGAAAAAATGAATTTTTTCATAATAATTATTCCTTATACTGGATAAAATCTCTAAGCCTCCTCACTTCGACTGGACTTGTTACGATGTTTGAAAAAAAAAGATACCACTGTGGAATATTAGCAAAAGCTCCAAACAAATTTTATGAACTCTGTGTGAAAGCAGTTGCTGGTCTAACAACCAAGGCTATTTGCTGTCATGTGCAACATTATCAGTTGTGTTAAGTTTCCCTTGAGAAAGTTACTGCCCCTTGCACAACCAATTATTGTCCATGGTTCTCTGTAATTTACCAACAAAGATAAACTCCTGATTACCATTACATGTGAATTACTGTTTGTCAATAGCCAATATGACGAGGACCTGGATATAATAATAAATTAATTAACATACAATTTTTACTATTTTCTGAATTCTGAATATTCCTCTGAATTTTGAATATTCCTCTGCAGGATGTGGTTCTTAAAACTATACTTCTAAAAATGTGAGACGTAATCCAGCATGAAACACATGATCACTCCATAAATCATTATTCACAGACAAAATTAAACTATTATCTTTCATAATTTCAGCTTCTTTTCAACATACTACTTTGATGGAGTATGGCTCTACCCAATATTTATAACATCTACCTGGCCACTTCGTATTTCCTTAGTACTCCTAATATATGTATGGACACTGGTGACATATACATTTGGTGAATATCTGAGTACAAGAATTTGGGGTAAATATCCATATTTTTTCTGCATACCATTTATGTTGACATCATCTTTTAACACTGGTTAATTATATTTCTTTGTGTAAACAATAACCACCTTCTTGATTTCAGGTCATGAAATTCAAATGCTGAAAGCACAGGAGACTTCAAAAAAGAACAAGCAAATCTAGATTTTTGCACACAACTATGGGAGTAATTTCAACAGCACATTCAAATTTATACACAGTCTTACCAAAAGACTTTGTGCATTGGTCTTACATGTCACCAAACTCACTCATTAGTTTGTTAAAATAAATTGTTCTGAAAAATTATACTTTAAATTATGTGATGCCTTATATGTAAAATTAACGTTGCCAGTGTTCAGTTGGATCATGGAAAACTGCAAAACTGATTTTGCTTCATAAACTGGATTATCAAGTTTTTGCTTATTTTCCCATTTTACACAACAGACTAAAAATGTACTGTTTTGCTGTATTATCAAGCAGTGTGATTTAAAAAATAATCACTAAAATCTTGAGAATGCACACAAAAAATATTTCAGAAATGAGACTTACATACTTTTTTTCAGCAGTGAGGGGCATAGATCTGTGTGGTACTCTTTCCATTTTCATTTCACCTATGCAAAATTTGACATAAATTTCAACTATTTTAATATTATTTCTAGAATAAGTAGCTAGATTGGACATTGGTCCATTCATTAGTTTTTGCTCATTATATTGCAAGAGCCCACAATAAAGAACCTGAAGGGATGCAGAAAGACCCATGAAATAAATGAATAGTACAAAGATAGAGCTACCAATGTGTCGAAAGCAATAAAGGACATAGTAACTCAAAAGGACATTTCTACAGAACATCAAGTTTCAGGGGAATTTAATGACTAGTACTGACTATAGTGACAGTACTTGGGAACAAAATTGAAGCTACAGGTATATCTACAAGAGATGTACTTGCTTTCCAACCACCAAAAGGAAATGTTTTCTTTGGAATACTAATGCTGAGATTTAATAAAAAATTCCTTCCTCCTTACATTAGAATTTTCAGTTTTCTGACAAATCTGAATTTAATTGGTACCAATTTATCAACCATGGCTGCAAAAAATATCACAGGCCCCCTAACTCATGTGGACACTGAGAGATATTGATCACACATTCATGTGGTGTATCATATGGTTTGCTTATATGAAAATGTCCTCTCGATTTTAGTTACATTTTTTGACACAAAAATTAATTATATGCATAATGGATCACTATCATATTCTCTTTATGGGGCTCAGAATTCTAACAACTGTGAATGTGTGCACTTATATCAGTGTGTTTGCAAAAGATGACTCTACTAAGGGATGAAATGAAAGCCCATAATTACAGGTTGGAGAGGGTTAATTAGAAGCAAAAATAATTTACATGTACAGTCCTGCTGACAGTTCGAAGAGCAATTTTATAGTGTGGTGCAAAAACATATAACAGTTTGCCAGCAGAGATGCGGCAAGAAACCGGATATTCAAAACTAAAAAGTAACACAGTACTTTATTAGCCACTCCCCCTACAATTTATCAGACTGTCATGACTTTAGGGTAAAAATTTTGTATAACATCAACATTCACATAAAACATGCAAAGCAAGCAGATAGAACAAAAAATTAGTCATCCCCAGGAGATATCACACCAAACTACGTAACAGCATCTTTAACCCTGATAGTGGCCTCCATTTAGCAAGAAAGAATTTCTCCAGGTATGCCATATCCAGCTGATGCCACTCATTGATAATTAGTTCCTATAAAACTACCAGATCACAGTCATGATGACTGCTATGTTTCCACTAGCAGTTCCAAGTAGCCGCAGACATTCTTGTTGGGATTAAGATTGAGTGAATTAGTTATCCAGATGGCACATGACAGGATGACCCACTATTCATGAAACAAGAAATGTGCAGCCCTATGAAGATGGCTTTTGTCAATTTGAAAGATGAGAATATCCATAGCAAGGGCAATATTTGAACACTGGGAATGCTGAAATAAACATCTTGGTTCATATGCATGGTAAATGATGGTCCCAAGTCATAGTATGTAAAACACTCCCAAAACATCAAAGAACCACCTCCAGCCTGAACAAATCCATCCACACTCTGTGGATTAAATATCTCGTGTGCTGTCGCAGCTCTCAGCACTTTGTGTTATTTGAAATGAGACAAAATCTTGAATTGTTAGGCACACTACACACCTCCATCCAATATCTGTATTGTTTAACCCAATGAAGACAAGCAGCTTTCTGTGCTGCTGTGAACAATATTCTTTTGCAGGATACTTGATGTCAGATGTCTACTGGATACAGTTCCCTTCAAATATTTGTTCAGAAACTATTGAGCTGAACCTGAACTCACTGACAGCAGCAACCCCTGTCAGGTTTGAAACCAAGTGTCATTGACAAGGCATCGCACTTGCCTCTTGCCCCAGTCAGTTAGGATTTTTTTTATTACCACTGTTCTTACATCACATTACAAAGCTATGAATGGTACACCATTCTTTGTATACACATTGGACAAACTACTAAGAAACACTAACAAATCAGGCAACTTCAAACACAAAGGGGTCATGGGTACAACTAACACAATAACTCATTTCTGTCATTCTGTTACATCCCTAAGTTGACCAATTTTACTGCACTGATTTCATACAACTAACTGGCACATACACTACACTTCACTGCCATGACTTACGTCAGTGCTGCTACCAGTTCTATGTCATTTAAGTGCTCCAAATTAACCAGTGTGCTCTTTTGAGAGGGTGATCAATATTTTTTATTTAAAGTGTATTCCATATTTTGTGAGGTGGAAGTATGGACCAAACCAAGAAAAAAAGTCCAGTAAACATGGGCTGTATAATGCACACATTAAGAGTTATGAGGGCTTGTTCATCTTTGCTACTGTGAAACACATCTCTTCTACAGCTAGCTCTTTGCTACTATGAATGTTCTATAGAATGCAGTAAAAAAATAAGTAAACAAATGTGAACACATTACTTTGTAACAGTGAACCAGCAGAGCTTTTCAGCATACAGCACACAAGTTCGACAGTTGCTTCCATCTGCCAGACAATAACAGAAGATCATGTCAGCCATTTGCCATGTAAAATAATAAGTTTCAATGTAAAAACATTTCACAAACTTATCTAAACACCTACTAGTTGCATTACAGATAATGAATGTGCTACATTTAACCCAGAATTGTGAATATAGTTTACAGTAACAACCAATGGTAATAGGTGTTTACTGCATGCTGTATCCATGGACAACAACAAAGGAATGTGCCGTCATTTAGTTACTGCATTCTGTGGGTCACTTGTCATAGCAAAGAGCTTGCAATATAAGAAATGTTTTTCACAGTAGCAAAGATGAACAAGTGCTCATAACTCTTAATGTATGCATTTTACAGTCCATGTTTACTGGACATTTTGTTCTTGATTTTGCCCATACTACCACCTCTCAAAGTATGAAATACACTCCTGGAAATTGAAATAAGAACACCGTGAATTCATTGTCCCAGGAAGGGGAAACTTTATTGACACATTCCTGGGGTCAGATACATCACATGATCACACTGACAGAACCACAGGCACATAGACACAGGCAACAGAGCATGCACAATGTCGGCACTAGTACAGTGTATATCCACCTTTCGCAGCAATGCAGGCTGCTATTCTCCCATGGAGACGATCGTAGAGATGCTGGATGTAGTCCTGTGGAACGGCTTGCCATGCCATTTCCACCTGGCGACTCAGTTGGACCAGCATTCGTGCTGGACGTGCAGACCGCGTGAGACGACGCTTCATCCAGTCCCAAACATGCTCAATGGGGGACAGATCCGGAGATCTTGCTGGCCAGTGTAGTTGACTTACACCTTCTAGAGCACGTTGGGTGGCACGGGATACATGCGGACGTGCATTGTCCTGTTGGAACAGCAAGTTCCCTTGCCGGTCTAGGAATGGTAGAACGATGGGTTCGATGACGGTTTGGATGTACCGTGCACTATTCAGTGTCCCCTTGACGATCACCAGTGGTGTACGACCAGTGTAGGAGATCGCTCCCCACACCATGATGCCGGGTGTTGGCCCTGTGTGCCTCGGTCGTATGCAGTCCTGATTGTGGCGCTCACCTGCACGGCGCCAAACACGCATACGACCATCATTGGCACAAAGGCAGAAGCGACTCTCATCGCTGAAGATGACACGTCTCCATTCGTCCCTCCATTGACGCCTGTCGCGACACCACTGGAGGCGGGCTGCACGATGTTGGGGCGTGAGCGGAAGACGGCCTAACGGTGTGCGGGACCGTAGCCCAGCTTCATGGAGACGGTTGCGAATGGTCCTCGCCGATACCCCAGGAGCAACAGTGTCCCTAATTTGCTGGGCAGTGGCGGTGCGGTCCCCTACGGCACTGCGTAGGATCCTACGGTCTTGGCGTGCACCCGTGCGTCGCTGCGGTCCGGTCCCAGGTCGACGGGCACGTGCACCTTCCACCGACCACTGGCAACAACATCGATGTACTGTGGAGACCTCACGCCCGACGTGTTGAGCAATTCGGCGGTACGTCCACCCGGCCTCCCGCATGCCCGCTATACGCCCTCGCTCAAAGTCCGTCAACTGCACATACGGTTCACGTCCACGCTGTCGCGGCATGCTACCAGTGTTAAAGACTGCGATGGAGCTCTGTATGCCACGGCAAACTGGCTGACACTGACGGCGGCGGTGCACAAATGCTGCGCATCTAGCGCCATTCGACGGCCAACACCGCGGTTCCTGGTGTGTCCGCTGTGCCGTGCTTGTGATCATTGGTTGTATAGCCCTCTCGCAGTGTCCGGAGCAAGTATGGTGGGTCTGACACACCGGTGTTAATGTGTTCTTTTTTCCATTTCCAGGAGTGTACTTTTCTAACACCCTGTATATATTTAAAGACATAACATGTGAATTTTGGTGCTGATCCGTGTAGCAGGTAATGACATGTTGTAGTATTAATCACATTAATTCCAAGGTGCAAAACCCTCAAACACAATATTGGAATATTCATGGCAAATGGCTATTCCTCTATGTTTTCTGCATAAGTTTGCTTTCAATTGGTTGTACTTCAGGTGACATCCACCCAGAAGCAATCATACTGAAAATTGTTTTAAAGGCACTAAAAGAGAGATTACACACACAAACAAAGTTGACACTCGTGGTGGCTGATGGGAGCAACCGTAAAGGCATTTCCCATTTACAGTCACTCCCATCAGCCACCATGCTGAGTGTCAACTTGGTTTGTGTGAGTAATATGAGCTCTCTGAAAATTGCTGGGCACAATCACTGGTGCACTCTTTTAACCACCACAATGAAAAATTAAATCTATCACATCTTTTTCTTTCTGATAGTCAAATGAAAGTGACCACCATATGAATAAAACTCTCCCAGCCATGATAACTTTCCTGTTTAATATCATAACTTCAACATAAACAGACTGCTCTCTCTTAAAATTAGATTCAAATGCATCTTCAGTTGATATGTAGTCTGCAATTCTGGTGTACAAAATGTAAGGAAGGCAACATTACTTGAAACAAAAAGAGAAAAGTAAGGCACAGTAAATTTCACATATATTTTTCAAAATAACTGTAGCTACCATTAAATAAAATTTCAGCTCCTGCCCAAAAAATATTGAAAATAGCACACTGGATGTCTTCATATAGGTCAGCAGTCATAATCATACAAAATCACACAAAAGTGTTTCAGTCTTGGGCTCACTTTATTATTCTTATTTTGATTATGTGTTTCAACTAACTGCCATCATCATGTCTATCATAAGACAAAAAGTAAAAACATGGGATATACAATTCTTTGCACATATTACAAAAATATTTTTCTTAAGATGAGAAAAAGGTCCATGGGATGCATGTAATTTCAATAAATCACAAAATGATAAGTGCTCATAATAAATAGGATACAAAAACAGTATTATACATGAGCAATATATTCCAAACACTTTAAAACATCGATGTAATGTATATCGTCATATAATACATACTCATACAAGGTGTAGGTGCATACTGGTAGTGATACAATCATGGTTAAGAAGCCTAAATTACTCGACTGCTATCCGGTGGGATTCATGGCACAATAACAGCAGACACTATTTAATTGATGACTGATAAAGTGCAAACATGAGTAAAATTTAAACTAGTTTAAAAGTGTACTTTCAATTTTTCTTAATATGTTACATAAACATTAAAATGACAAATCCATATGGATTCATACATATGCATCTATATGACTCTCATGAAATTTGAACAGACTTTACCTAACATAAGAATTGTACAAGATATGACAACTTACAGCAGCATATTGCAGCACCAAATGCAAGACTGCAGGCCATAATGAGAGAAATTGTGGAGCCCAATAACAGCAGAAAATGAACAGTCAACAACAGAATACAATAAAAAGCAATGACAAAATGGTAGGAAAATGAATCCTAGGCAACCAATGCACTATCCATGTGGAGCCAACAAAAAATGAGAGGACTGGTCTGTCAAGGCACTCAAACATTGTAACAGATCATAAAAGATGTCAAAATACAATTTTTACTGAAATCCCCTGTTTGTTTAAAAACAGAACTGTACCAATACACAATGAAGTTATACACTGAAGCGCCAAAAAAACTGGTACAGGCAAGCGTATTCAAATAGAGAGACATGTAAAAAGGCAGCATATGGCGCTGTGGTCGGCAACGCCTATATAAGAAAATAAGTATCTGGTGCAATTGTTAGATTGGTTACTGCTGCTAGAATGGCAGGTTATAAAGATTTAAGTGAGTTTGAATGTGGCGTTATAGTTGGCACATGAGTGATGGGACACAGCATATCTGAGGTAGCAATGAAGTGGAGATTTTACCATACGACAATTTCATGAGTGTACCGTGAATATAAGGAATCCTGATATTGCATGGCTGGAAAAAGATCCTGCAAGAATGGGACCAATGATGACTTAAGAGAATCATTCAACATGACAGAAGGGCAACCCTTCTGCAAATTGCTGAAGATTTCAATGCTGGGCCATCAACAAGTGTCAGCATGCGAACCATTCAATGAAACCTCATCAATGTAGGATTTTGGATCTGACAGCCCAGTCATGTACCCTTGATGACTGCACAACACAAGCTCTATGCCATGCCTGGGCCCATCAACACCAACATTGGACTGATGATGACTGGAAACATGTTGCCTCATCAGACGAGTCTCTTTTCAAATTGTATCGAGCAGATGGATGTGTACTGGTATGAAGACAACCTCATGAATCCATGGACCCTGCATGTCAGCAGGGGACTGTTCAAGCTGGTGGATGCTCTGTAATGGTGTGGGGTGTTTCAGTTGGAGTGATATGGGATCCCTATTACATCTGACAGGTGAACACCTACATCCATTCATGCCCATTGTGCATTCCAATGGACTTGGGCAATTCCAGTAGGGCAATGCGACACCCCACACATCCAGAATTGCTACAAAGTGGCTCCAGGAACACTATTCTGAGTTTAAACAATTCTGCTGGCCACCAAACTTCCCAGACATGATCATTATTGAGCATATCTGGGATTCCCTGCAACGTGCTGTTCAGAACAGATCTCCAGCCCCTCATACTCTTACGGATTTATGGTCAGCCCTGTAAGATTCGTGGTGTCAGTTCCCTCCAGCACTACTTCAGACATTAGTCAAGTCCTTGCCAGTAGTGTTGCAGCACTTCTGCATGCTCATGGGGGCCCTGTATGATATTAGGGAGGTATACCAGTTTCATTGGCTCTTCAGAATCCAAACCGTAGTGATTCTTTGTATTATGGCAGTGAAGGAGAATTGGTTGAAGAACAGCAAAGGGAATAATCCAAAGAGTACAAATGGGCTGGAGTGGTTTTGGTAAACTACATACTCTTCCAATGCACATGAGATGGAAAGTCTGTAATACCTGTTTTGACTGATGGGAGTAACACATGGAGTTTTAAAACAAAAACTGATGGTTGCTCAGTGAGTTACAGCAAAATGTAAGTTGTGAATTACTAGGAAAGAAATGAAGACAAACAATCGGATCAGGGAACGGGTTGAAGTAAAATATTTTATTATGACTGCACTGAAAATGAAACTGGGATGTGTAGGACATGCAGGCAGGTGAATGGACAGTATATGGACCAAAGAAATTCTTTGCTGGATGCAAATACATGACAAAAGAGCAAAACAACAACCTAATAACAGGTAAGTAGATGTCATTAGAAAACATGCAGGAACAACGTGAATTTATGTTGCCGGTGGCCATAGTACACATAGAATAGATATGCCTTTATCCAAAAGTATATGTCAAATAGCTGATAATGAAGATGAAAATGTAGCTTGTAAACGTTTCTCAAACTTTTTGGTCCTATGTTCTGAGTCAATAAAGTAAAATGTCTTGTGGGAAGCTAATGATGTCAACTTGTAGCTAATTCTGGGGCAAGACAACAACAATGACAGCACTGCTGAGGAATGTTTATGATAAGAGGATGTAAATCTAGAGCTGAGTTTGGCACTAGCCAACTTATACAAGGTGTGATCAAAAAGTAACGGGAATTTTTGTTTTTCTTATAGAATCTTTATTATTCACCAACACCAACGTTGTCCCCTTCAAAGTAATCCTACTTAGACATAATACACCAGTGACAGCACTTTTTCCAACTTTGGAATCATCTCTTAACTCACTTTTTATTATGGTGTTCAACTCCTTTAGTTATTCTGTTTTTATCTAATCAATGGTGCCAAAATGACATCCTTTACATTCTTTCGTGATTCTGTTCAGCCTCAGGAATAGAAAGGAATCACAGGGGGCCATGTCCAGTGAATATGGTGGCTGAGGCAACGTAACACTTTTGTTTTTTGTCAAAAAATCATGAACAAATATTGAGATGTGAGCGGGAGCACTATCATGATGCAATTTTAATGAGTGATTTTGCCACAATGCTGCTCATTTTCTTCAGATTGCTTCACATGAGCAGAACAGCACATAACTTCCAGGTAGTATTCCCTCTTGACCATACAGCAATAAAGCAGGAACCCATGATGCACTATCCAAACATAATCAAAGAAAACAGTGAAGTGAAATATCTTGTGGCAAGGGCCTCCCGCTGGGTATGCCAGTTACCTGGTGCAAGTCTTTCCCGGTGACAGCACTTCAGCCACTTGTGTGTTGATGAGAAAGATGTGATGATGAAGGCAGCATGACACCCAGTCCCCAAGTGCAGAAAATCTCTAACCCAGCCAGGAATCAAATTTGGGCCCCTTGCATGGCATTCTGCCATGCTGACCATTCATCTGTCGAGGTGGACAGAAAACACTGAGAGGAACCTTCACATGTGACCATACTTGGCTCTTCTGGCAGTTTCCAATGGAACCCACATACCCATGTTTCATCACCAGTTATAGTCTTCTTTAGAAGTTCTGGATCATTGGTGACATCATTCAGCAATGTCATTTTTGCTTGACATTCAGCTACATATTTCATTCCCAGAACATTAAAAAAAAAGTCCTTGGCATGAGCTAAAACATATGCTGACATTGTCAGTAGCCTCTCTGATCGCGATTTGGCAATTTTCCAGAAATATTTTCTTCACTTCTTCCACATTGTCATTAGTAATTAATGTACTGGGGCATCTAGAGCAGTCATTGTCTTCAAAGTGTTCTCAACCCACTTTGAAACATTTATGCCACTTGTAAACGCTTGTCACACTCATAGTATATTTGTCAAAAGCCACAGTTAGATTTAGATTCTGTTTTTGTTCCATAGGCCCAAAAAATGAGTTGATTCTCATGGGTATGGAACATGTCAGAAAGTATAACATTAAAACATAAAACATTTGAATACAATACTTACTACCCTGATCATTTGTCAGGAGAGTTTAAAAATAGGTGAATACATTACAGTAAACTGGAACTGCTAATATTTCGGTATATTGATAATTTTTACTTGTGGACCGTCTGACATGACAGGACTACAAAAAGTTGAAGATGTGGAACTGCTAATATTTACAGAATTATTAGAATGTCAGAATGAAACATTGTTATGCACTTTCAATAAATTTATCACACACAAAATCCCTAATCTTGACTGTAGTGACCAAGTGCTGTCAAAACCGAAAACTAACTGATATTTTTATTTAAGATGGCTTATCAATCTCTATTAAGACATTCATCTATAGAGTAGGAGGAGTTTCCTCTAAAAAAAAGTCTTTCAAACTCTGCTTAAACCTTGCTGTATCTGAAACCAGGTTTTTAATAGTTGCAGGCAATTTATTGAAAATGTGTGATTTTAGGTTTTTGTGTAATTGTTCTTATTTCTGGTATTGAGCTATTGGTTGGAAATAGATATATATTACTTGCAACAAATTTCATTAAGGAATAAATATACTGAGAAGCAGTGGTTAGAATACAAAGTTCCTTGAACAGGTTTCTACATGATGTTCTACATGGAGTTCAGCCACGACATTCAGTCAACATATTGAATGCAGTGCTACACTTTATTCCATTTTTAAAGCAAAATTTAATGCAGATTCTGTGATCCACCTTTTTCAAAAGTAAAAAATCGCTGAGTGCTCAAAAGCACATACAATCTTTTTAACTGTCAACAATAAACTAAATAATCAAAACGGATGAAAATGCGAACATATATCAGTAACATGTGCACCACCAAGATAAAAAGAAATTTGAAAATTGGATGTATGAAGCTTGCAGAATCAACTCCCATTACTTTTTGATCACAATTCGTGTGTTAGGTGGGTATCACACTTCCATGGCCACAAATAAGCACAGCCATAAGCAGCTGCTGTGATGGAATGTTCTGTGTTGCTGGTTTTCAAGCTATATTATCAAGTAGAATGATTGTGCTTGTATTTGAACCTGGACTCGAATAACACTAGATGTCTTTTTTGTTCCATAAGTTCATAGTGAGGAGATCCTCAAGGAAGTTGAGCACATCATATAACAGGGAACATAATGCATATTTACAAAAAAAATGAGATATGCTTATACCCCTTTGCCAGCTCCCAAGTGAAATGATCCTCATGAATGTGGAATAACTCAAAAAATCTTCCACCTATTTTAATCTTAGAGTAATAACAAATTATCCACAAAACATGAAACTATACAATACAATGAAGTGCATACAACAAATCTTTGGCTATTGTAATCAAACACTATCAAAGATCAAACCAACTTACAACAGTTATTAATAATAATTTTAAAACATCACTAAACTGAAAATTTGCAGATGTCAGTTTTACACAATACTCATGTTATTTGATACTGTTAATAGTATAAAGACAAAAAGGGAAATGGATAAGTTAAAGTTAGATATAGTGGGAATTAGTGAAGTTTGGTGGCAGAAGAAACAGGACTTCTGGTCAGGTAAGCAGAGGGTGATAAATACAAAATCAAATAATGGTAATGCAGGAGTAAGTTTAATAATGAATAAAAAAATAGGAACACAGATAAGCTACTATGAATGGCATATTGAATGCATTATTGTAGCCAAGACAGACACCAAGCCCACACCTACCACAGTAGTACAAGTTTATATGCCAACTAGCTCCACAGATGATGAAGAAGTTGAAGAAATAGATGATGCGATAAAAGAAATTATTCAGATAGTTAAGTGAGATGAAAATTTATTAGTATGGGGGACTGAAATCTGATTGTAGAAAAAGGAAGAGAAGAAAAAGTAGTAGTTGAGTATGGAATGGGGGTAACGAATGAAAGAGGAAGCTGTCTGGTAGAATTTTGCACAGAACATAACTTAATCATAACTAACACTTGGTATAAGAATCGTGAAAGAAGGCTGTAAGTGTGGAAGAGGCCTGGGGACACTGGAAGGTTCCAGATAGATTATACAATGCTAAGAAGAGATTTAGGAACCAGGTTTTAAATTGTAAGACATTTCAGGGCAGATGCGGACTCTGACCACAATCTACTGTTTATGAATGTAGATTAAAACTGAGGAAACTGCAAAAAAGGTAGGAATTTAAGGAGACAGGACCTGGATGAACTGAAAGAACCAGAGGTTGTAGAGAATTTCAGAGTGAGCATTAGGGAATGGTTTACAAGAACAGGGTAAAGAAATACAGTAGAAGAAGAATGGGTAGCTTTGAGAGATGAAATAGTGAAGGCAGCAGAGGATCAAGTAGGTAGAAAGATGAGGACAAGTAGAAATCCTTGGGTAACAGAAGAGATATTGAACTTAGTTGATGAAAGGAGAAAATATAAAAATGCAGTAAATGAAGCAGGTGAAAAGGAATACAACCACCTCAAAAATGAGATCAACAGAAAGTGCAAAATAGCTAAGCATGGATGGCTAGAGGACAAATGTAAGGGTGTAGAGGCATATATCACTATGGATAAGATAGATACTGCCTACAGCAAAATTAAAGAGACCCTTGGAGCAAAGA
Organism: Schistocerca serialis cubense; assembly: GCF_023864345.2. Taxonomy (NCBI): domain Eukaryota; kingdom Metazoa; phylum Arthropoda; class Insecta; order Orthoptera; family Acrididae; genus Schistocerca; species Schistocerca serialis. The sequence goes on from NC_064639.1 coordinate 350,814,213, forward strand.
AAACCACCTGTAAGAATACCAAGAGCTCAGATGGAAAAGCAGCTCTAAGCAAAGAAGGGAAACAGAAAAGTGGAAGGAGTATATAGAGGGTCTATACAAGGGCAATGTACTTGAGGGCAATATTATGGAAATGAAAGAGAACATAGATGAAGATGAAATGGGAGATATAATACTGTAAGAAGAATTTGACAGAGCACTGAAAGACCTAAGTCGAAACAAGGGCATGGGAGTAGAAACATTCCATTAGAACTACTGATAGCCTTGGGAGAGCCAGCCATGACAAAACTCTTCCATCTGGTGAGCAAGATGTATGAGGCAGGCGAATTACCTTCAGACTTCAAGAGGAGTATAATAATTCCAATCCCAAAGAAAACAGGTGTTGACAGATGTGAAAACTACCAAATTATCAGTTTAATAAGTCATTACTGCAAAGTAATAACACGAATTCTTTACTACTGAATGGAAAAACTGGTACAAGCTGACCTCAGAGAAGATCGATTTGGATTCCATAGAAATGTTAGAACATGTGAGGAAACACTGACTCTACAAATTATCTTAGAAGATATGTTAAGGAAAGGCAAACCTACATATCTAGCATTTGTAAACTCAGAAAAAGCTTTTGACAAAGCTGACTGGAATCCTCTCTTTCAAATTCTGAAGGTGGGAGGGTTAAAACACAGGGAGCGAAAGCCTATTTACAATTTGCACAGAACCCAGATGGCAGTTATAAGAGTCGAGAGGCATGAAAGGGAAGCAGTGGTTGAGAAGGGAGTGAGACAGGGTTGTAGACTATCCTCAATGTTATTCAATCTGTATATTGAACAAGCAGTAAAGGAAACAAAAGAAAAAATTGCAGTAGGAATTAAAATCCATGGAGAAAACTGGCTATGGTAAGGAAAGTTTTTCTGAAGAAGAGAAATTTGTTAACATCGAGTATAGATTTAAGTGTTCGGAAGACTTTTATGAAAGTGTTTGTATGGAGTGTAGCTATGTATGGAAGTGAAACATGGAAGATAAACAGTGTAGACAAGAAGAGAATAGAAGCTCAAGATTAAATGGGTAGATCACGTAACTAATGAGTAGGTACTGAATAGAATTGGGAAGAAGAGGAATTTGTGGCACAACTTCACTAGGAGGGGGGATCAGTTGGTAGGACAAGTTCTGAGGCATCAAGGGATTACCAATTTAGTATTGGAGGGAAGCATGGAGGGTATAAATCGTAGAGGGGGGCCAAGAGATGAATACAGTAAGCAGATTCAGAAGGATGTAGGTTGCAGTAATTATTCAGAGATGAAGAGGCTTGCACAGGATAGAGTAGAATGGAGAGCTGCATCAAACCAGTCTCTGGACTGAAGACCACAACAACAACAACAACAACAACAACAACAACAACACAAAGCAGTCAATTCTATTAAGGAAGTGATCTGTGGAGCAGCATAATAGGCCACGAACAAATCCTTTTATTTTTATTTATTTAAGCTCTTCTGAAACTGAATTTTATTTGTAGTTAAACTTTTTATAGCTACTAAGGAGGTTATTGAAAATGTATGATCCTGGATAATGAGCTCTTTCTGAAACAAAGTAACCGATTTGAAATCTTTGTGTAGATTATGATTATTTCTGGTATTGGTTCCTTTAGAAGAGCTGTTGTTTTGGAAAGAGAAATAATTATTTATGACAGATCTGACTAAGGAATAAATATATTGGGAAGCAGTAGTTAGCATCCCCAGGTCCTTGAACAGGCCTTTGCAGGGCATTCTTGAGTCCACATCACAAATGATTCTATTATACTCTTTTTAGATGAGAAAACTTTTAACTTGGCTTGATGATTTACTCTAAAAATATGATCCCACAAGACATGGAATGAAGCAAATTGTGCTAAATTTTTCTTCTTAAATCCCCTGTACCTGACAACATTCACATTGCAAGTAAAGATTTGTTTAGCACCACAGCAGTTTTGTGGTATTATCATCCCAATTTAATCTGTTGTCATGTTGTAACAACAAGAATTTAACACTACCAATCTCTTTTATCTGCCTGTCATCATATTTTAGGCACATCCTGCAGAGAACTGTCTTGCAAGTTATGAAATGCATGTATTGAGTCTTTTCAAAGCTTAGTGGCAAATAATTAGCTGGAAGCCATTTACAGTATTAATGTTCATTAAAATCTCATTACCAAGACTTCTAAAATTATACTTGATTTACTATTTATTACAATGTTAGTGTAATCTGCAAACAAAATAAACTTGGCATTTAGTAATGTTACTTATGAAAGATCATTATTGTACACATGAAAGAGAGACAGTAGCCATAACTAGAAAATTGACAATGAGTTCAACGGACTTCAAGTATGAATAAAAGACTTCTTAAGTTTGTACAGCAGAAATAAGAGCTTTAAAAATTATTTAGTCTCCAAACAATCACAACACTTGCAGTTCAAAATTACTGGTTTTGACTGCAATGTCATTTTTTCCAAAAGAAATAACAGCCCAATAAGGTACTGGAACAACAGCAGAAGCAGCTCGAACAACATCATAAGCAACATGCAACTTAAGGACGTAAAGGGACATCATCCTCTAGCATTACTTTTGCTCAAAAGAAGTAGTTGATACCAGAAATATTTTCGAATTTTGAACAGGTTAATATTATCTCAGCAGTTTTTCTAAAAAATTTCATATGATTTTGTACATGATGTGTTACATTTCAAGCTAAAATCTATAAAAAGAAATTATTTTATTTTCTTTTTACTTTTTTACAATCGATATGTACTAGCTCTGAATGTACAGATGTACAGTTAATGTGTGTGTGTGTGTGTGTGTATCTAAAAATAAAGATGATGTGACTTACCAAACGAAAGTGCTGGCACGTCGATAGACACACAAACAAACATACACACAAAATTCAAGCTTTCACAACAAACTGTTGCCTCATCAGGAAAGAGGGAAGGAGAGGGAAAGACGAAAGGACATATTTAAATATGTCTGCTTGTGTCTGTATATGTGTGGATGGATATGTGTGTGTGTGCGAGTGTATACCCTTCCTTTTTTCCCCCTAAGGTAAGTCTTTCCGCTCCCGGGATTGGAATGACTCCTTACCCTCTCCCTTAAAACCCACATCCTTTCGTCTTTCCCTCTCCTTCCCTCTTTCCTGATGAGGCAACAGTTTGTTGCGAAAGCTTGAATTTTGTGTGTATGTTTGTTTGTGTGTCTATCGACGTACCAGCACTTTCGTTTGGTAAGTCACATCATCTTTGTTTTTTTTATATATATATATATCAAGAAGAGAGGATATACTGAAGGGCAAGTTCCCATCTCCAGAGTTCTGACAGGTTGGTGTTAGTGGGAAGTATCCAGATAATCCGGACGGTGTAACACTGTGCCAAGGTGTGCTGGCCATGCACCAAGGCATGATTAGCCACAAGGTGATCCTTATTACCAACAAACACTGTCTGCCTGTGTCCATTCATGCGAACAGACAGTTTGTTGCTTGTCATTCCCACATAGAAAGCTTCACAGTGTAGGCAGGTCAGTTGGTAAATCACGTGGGTGCTTTCACACGTGGCTCTGCCTTTGATCGTGTACACCTTCCGGGTTACAGGACTGGAGTAGGTGGTGGTGGGAGGGTGCATGGGACAGGTTTTACACCGGGGGTGGTTACAATGGTAGGAGCCAGAGGGTAGGGAAGGTGGTTTGGGGATTTCATAGGGATGAACTAAGAGGTTACGAAGGTTAGTTGGAAGGCGGAAAGACACTCTTGGTGGAGTGGGGAGGATTTCATGAAGGATGGATTTCATTTCAGGGCAGGATTTGAGTAAGTCGTATCCCTGCTGGAGAGCCACATTCAGAGTCTGATCCAGTCCCGGAAAGTATCCTGTCACAAATGGGGCACTTTTGGGGTTCTTCTGTGGGAGGTTCTGGGTTTGAAGGGATGAGGAAGTGGCTCTGGTTATTTGCTTCTGTACCAGGTCGGGAGGGTAGTTGCAGGACCTGAAAGCTGTTTTCAGGTTGTTGGTGTAATGGTTCAGGGATTCCGGACTGGAGCAGATTCGTTTGCCACGAAGACCTAGGCTGTAGGGAAGGGACCGTTTGATGTGGAATGGGTGGCAGCTGTCATAATGGAGGTACCGTTGCTTGTTGGTGGGTTTGATGTGGACGGACATGTGAAGCTGGCCATTGGACAGATGGAGGTCAACGTCAAGGAAAGTGGCATGGGATTTAGAGTAGGACCAGGTGAATCTGATGGAACCAAAGGAGTTGAGGTTGGAGAGGAAATTCTGGAGTTCTTCTTCACTGTGAGTCCAGATCATGAAGATGTCATCAATAAATCTGTACCAAACTTTGGGTTTGCAGGCCTGGGTAACCAAGAAGGCTTCCTCTAAGCAACCCATGAATAGGTTGGCGTACGAGGGGGCTAACCTGGTACCCATGGCTGTTCCCTTTAATTGTTGGTATGTCTGGCCTTCAAAAGTGAAGAAGTTGTGGGTCAGGATGAAGCTGGCTAAGGTAATGAGGAAAGAGGTTTTAGGTAGGGTGGCAGGTGATCGCCGTGAAAGGAAGTGCTCCATCGCAGCGAGGCCCTGGACGTGCTGAATATTTGTGTATAAGGAAGTGGCATCAATGGTTACAAGGATGGTTTCTGCGGGTAACAGACTGGGTAAGGATTCTAGGCGTTCGAGAAAGTGGTTGGTGTCTTTGATGGAGGATGGTAGACTGCATGTAATGGGTTGAAGGTGTTGATCTATGTAGGCAGAGATATGTTCTGTGGGGGCTTGGTAACCAGCTACAATGGGGTGGCCGGGATGATTGGGTTTGTGAATTTTAGGAAGAAGGTAGAAGGTAGGAGTGCAGGGTGTCGGTGGGGTCAGGAGGTTGATGGAGTCAGGTGAAAGGTTTTGTAGGGGGCCTAAGGTTCTGAGGATTCCTTGAAGCTCCGCCTGGACATCAGGAATGGGATTACCTTGGCAAACTTTGTTGTTATCTGAAAGCTGACGAAGTCCCTCAGCCACATACTCCTGACGATCAAATACCACTGTCGTGGAACCCTTGTCCGCCGGAAGAATGACGATGGAACGGTCAGCCTTCAGATCACGGATAGCTTGGGCTTCAGCAGTGGTGATGTTGGGAGTGGGATTAAGGTTTTTTTAAGAAGGATTGAGAGTCAAGGCAGGAAGTCAGAAATTCCAGGAAGGTTTGGAGGGGGTGATTTTGAGGAAGAGGAGGTGGGTCTCGCTGTGACAGAGGAGGAACTGTTCCAGGCAGGGTTCAGTTTGGATAGTGTCTTGGGGAGTTGGATCATTAGGAGTAGGATTAGGATCATTTTTCTTCATGGCAAAGTGATATTTCCAGCAGAGAGTACGAGTGTAGGACAGTAAATCTTTGATGAGGGCTGTTTGGTTGAATCTGGGAGTGGGGCTGAAGGTGAGGCCTTTGGACAGGACAGAGGTTTCGGATTGGGAGAGAGGTTTGGAGGAAAGGTTAACTACTGAATTAGGGTGTTGTGGTTCCAGATTGTGTTGATTGGAATTTTGAGGTTTTGGAGGGAGTGGAGCTGGAAAAGGGAGATTGAGTAGATGGGAGAGACTGGGTTTGTGTGCAATGAGAGGAGGTTGAGGTTTGCTGGAAAGGTTGTGAAGGGTGAGGGAGTTGCCTTTCCGGAGGTGGGAAACCAGGAGATTGGATAGTCTTTTAAGGTGGAGGGTGGCATGCTGTTCTAATTTGCGGTTGGCCTGTAGGAGGATGCTCTGAACAGCCGGTGTGGATGTGGGAGAGGAAAGATTGAGGACTTTTATTAAGAATAGGAGTTGACGGGTGTATTCATTGGCTGAGTTGATGTGTAGGTGAAGGATTAGGTGGGTGAGGGCAATGGATTGTTCAGTTTGGAACTGGTATAGGGACTGATGGAAAGAAGGGTTACAGCCAGAGATGGGAACTTTAAGTGTGAGGCCTTTGGGGGTAATGCCAAATGTCAGACAAGCCTGAGAAAATAAAATATGGGAGTGTAATTTGGCTAGGGCGAAGGCATGATTGCAGAGGGAATGTAAATAAAACTTAATGGGGTCATTGTGGGGGTGTTGTGAGGGTGACATGGTATTAGAAGGTGGAAAGTGTACCATGAGGCTGAAATGAAAATGAAAATAAAAATAAAAATATATGGGGAGAGATAAAGGTGAACTAGAAAGCAACTGGAGATCTGGTGTGAAAAAAGGCGAAAAAGTGTTGGTTAGAGCTGGGCTATGTTGATCCTGTGGTGAACTTGGGTTGGTAGACAACGACGTGCATAAAGGTTAGGTGGTTGTGTTGCCGCCAAAACACATTAAAGGGTGGAGAAATTAGGGAAAATTTCGAAAAAACTACGTGTAAATGTATTAAAGGGAGTGGTTTTGTGGTATATATAGTAGGAACTTTTGAAATTATGAAATATTTTGCACACTTAAAATTTCTATTATTAATTATGCAATTTGGTGCTATTTATTATGTTTATTTCTGGATTCATGTATAATACAATCATATAAATTAACAGAAATTTATTTGCTAAGAAAATTTGTAAATTCTTTGGAAGTGTTATTACTGCAGAGTGAGGAAACAGTGGTGGGCATTCCTCTGTGACCAGATGTGTTTTTGTATTTTGGAAGAACAATGTAATTTTAGCTTTGTTAATGTGAAAATTCAAAAGACACTGTGATACAGAAAAATGTGAGAGAATAAAATATAGTGAAAACAAAACAATTTGCACAGGCTTACTTTTAAGTTAATTATGTCAATTGGAACCATGAGATCCTAAAATATGAAAATTTCAACTACAAAAATCAGCTCTTAGACATGAAGAACTGGAACCAACTATGAGAAAAGCAGATAAGTAAAAAGTTTATTGTAAATCTTATCCCTCTTGTATTTTTTTAATAAAAGTGACTTTACCATCAAAAATAGTAGTGACAACAGCAACAAATTTTGGGAGGGGGAGATTACAAGGAACAGATGGTGTTACTATGTCAGTAACTCAGGCTGCCATGTTAGGTAGGATGGCTGCACCAATTGGGTCCTGTCCAGCTGCAACCATATTAATTGTTCCCCCCTCATGAGGGTCCATAACAGGATTGGAACACATTTCTTCATCACCTAAGGCAACCCTTCAAGGCATTTCAGGTTGCAGAAATCAAGCTCTAATTATCATTATTGTTGTTGTGTCACTGCCTTTCAAATTGAGGTCTGTAACCTGTGGCCAATTGATCAGAAAGCTGTCATCACATTTCGCCACAAGGCGCTGAAAAGGGTCTGGTATTAAAGCAAGTCTGGCTGCCATATGACTCTCCCTACTGCCTGCTTCCAGGGATGGAATATTGTCAACGCATCACAGTATGAGGACCAGACTGTCACAGTGGTGACACAGATTACACCATGTTTGAACCTGGTGCTGTGCCAGTTCTGTGGTCTGTGCAATCAAAAATGATGTCGTGCCATAACAGGGTAGGTTGAGAAACCATAAATACAACCCGCCACAACTATGCAGTATCTCTTATCAACTGCAGCCGACACAGAGAAGTACTTCACACCAGTTGTTGACCTGTTCAACCTGCCTAACTAATATTAGTCAGTGCCTCCACCTGCTGCAGGCCAATGGGCTGTGTCTAATCTTGATGCTGCCAGGAGCTGCTGGAGTCCATCTCCTGGCTGACTTCAACTGACTTCAGGATGCCTTCATTGGGTTCCATAGTTCGCAGACTTGCTCAGGCACTACTCACACATGACTTACTGCCAAGCTGCTGGCTGTCAGACACGTGCATACCCTCCTACTGCAGGTTTGACTCTGCGCACTACTGACAATGCACCCTGCAATGAGGCTCCTAAATGATTCACTGTCACGCTTGGATGCCTTCTGCACCAGGCCCACCACAGGCTAGCTGGTCATGCATCTGTGTCAAATGGTATGACCAGCTTACATCAGAGTTTGCTGCCATGGCTAGCCTACCACCTGCCTAGGCTTGATGCAGGTCTACTCTTGCGAGGGTGTTGGCATCACTTCCTCACTGCAGCATGCCAGTCCAGCTTGGTGAGTCTGTGCTGCCAGTACAAAACATTTGACTGCTGTATTAATTACAATAAATAAACTTGTTATTATTCTTCTATTACTTTGTGACAGTTGACCACCTGGTTCTACATACCTGCTGCTGTATCAAACATCCTGCAATGTCAATGCAACCTGCTGCGAGGTCAATAAACACTTGAGCAAACCCGACCCCACTATAAATGGCATCAGAAGCGAGCAGTGGCTTTGAGCAATGTTGTAGAACAACATACAAAATTATCAGCACAGTAGGGTGAGTGAAGAAACAATTTTTCCTGCTCGTGATTTCCTTCAAGTGCAATGGCAAGCTGATTGGACTGGTCAGTTCGTTTAAAAGTGAAGTTTATTAGAATCAATGAAGGTGTAGGTGTGAATCATTTCAAAGGCGATGGAAGACTCTGGCAGTATGTGTATTGTTTGGTGCATACAAAGTAATTTATTAGGTCATAGAGCACTCTGTATGGAGTCAGCCCCAGTAATGTGCTTCACTTATTGTAGATATGCCAGACAGTGTGACAAATCTACCTGGCTAATGAATAGGCAGAAAGACTGCATTATACGAGGCATGTTTTTTAAGTAAGTGCCATCTTGAAATAACAATAAAGAAGCAGACTTTTATAACAATTTTATTTTTACAAGAAAACTGTACTTTAATGTACATTTTTACATAATTCTCAACAATGTTAAGGCACATATCGTACCATACAATCAGCTTTGAAAACCAGCCTCATAGAAATCTGTCATCTGACTATAGCTTTTGACAATTTAAACTTCTGTAACAACTGCATAAAGCACACATATTGACATTTATGAGCGATGGGCTGGTACAGAAATGGGTGAGTACTTTTAAAGATGGCTGTATGAATATTCAAGGTGCAGAATGAAGTGGATGACCTCCAGTCATTACTGATGATTTGGTGCAGAAAGGTGATGAAAAAGCGAGAGAGAACAGATACTTTATGATTTCACCATTATGTGATGAGTTTCCTTGAGTGTCAAGATGTGTGCTTTATGAAGTTGTTACATAACATTCAAATTATTGAAGGTTATGCAGAGGCAGCAGATTTCTATAAGGGTGGTATTCAAAATTGATTGTACAACACAATAAGTGCCTTACTATTGGTGGGAATTCTGTATAAAAGTAGATTAAAGTACAGACTTTTGTGTAGAAATAATATGGCTAAAAAAGTTTATCTGGTTCCTTTTTACTTCAAAATGGTACTTACTTAAAAAACACACCTTGTACTGTGGTAATGTTTCATTTACGTGTCCTTCTCATAATACCATTTTGTTTCTCTTGTTTTTGTTTTCAATATTTTTCAATATTGTTATTATTAGATGAAGGTTTAATAATGTCCAAGTCAAAAGCACAGTTGGTTATCACACAGAAAGTGGTGCAATCTTCAGTAAATCAGGTAGCTCAACTGAGAGAGGATAATGCAGACCTGCATAAGCAGTGACAAGATGTGAGAGAGGATAGAGCCTTATTTAGTTTAACCTTTCCCACCCTACATTCAACTATGGTTAGCTTAGTTCATCCTTTTTGACACTTATGTACCATGTGGGTGTAAGAAATGCTCAATCATTTGGCGAACTAAAGAGAGGTCTGGTGCAGCGGTATAGATACTGTCACAGTCAGGTAAATGGGGGGTTCACAGAAGCAAAATGGCAGTTACATAGATAGGACATAATAATTAATCTTAACACCTGTTAGTTGACAGACAATGATGAAACAAATAAGGTCATTCATCAAAAAGTGGATCAAAGGACATTACATACATTTCTACAGGGACTGCCATTGGATGTGTCGATAATGGTATGTGCAGATTTTCCAAAAGACATGGCTGATAGCACAGGCATAGTTATGGCAGTGGATGAAACAGATGTGGCAGCTATAGACTGTGATTAAAAAAATGTCTTTTCTACTGACTTGAGATGCTACCATTGTGGATGTTTGGGTCACATACAAAAAGATTATTGTCAACCACAGTGTAAGAGTTGTGGGTGGAGTGGGACACTAAGGGTGAGATTCCAGAAGTAACTGGTGTGATAGGAAAGGATGGAATATGAATAATCAGCCATTAAATGGCCACAGGAACTTGACCAAGCTGCACTTATAATGGGACTTTACCAAGACAATCATGGAGTATTGTAGTTGGTCATACAGCCACAAATCAATTGTATTTTACGATTCATCATCTATCCCTGTTATATTTGATAGCTTTGGCAATCCATATTTTTTCAGAGTGAAATTATTGACTAAAATCTATGACTGGAAACCTATAGTTTTTATGTCATGCTATTTACTATGTTTTACTTTACAAATCTTTCAAAAACTATCTGATTATTCTAACTTAAGAGAATGTAATTACAGTTTGATGTGAGTCATATTTTGTCCACTGTCAATATAAATATATCTTTGCTTTATGTTGTGGAAGTAAGTAGTCAAAACATAACCTTTCTCCATTGTAACTGAGTGGTATGTATTGTTAATGTATTAAGAAATGTGGAAAAGTTATTTTGCAATTACTTAAAAGTGAAGAATACACATCAAAATTATCTTAATCTGGTGTTTCATTTTGAGGATGTTATTTTGAGAGCACATCTATTTGGTAATGTTGATGACTATGTCTAAGGAAGAAGATTAACATATTGTCATTAAACATTTACAAGACCCAGGTAACCACTTGCCAAGATCATAGCCCAATAACGTAACACACTAATCAGCAACAGTAACTGCAGTGTCAAACAAACAGATGAGTATTGTTCTAATTATGAACATTCTGTAATGGACAGTGTTAACAAAAATTGATCTAGGTTCCTTGTCCTGCAACTAACTTTAACGAATCTATGTCAGGCAAATTTTATCTGAAAGAATTGTATCGCTACTTTATTCCATCAATCGTATTGTGTAACAATACATGGATTATAGGCAGGATTAGACCTGTGGGCTTGGTCCGGGATATTTTGTTGTAGACATTATGTTAATCTGGTGTGTAATTTTCAGGGAGAAAACATGGTATGCGCCTATTACATTCTGCAGAAGAAGACAATGGAATTATTGGATCTGGATGTGAAATGTATTTATAATATCTTCAAGAAGTAATACATCAACAAAGGACAATTAAAATGACAGAGGACTTTTTAGAACAGCACTGCCTCTGTGATGACAAATTCACATTACATACAATTCAAAATGTAATTGTACATAATCAAAATATCTAAATGTGAAGTAGAAAAGCTTTAGATTTGATGAATGAAACATTAGTCGAAATGGAAGAGATCCAAACATTAATGAAAGCCAGCAGTGAATCATTAAGTGAAATGAAAATCCCCTGTGATCAGGTCAATTCTAAATTAGAAAATATGTACTCAAGAATCAGAGGGCTGGAATCCCTCATGAAAACTGACAGCGAACAGGTTGATTCCTAGTTATGAAAATACTATAACTTCCAGTTACAACTCTAAGTGACACAATTGGAAATGAAATAAAAGAAACAAAAACTGCATTTGGTAATATTGTAAAAAATGTTTTGCTCAAATTAAACTTTTTGTCAGAGAATAACAAGCAATTGAAACAGACCTTAGCACACCTGCTGTACCTGAAACTTGTGTAGAAGCAGTTTTATCATCCATGAACTAACCTGGGACAGAATGTAGTGAAATTTTAGACAGTACAAATGTTTCAGTCAGCAGCAATCTTGTTTTAAAAAAAACCAATGTGAACACTTTATCATATGTGAAATTTTTTATAGTAGACACTAGAAATTCCTTGAAGTATCTTTACAAATTTAGTAGAGAAAAGAGAATCATCAAAAGCAGAGCTGAATTAAAAGTAGAACTAGATATAGGAAATTTTGTAGGGAAGTTAACAACCATGTTTTCATGATGACAAGGTACTAAGGTACTACAACTATTTCTACAGCAGATTATGGTGAAAATTTTCGTTCTAAAATACTCTGACAAACTTAAAAGTTGGATTGTAGGGTAGCGCATTTGTTGTCAGTATTGATAGTAATATGTTATGAAAGAAAATGGTAAGAAATGTGAAGAAAAGAAAGTCAAAGACTGGAAAATGCAGGATGAAATGTAACAATACAAGAGAAGGAAAGTTGCTACTCACCATATAGCGGAGATGTAGAGCCACAATAGGCACAATAAAACAATTCACACAATCATAGATTTTGGCCATTAAGGCCTTTGTCAGCAGTAGACACACACACACACACACACACACACACACACACACACACACACACAAGCACAACATGCACACACATCTGCAGTCTCAGACAGTTGAAACTACACTGCAAGCAGCAGCACCAGTGCATGATGGGAGTGGGGACTGGGTGGGGGTATGGAAGAGGGTGGGGCGGGAAGGGGGAGGGATAGTATGGTGGGAGTGGCAGACAGTGAAGTGTTGCAGTTTAGACGGAGGGTAGGACAGAAGGTGAGGAGGGGGCGAGGGGGTAAGTAGCTGAAAGGAGAGAAATAAAAATAAAAGAAATTAAAAGACTGGGTGTGGTGGTGAAATGACAGCTGTGTAGTGTTGGAATGGGAACAGGAAGGGGGCTGGATGGGTGAGGACAGTGACTAACAAAGGTTGAGGCCAGGAGGGTTACGGGAAAGTAGGATGTATTGCAGGGAAAGTTCTCACCTGCGCAATTCAGAAAATCTGGTGTTGGTGGGAAGGATCCATATGGCACAGGCTGTGAAGCAGTCATTGAGATGAAGGGTATCATGTTTCACAGAGTGTTCAGCTACAGGATGGTCCACTTGTTTTTTGGCCACAGTTTGTCGGTGGCCGTTCATGTGGACAGACAGCTTGTTGGTTGTCATGCCTACACATAATGCAGCACAGTGGTTGCAGCTTAGCTTGTAGATCACATGACTGGTTTCACAGGTAGCCCTGCCTTTGATGTGATAGGTAATGTTAGTGACTGGACTGGAGTAGGTGGTGGTAGGAGGATGTATGGGACACGTCTTGCATCTAGGCCTATTACAGGCGTATGAGCATGAGGTAAGGGATTGGGAGCAGGGGTTGTGTAAGGATGGACGAGTATATTGTGTAGGTTTGGAATACCATGGTAGGAGGGGTGGGAAGGATAGTGGGTAGGACTTTTCTCATTTCAGGGCACGACGAGAGGTAATCGAAACCCTGGCAGAGAATGTAATTCAGTTGCTCCAGTCCCGGATGGTACTGAGTTATAATGGGAATGCTCCTCTGTGGCTGGTCTGTGGGACTTTGGGAGGTGGTGGGACTGGAGATCCTGCTGGATTGCTGGAATGGGATCACTGTGGCATGGTTTGCAGGTCGAAGAATCGGGCATCTGATGGAGTACTTCTGCCACATGATCCTTGTGGTTCAAAACTGGGGTGGTGAAGCCTTTGTCTGCAGGTAGGATTATACGGTGAGGATCAGTTTTTAGATGGTGGACTGCGGTTCTTTCTGTGGATGTAAGGTTAGTATGTATGTTGAGGGATTTGGGGAATGATGGTGAGGCAAGGTTCAAGGATAAGAAATTCTGGAAAGTTAACAGGGGGTGGTTTGGAGGCAGTGGGGATGGATCACGGTTCAATGGAGGAGTGAACTGAGTTAGGCAAGGTTCAATGTTGGTCTTTGGTTGGGTCTGATTGGTCAGGTTGGTGGCGAAAAAGTGTTTCCACTGTAGGGACTGGGAGAAGGAGAGAAGGTCTTTAACTAGTCCTGCATGGTTGAACTTGGGAGTGGAGCAAAAGGTGAGGCAATTGGAAAGGACTGATATTTCTGTAGGACTAAGGCTTCTGGAGGAAAGGCTCATGACTGTGTTATGGGTCTGTTTAGGTTTTGAGTTCAGTGTGGTGATGGGAGGGAGTTTCGGAGGGTGGGATAAGTGTAGTAGGTCTGCAAGACAAGGTTTGTCAGCTGTGAGGGGGCCTGAGGGAGGTTTGGAGGTTGTTGTAGAAGTGGTGGACAGTGGTAGTCCAAGGCATGAGTAGGAAGTGAGCAGGATGGATAGCTTTTTGAGGTAGTGTTGTGCATGTTGCTCAAGTTCCTGCAGGGCAAGAGTTTCAATGTGTGTTATAGGTTCCAGGAATTTGGGATTACAGGAGTTTCATTGTGTGTGATAGGTTCCAGGAATTTGGGATTTGGAGGTCATTGTGGAAGGAGGAGTGGCAACCAGAAATGGGTAATTTGATGGTTAGGCCATTAGGGGGGATTTCATAAGCCAAGCAACAACGCAGGAACAGTATGTGGGACTGGGATCTGGCTATGGAAAAGGAAACTTTTCTGTATTGATGTAGATGGAATGAGCAAGGATCCCCAGTGGAGCAAAAGTGCGAAAAAATACGTAAAAAAGTAGAATTACGTCTGAAAAATTGCACAAAAATACACCCAAATACGTGTGAAAAGTATGAAATGGATGCACAGGGGGAAAAAAGGAGATGAAATCTGAGGAAGACGACGACAGTGGAAGGCGAAAACTCACTAAAATTGGCGAGAAGTCACAAAGGTCAAAGTAGAGAATAACTAATCATTAACAAATATAAGTATATTGCTGTGGGTAGCAGGTTTGAGGGCGGATAAGTGTAGAGAAGGGGGACGGCAGATGTGATTGGATGAGGTGGATTTAGTGGGTGTGAACAGGGATATAACGGAAAAAGTGTTGGGGGTGGGGAGGGGTTTGTAGTTAGAGATGTAAGATCATGTGGCACCGGAAAAGTGCGGGAGATAACACGCAAAAATATGGGAACTGACAAAGGGAGCATGATCAGTTTGAAGGTATAGGCTTAGTTATGCTAACCTATTCAAGGGCCACCTAGAGGAATCCTTCCTAAAAATGCAGAATCCTAAACCCCTCACCTGGTTCAGATTCATTGATGACATCTTTGCTATCTGGATTGAAGGTGAGGACACCTTATTCACATTCCTCCAGAACCTCAACTACTTCTCACCCATTTGCTTCACCTGGTCCTACTCAACCCAACAAGCCACCTTCCTAAATGTTGACCTCAGCCTCAGAGATGGCTACATCAGTACCTCCATCCATATCAAACCTACTAACCACCAGCAATACCTCCACTTCGACAGCTGCCACCCATTTCATACCAAGAAGTCCCTTCCGTACAGCCTAGCCACCCGAGGTTGTCGCATCTCAGTGATGAGCAGTCCCTCTCTAAATATACCGAGGGCCTCACTGAAGCCTTCACTGACCGTAACTATCCTCCCATCCTTGTACAAAAACAAATCTCCCGTGCCTTATTTTTCCAATCTCCCACCACCTCCCAAAGTCCCACAGACCAGTCACAGAGGAGCATTCCCCTCATAACTCAGTACCATCCGCTGACTGGAGCAACTGAACTACATTCTCTGCCAGGGTTTCGATTACCTCTCGTCGTGCCCTGAAATAAGAAATGTCCTACTCACTATCCTTCCCACCCCTCCTACCATGGTATTCCAAACCTACACAATATACTCGTCCATCCTTACACAACCCCTGCTCCCAATCCCTTACCTCATGGCTCATACCCCTGTAATAGACCTAGATGCAAGACCTGTCCCATACATCCTCCTACCACCACCTACTCCAGTCCAGTCACTAACATTACCTATCACATCAAAGGCAGGGCTACCTGTGAAACCAGTCATGTGATCTACAAGCTAAGCTGCAACCACTGTGCTGCATTATGTGTAGGCATGACAACCAACAAGCTGTCTGTTCGCATGAACGGCCACCAACAAACTGTGGCCATAAAACAAGTGGACCACCCTGTAACTGAACACGCTGCCAAACATGATACCTCTCATCTCAATGACTGCTTCACAGCCTGTGCCATATGGATCCCTCCCACCAACACCAGATTTTCTGAATTGCGCAGGTGAGAACTTTCCCTGCAATACATCCTACTTTCCCGTAACCCTTCTGGCCTCAACCTTTGTTAGTCACTGTCCTCACCCATCCAGCCCCCTCCCTTTTCCCATTCCAGCACTACACAGCTGTCATTTCACCACCACACCCAGTTTTTTAATTTATTTTATTTTTATTTTTATTTCTCTCCTTTCAGCTACTTACCCCCTCGCCCCCTCCTCACCTTCTCTCCTACCCTCCATCTAAACTGCAGCACTTCACTGTCCGCCACTCCCACCATATTATCCCTCCCCCTCCCTGCCCCAGCCTCCTCCTTACCCCACCCAATTGTCACTCTCATCATGCACTAGTGCTGCTGCTCGCAGTGTAGTTTCAGCTCTCTGAGACTGCAGATGTGTGTGCAAGTTGCACTTGCGTGAGTGAGTGTGTGTGTGTGTGTGTGTGTGTGTGTGTGTGTGTGTGTGTTTGTGTGTGTGCTTGTGTGTATGTGTGTCTATTGCTGACAAAGGCCTTAATGGCCAAAATCTATGATTGTGTGAATCTTTTTATTGTGCCTATCATGGCTCTGCATCTCTGCTATATGGTGAGTAGCAACTTTGTTGAAGAAAAGAAAATTTAGATGTTGTTGTAGACAATATGTGAAAAAGTATTGAAAAGCGATGTGATACAACTAGGGTTAACTAATGAATCAGTTACACAATCTGAGCAAATGAAAACCAGGAATGTGAAATAGAAACATTGTAACAGTAGTACCCTCAGGGGTCACATAAACTTTGACATGGGATTGGCTAACCCAGGGCCTCTATAGTCTTGCAGGTTTCTATACTGCATGGTTTTTTCTTTGACTCATCTATGAAAGAATAATACTAACATGCAATAAAAATATAAGATTAACTTTTGCAATCTATGTCAATTATCTAGTTGCTCTTGGAAGAAAATGCTTATCAGAAGTATTGTTATATCCAAGGGAATGTTAACATATATGATGTTTGAGAACTGCACAGTAATGTAAATTTAGAGTAAAAATATATGGTGATGTCATGAGGAAAGTTAGTAAATTATTCAATTAGAGTATTATAAGGATGACAATTAGGGCAATATGGAGATATTTTATGTTGTGATGATACAAGTAGAAGATTATGTGATACTATGGTAATGATGTATACAGAGAATATAGAGAAGATGTATCTGATGTATACTGCAATGATGTAAGGGTTACTGAGGACATTAGGCTGAGAATATGTTAGGGACATATTGATGCTCTAGTGTGTAATTTATATTATTCTTGTTCATGATGCTGAGTACAATTATCAGAAACGACACGGTGAAATTAATGCTGTTTATTGCAGTAAAACTTTGATTTATGTTTGCATTCATAGGTTTCTGAAGTTATGGTTGTTGGTCCAACATATCTGTAGTGTATACATCTAGATTTGTATCAGTGCAGACCTGACATAGAAATGATTAAAACAAAACAACTAAAAACACAAAATGAAGTGATGATCAATGTGATATAGCTGACTAAACACAGTTGACAACAAAATATAAATTTGGCGAACTGTCTGACTTAGTACCTACACCACTGAGATTAAGAAAGAATAAGGAACTGTTTCTGCCCGTGAGATCAGCTTCAAAAAATTCTTAATTTAGAATAAAATTTCTTTTAATTCTGTATCGTGCATTCATTTAACATAGGTTAGACACTGCAACTGTCTACTTAAAATTTTGAATAACTATCTTAATGAGAATCATCACTATTCTTGAGAAATATAAACATGATATTTTCTTACTGCCTGAGTAAAGCTCCATGTACCATTTGTCAGAATACTTGGATATCTACATGGGTCAATTAAATAAGTGTATATTGACAGAAGCTAGAGAGGAAGATTTGAACGAGTCCACTTTCATTACTGTTTTTTTCAAAAGACCACCTGACTCAGTTGTCAGTTGTTAGGTTGGTTATGGGGTTTGGGGTTGTTTTGGGGGAGGAGACCAGAAGGCGAGGTCATCAGTCTCAGTCGATTAGGGAACGATGGGGAAGGAAGTCAGCCGTGCACTTTCAAAGGAACCATCCTGGCATTTGCCTTGAGGGATTTAGGGAAATCACGGAAAACCAAATCAGGATGGCCGGACGTGGGATTGAACCGTCGTCCTCCCAAATGAGGGTCCAATGTGCTAACCACTGTGCCACCTCGCTCGATATGGGTTGGTTATGTTGTAGGATGGATGAGAGAATGAGAGCTATGTTAATGCTGCAGGGTTTTCTTTGCTGTTTTTTCATACGTCCTCCTGATGTAATTGTTGATAGTCAGGTTGGTAAGGGCTGGAGAAAGTAATGAAATACCACACTGGTAGGAGACACGGTAGATTATTTGTGAACATTTAATACTAATCTTTTTTTAGATTTTTCATATGCACTCTTTTAATTTAATGATACATGTTCTTGATATTGAAGATTAAGTCTCCGTGTGGCTGAACCACTATATATTGCCATACCATGTGCCTGTTATTTAGAATTAAACATCTTGTCTAGGCAGGTATCCGCATACATATACTGCAGGAAATGCATAACAAAATTGCTGACTTTCATGCAATTTATCAGTTACAATCCAGGACCATGTTCATGGTAATAAAAAATGCACTTAGAAAACCTACATTGCATATCATACATACACTGGCAAAAAAAAGTTGCAATGCAAAGAAGGAGTTATGTGACATAAAGAAAAGTTGGTAGGCACGTTTCTACATGTGAAGGATAATGTTGATTCTGATTTGGCCTCAGTTGCATAGCAGTGGTGCTAGTATCTCTGACACATTAGACTGCATCTGCAGCAGCAGTTGGAACCACAGTGACTCAAACAACTGTTACAAATTGGTTACTTCAAGAATAGCTCCAAGCCAAACACCTTGTAGCATGCATTCCACTGCCCCCACCACTACCACCATTTTTTACTTCAGTGGTGTCAAGCGAGAGCTCACTGGAGAGCAGAGTGGAGATCTGTTGTGATTGCTGATGAAAGCTGGTTCTGCCTTGTTGCCAGTGATGTCCGTGCATTGGTTAGGAAGAGGGCAGTTGAAGGGCTGTGACCAGCCTGTCTGTATGTTAGACACACTGAACCTACACCTGGTGTTATGGTCTGAGATGTGATATCATATGATAGCAGGAGCACTCTTGTGGTTGTCTCATGCATTATGGCTGCAAATTTGTATAACAGTCTGGTGATTCAATCTGTTGTGGTGCCATTCATGAACAGCATCCCAGGTGGTGTTTTCTAACAGGATAATGCTCATGTACATACTGCAGTTGCAAACCAAGATGCTCTTCAAAGTGTTAACATGTTGCTCAGGCACGCTCAATCACCAGATCTGCCTTCAATAGAGTATCTATGGCAAATCAGCAGATGACAACTCTGGTATCATCCATAAATAGCATTAACCATCCCTGTATTGACCAATCAAGTGCAACAGGCATGGAACTCCATCTGATTAACTGACATCCAGCACCTGTATAACACAATGCATGCATGTATGGATGCTTGCATTCAACATTCCGGTGGTCACACCAGTTTTTAATGTACGAGCATTTCACATTTCATCCTGTCCAACAAGTCTTCCCTGACCTGGGATTCTAGGTGACTTTCTGAACAGCACCCCTTTTTGTAAACCTCTCCAGTCCTTTTCCTTCACCTCTCTTCCTTCCCCTTCAACTCTTCTACTGGAAGAAGGAGTCACTCTGGCTCTGGAAGCCTGCATAAGTTAAACCTTCTTTTTTGTGTGTGTGTGTGTGTGTGTGTGTGTGTGTGTGTGTGTGGGTGGGTGGGTGGGTGGGTGGGTGTGTGTGTTCCCTGCTGCCACTTGGTGAGTAGGTTTCATTATCTATCCAATTACATTATATTGTCAAGAATTGTATCTGAACTTTATTTCATCCGTCAGACAACAATGCCTGATTACAGGCAGGATGGGTTCCAAATAGACACTCCCAGTAAAATTCAATGCTGTGAAGATATATGCAGATGGGGAATGTTGTTTACTGGTGTGGTAATCTGTACGGAAAATGGATTTTTTTTTAGGCACAGGTGCTGACGTGTCTGTGGCAAGTCTGGTCCTCATGGGAAAGATGCAGTTAAACTCTCCACGGTATAAGTTACGTGATCCACGATGAAATGCCATCATTAAGTTCAGCAATGTTAAGTGTTCTGATAGGAACAAAGCAATTTATCTAAAATATGGAAATTTTGCACCATATAGGTGAATGGTACTGCACAATTCTGAGGCTAGATTTCCTGTATACGCATCATGCTAAAATTGGCTGAGGATAAAAAGTAGAACTCATGTGAAAACTCAGGTGAGCATTGCCCATCTGGGGAAAACAGTTGTTAGTAACATACTGCCAGAAGGTTCATCTCTCATGTGAGGTAAATTGATTAAACTGTGTGCACTGCAATATATAGGGAAACTACTGCGGATTAATGTGGGAATGAAACTACCCATAAACTTATTATGTGGGAGAAATCATGAGCTAGATAAAACATGCCATTTTGAACACAGAGTACTGCATGTGTATGGGAAATAGATGGTGAGTGAGTAGTGCTAGTCAGTGTTAATAATTCTGGGAGTGAAAATTTAAGTTTGATTGCAAGTTAGGTGTTCTAAATAAAGATGATCCAGACAGGACAAGTTCTGACCCTAAACATGAGCAAAGGTCCATAACAACAGCATTATGTACAAATGTAGAGCATATAGGAGGAGCAGAAAGAGTAGCAGGGGAAAAATTACTGTTAAAATTCAAGGACCCATTCAACCCTCATGGCCCATTTCCAGCAACTTGGGTGATACAACAGAGGATCCCTATTGGGAATCTAACATAAGTACTGAAACCTCACAGGGTGCCCCATCAGCTACAGATGGTAATGGAGAAAATCATTAATGAACAATTACACAATGTATCAGTGAGGGAAGTACCAGTCCAGAGAGCGCATCTGTTGAGATAGTACTGAAGAAAAGTTCAGACGGAACAAGAAAGTATCAGTTCTGCTGTGACTATAAATACCTCAATACCCATATGATTACAGATGCATATCCAAAACTGAATATAATGAAGCCCCTTGATAACCTGAGACAGTGAAGGTATTTTTCCACTGTAGATCTAAGAAGACAGTGGATATGTAATACAGTTTGCATACATAATACCTCTTATATGTATGTTCTCCTGCCACCACTTGGGGACTAGATTTTTTTCTCTATCCAATTACAGTTGTTGTAGTCTTCAGTCCTGAAACTGGTTTGATGCAGCTCTCCATGCTACTATATCCTGTGCAAGCTTCTTCTCCTCCCAGTACCTACTGCAGCCTACATCCTTTTGAATCTGCTTAGTGTATTCATCTCTTGGTCTCCCTCTACGATTTTTACCCTCCACGCTGCCCTCCAGTACTAAATTGGTATACCCTTGATGCCTCAGAACATGTCCTACCAACTGATCCCTTCTTCTAGTTAAGTTGTGCCACAAACTCCTCTTCTCCCCACTTCTATTCAATACATCCTCATTAGTTATGTGATCTACCCATCTAATCCTCAGCACTCTTCTGTAGCACCACATTACGAAAGCTTCTATTCTTTTCTTGTCTAAACTATTTATTGTCCATGTTTCACTTCCATACATGGCTACACTCCATACAAATACTTTCAGAAACGACTTCCTGGCACTTAAATCAATACTCGATGTTAACAAATTACTCCTCTTCAGAAATGGTTTCCTTGCCATTGCCAGTCTACATTTTATATCCTCTCTACTTTGACCATCATCAGTTATTTTGCTCCCCAAATAGCAAAAGTCCTTTACTACTTTAAGTGTCTCATTTCCTAATCTAATTCCCTCAGCATCACCAGACTTAATTCAACTACATTCCATTATCCTCATTTTGCTTTTGTTGATGTTCATCTTATACCTTCCTTTCAAGACACTGTCCATTCCATTTAACTGCTCTTCCAAGTCCTTTGCTCTGTCTGACAGAATTACAATGTCATCAGCGAACCTCAAAGTTTTTATTTCTTCTCCATGGATTTTAATGCCTACCCCAAACTTTTCTTTTGTTTCCTTTACTGCTTGCTCAATATACAGATTGAATAGCATCAGGGAGAGGCTACAGCCCTGTCTCGCTCCCTTCGCAACCACTGCTTCCCTTTCATGTCCCTCAACTCTTATAACTGCAATCTGGTTTCTGTACAAACTGTAAATAGCCTTTCGCTCCCTGCATTTTACTCCTGTCACCTTCAGAATTTGAAAGAGAGTATTCCAGTCAGAATTGTCAAAAGCTTTCTCTCAGTCTACAAATGCTATAAATGTAGGTTTGCATTTCCTTAATCTTTCTTCTAAGATAAGTCATAGGGTCAGTATTGCCTCACGTGTTCCAACATTTCTATGTAATCCAAACTGATCTTCCCCGAGGTCGGCTTCTACCAGTTTTTCCATTCATCTGTAAAGAATTCACGTTAGTATTTTGCAGCTGTGACTTATTAAACTGATAGTTTGGTAATTTTCACATCTGTCAACACCTGCTTTCTTTGGGATTGGAATTATTATATTCTTCTTGAAGTCTGAGGGAATTTCGCCTGTCTCATACATCTTGCTCACCAGATGGCAGAGTTTTGTCAGGACTGGCTCTCCGAAGGCTGTCAGTAGTTCTAAGGGAGTGTTGTCTACTTCCAGGGCCTTGTTTCAACTTAGGTCTCTCAGTGCTCTGTCAAACTCTTCACGCAGTATCATATCTCCCATTTCATCTTCATGTACATCCTCTTCATTTCCATAATATTGTCCTCAAGAACATCGCCCCTGTGTAGACCCTCTATATACTCCTTCCACCTTTCTGCTTTCCCTTCTTTGCTTAGAACTGGGTTTCCATCTGAGCTCTTTATATTCATGCAAGTGGTTCTCTTTTCTCCAAAGGTCTCTTTAATTTTCCTGTAGGCAGTATCTATCTTACCCCTCATGAGATAAGCCTCTACATCCTTACATTTGTCCTCTAGCCATCCCTGCTTAGCCATTTTGCACTTCCTGTCGATCTTTCAGCCATTCACAGTACCACAACAGCAAGGCTGTTTTGGTTAGCGTTACATGGCCAGATCAGTCAGTCATCCAGACTGTTGCCCCTGCAACTATTGAAAAGGCTGCTGCCCCTCTTCAGGAACCACACGTTTGTCTGGCCTCTCAACAGATACCCCTCCATTGTGGTTGCACCTACAGTACGGCTATCTGTATCATTGAGGCACCCAAGTCTCCCCACCAAAGGCAAGGTCCATGGTTCGGGGGAGGGGGGGGGGGGGGGGGGGGGGCGACTTACAGTATGTTTTCAAAAATTGATTTACTTTCATTGATATAATAGCCTGTGTGGCCATCATTCCTCCTTATGTAACATTCTGACAGTCTTTGTCGTCATCTAACTTGTTCAGAATGTCTTCTTTTTCTACCTTATGTGCTAGTCCATTCATTCTTTTATCTGTATCAGATAGATTAACCAACATTTTGCCCCTACACCCTTTATAGTACTGATTTCCGTGCACATAGATGGGTACATTTTTATTTACAAATTTGCATATAACAAACTGTTTTATATTCAGGGCAGCCAGTGCTGTTGAAAGGCAAGATGTTAGTTAGAACTCTGCTTAACGCTGGAAAAATTGTAGTTTATTAAAACACAGTCGGTTTTGTGACTTTAAGCCACATCATAAGGTGAACCTACATTATAAAAAGCAAAGTACAGTGTCACCACTTTTTGTGGATCTCAAAATTAGTAAAGGAATGTCTAAAATTTACTCCCAACATTAAAAGATCATAGGCATAGCCATTGCTCATAGCCAAAATTTACTATTCAGAGAATATTGTCAATTCTACAGCAAGAGAAAGGTAAAAACATGTTCCCTATTCTTTAAAATTTGCCTGCATTTAAAAAGAAAATATTTTATTGTGAGCAGAAGCTAATTTTTTTTAAAAAAAACTGACCAGGTTGGTGATAAAGCATTATCACTGCTGATATGATTAGTCATGGCACATGCAAATTACAATGTGGGAAGAATTAGGTGACAGTGTCTAACCAGTATCACAGCAGGGCAGCTCAGTGCAGGACAAGGCAAAAGTGGTCCGCATGAATGATAAAGAGAGACTAGCTGGCAGGCAGAATGGAAGCTATCCATGTGGACAGTTTGACGTCATATACTTATGACTAGAAGCACTGGGTTGCTACCTTCACAAATGAGAATAGTACAGAATTTTATTTCATATTAGCTCTAATCATACAAACAATCAAAATTAGCCAGAATGCTATGGTACTTTAATTCCAACCAGAAATTAAATGTGAATTGTGCATTTTCTTTTATATGTCTAAAAATTTCCATTTCCTTTAATACACTCCTGGAAATGGAAAAAAGAACACATTGACACCGGTGTGTCAGACCCACCATACTTGCTCCGGACACTGCGAGAGGGCTGTACAAGCAATGATCACACGCACGGCACAGCGGACACACCAGGAACCGTGGTGTTGGCCGTCGAATGGCGCTAGCTGCGCAGCATTTGTGCACCGCCGCCGTCAGTGTCAGCCAGTTTGCCGTGGCATACGGAGCTCCATCGCAGTCTTTAACACTGGTAGCATGCCGCGACAGCGTGGACGTGAACCGTATGTGTAGTTGATGGACTTTGAGCGAGGGCGTATAGTGGGCATGCAGGAGGCCGGGTGGACGTACCGCCGAATTGCTCAACACGTGGGGCGTGAGGTCTCCACAGTACATCGATGTTGTCGCCAGTGCTTGGCGGAAGGTGCACGTGCCCGTCGACCTGGGACCGGACCGCAGTGATGCACGGATGCACGCCAAGACTGTAGGATCCTACGCAGTGCCGTAGGGGACCGCACCGCCACTTCCCAGCAAATTAGGGACACTGTTGCTCCTGGGGTATCGGCGAGGACCATTCGCAACCGTCTCCATGAAGCTGGGCTACGGTCCCACACACCATTAGGCCGTCTTCCGCTCACGTCCCAACATCGTGCAGCCCGCCTCCAGTGGTGTCGCGACAGGCGTGAATGGAGGGGCGAATGGAGACGAGTCGTCTTCAGCGATGAGAGTCGCTTCTGCCTTGGTGCCAATGATGGTCGTATGCGTGTTTGGCGCCATGCAGGTGAGCGCCACAATCAGGACTGCATACGACCGAGGCACACAGGGCCAACACCCGGCATCATGGTGTGGGGAGCGATCTCCTACACTGGCCGTACACTACTGGTGATCGTTGAGGGGACACTGAATAGTGCACGGTACATTCAAACCGTCATCGAACCCATCGTTCTACCATTCCTAGACCGGCAAGGGAACTTGCTGTTCCAACAGGACAATGCACGTCCGCATGTATCCCGTGCCACCCAACGTGCTCTAGAAGGTGTAAGTCAACTACCCTGGCCAGCAAGATCTCCGGATCTGTCCCCCATTGAGCATGTTTGGGACTGGATGAAGCGTCGTCTCACGCGGTCTGCACGTCCAGCACGAACGCTGGTCCAACTGAGGCGCCAGGTGGAAATGGCATGGCAGGCCGTTCCACAGGACTACATCCAGCATCTCTACGATCGTCTCCATGGGAGAATAGCAGCCTGCATTGCTGCGAAAGGTGCATATACACTGTACTAGTGCCGACATTGTGCATGCTCTGTTGCCTGTGTCTATGTGCCTGTGGTTCTGTCAGTGCGATCATGTGATGTATCTGACCCCAGGAATGTGTCAATAAAGTTTCCCCTTCCTGGGACAATGAATTCACTGTGTTCTTATTTCAATTTCCAGGAGTGTATATTCTTTTTAGATGCAGGTAAATTTTAAAGGTTGGGGCATGTCTTCTTTACCTTTTGCTCACCATAGTATTGACGATATTCTCTGAATAGTAAATTTTGACTAGGAGTGATGGCTATGCCTATGTTCTTTTAACATTGTGAATATATTTTAGATAGTCTTTTACTAATTTTAAGATCCACAAAATGTGTTGATGCTGTACTTTACTTTTTACTATTTAGGTTCACCTGATGATGTGGCTTACAGTCACAAACACAAGGATGGCTGACATCATGTTTAGTGTATCCGGCATTGTAAAACAGTAAAGATCCTTAAGACACCAGGAAGGCATCTGGCCCAGACGGTATCCCTGTAAGATTATGTGTTGACTATGCTACAAATATAGCACCATTCTTATCCATCGTCTATCAGAGTTCATTGGAACAGTGGGAAGTTCCACTGGACTGCAAAAAGGCCCAGGTCATAGCAATCTATAAAAAGGGTAGAAAATCAGATGCACATAATTACCGGCCAATTTCACTGATATCAATTTGTTGTAGAATCATGGAACATATTTTGTGTTCAGACATAATGACCTTTCTAGACTCTGAGAAGCTCATCTGCAGAAACCAGCAAGGTTTTAGGACACAGTGGTCATGCGAGACACAGCTGGCCCTCTCTGTGCATGATACACAACAGGCTCTAGATACTAGCTCCCAGGTTGATGCCATATCTCTCAACTTTCGAAAGGCATTCGATGCAGTTCCACACTGTAACTTGCTCCAAAAAGTGCACACTTACAGTTTATCTGATGACATATGCAGTTGGATAGAAAGTTATCTAACAGACAGAGAGCAGTGTGTCATCCTGAATGGGGTGACTTCAACAGTAATAAGCGTAACTTAAGTTGTGCCCCAGGGCAGCATAATAGGTCCATTGCTTTTTACAATTTACATAAACGATCTGGTTGATGGTATTGACAGTGGCATTAGACTGTTTGCCAATGATGCTGTAGTCTACAGGAAAGTAGTGTCACATGAAAGTTGTGAACAAATCAATGAGGATTTGCAGAAAATAAATGTGTGATGTAATGACTGGCAGTTATCTCTCAATATTAGTAAGTGTAACCTAGTGCGCATGACAAGGCAAAAATCCCCATTAATGTACGAGTACAAAATAAATGCCTAATCTTTGGAAGTGGTAACATCAGTCAAGTACCTGGGTGTGACTATTCGAAATGATCTCAAATGGAATGATCAGATTACACAAGTAATGGGCAAGATGAACTCTAGATTGCAGTTTATTGGTAGAATTCTGAAGTGATACAGTCCTTCAACAAAGGAAATTGCTTACAATACATTAGTTCATCCAGTCTTAGAGTATTGTTCGTCTGTATGGGACCCTTACCAGTTGGATCTGATTCAGGAGATTGAGAAGGTCCAAAGAAGAGTGGCAAGATTCATGACTGGTACATTTAGCCATCATGAGAGCATTACAAATCTCATAGAAAGTTCGAAGTGGGACACACTTGCAGATAGATGATGTGCTAAATGGAAGGGGCTGCTCAATTAATTCCGAAATCCGATCTTTGCTGAGGACGTAGAGCATATGTTATTACCACCAACTTTCAAATTGCGCAATGATAACCATTCAAAGAAGGGAAATTAGAGCTCGTACTGTGAGATTCAGTCATTTTTTCCTCACACAATCTGCGAGTGGAACAGAGGAGGAGAAATATGACTTTGGCGCGAATTGTGCCCTTCGCCACACACCGCTTGGTGGCTAACAGAGTACATATGTAGATGTAGAAACCGGTCATGTTTTAACAAAAAACAGTTTTATCAGCTACAAGTGGAGTTCTTCCTAACATCATTGCATTTAACAGTTTGTTTACACTTCAGTACACTGCAGGGTCTTCTGCCTATCATCTTTCACCAATGTATTTGCAAAGTTGACAGCTATTTTCTTTCTCACCCTCCACTTACTTTGTTTACACGTAATTCTTCCATATTTTTGTGAGTTTCTTTTTCCCCAAAATGATTTTTACTGTCATCTCCTACATAACTTTATTTGTAAAACACAGTAGTTTACATTTTCTCCCCAACTTCCTCTTTCTATTTGTCCAGTTTTTAAAATTTTGTCTCATTTCACAACTTTTCCTATAGATTTTTTTTCTTTACCAATCTTTTTTTGTATCATGTAGATGACTTTTCCAGCAAGACATTCTCACCCACTCATTACCTCTTGTTAACCGATGTGTGTTCTCCTAAAGATCTCAAACTGGATTTAATTTTACTCTACAACAGCCTCTTTAACAATTTCAAATACAGCAAGCACTTGCACTTACCAAGCTAATCTGTGATCCATATGTCTCATCTGCCAATTTCCACTCCACCAGACTTCTCTCCTTCTACAAAATCCTGCAGGTATCTGTCCTTCATGTTTCCTTTGATAAGTTCATCTACCAAGCCAACTTCAAATTGCAACAACACGCCAGACTTCACCTAAAAAAGCTATCCCAGCTTCTTCCAAACTACCTCAGCAGTGGTGTTTCCCTTCCTGTCCCTCTGCAGCTCCCCAATAGCCACAACAATAACAACAGCCATTTGTCTCCTAGAAACTTATCTTGGACAACCTCCTTATCATCCCCAAACCTTCACCACTGCCTCCCAGACCACTAATAACTCATCATCACAAGAACCAGTCACAACAGTACAGTGTTTTCAATCCTTATCTAAAGCAATCTCCCCTCTTGAATTATGTGGATCATCCAAGGGTCTCACTTTCAGCCCTAAACCTGCATTTAATGGTGCTTCTTTCCTTCACACATAATGTTAACTAGAAATATCACTTTTGCAACCCAATCCTAAAACCTTTCCAACTGCAAATGACATTGAACTCTACCTTGAACAGTTATAACCATGATCCCAACTTGATGGACCATCACTACCTCAACATCATCCCTTACAAGCCTTCCAAGAATTCCTCACATCCAGCATTGTTTCACAACCTTCCTCAGGTCACTACAACATGAAACTAACCTGTCCTCTGCAGAACTTCAGGCTCTTCATATCCTAAAGCTGATAACTTCATCATTATCCTAGCAGAAGACAAGGGATTTACCACTGTGATAGTTGAACATCAGGAGTATGTAAGTGAAGGTCTACACCAGCTGCCTGACACCTCTACAGTCAGCACCTGCAATCAAGCTCCCATCCTCGTGATTCAAATTGACCTGCAGTCACTCCTTAAAACCTTAGGCCCCTCAAAAGGACTAGCACCTCATACCATAGAATTTCTTACCCCACCCAAACCATGCATCCCCACCTTTTACCTTCTTCTTAAGATGCACAATCATCTTGCCCATCCAATACTTGCTGGCTTCAAAGCACCCACAAAAGTTATATCTGCCTTAGTTGATCAACACCTGCAACCAATAGTACAAGACTTCCCTCCTATATTAAAGACACCAGCAGTTTCCTAGATCATCTGAAATCCATGCCCATCCCACTCCCACCACATACTTTGCTTGTCACCATTGATGCCACCTCCCTCTACATCAACATCCCTCACATCCATGGTCTGTATGCTACTGAACATTTCCTCAGGCACCACTCACCTGATTCCAAACCTATGACATACTTCCAGCTCATTTTAATCAACTTTATACTTGCCAATTTATACTTACCAATAACTACTTCACCGTTGAGGGACAGGCATACAAACAGATCAGACGTATGGCCATGGGAACCAGGATGGCTCCTTCCTATACCAGCCTTTTCATGGTTCACTTGGAGGGGGCTTTCCTGGTTTGGTTTAGATACATTGATGACATATTTGCATTATGGACTCATGCAGAGGCTGACCTATCAAAATTCCTGGAATTCTCCCAGTTAAATTTCAGATGGCCCTATTCTGAATCTCATGCCACTTTCATTGATGTTGATCTCACCTTCAGTGAAGGCCAGCTACACACTTCTGTTCACATTAAATCTACTAACAAATAACAGTACTTACATTTTGACAGTTTCTATCCTTCTCATGTAAAATATTCCCTCTCGTACATCCTTGGCACTTGATGCAAACATATCTTTTTAGATGCAGTACACCACCATTCTCACCTCAGCCTTCACTGGACATAATTACCCCATCAGCATAGTTCAAAAGCAGATTTCTTGGACCATCACATCCAACCCTGGTACTGCTGAACCCTCCAAAAACCAACTTAGGAGTACACCGCTTGTCACTCAGTATTATCCTGGTCCTGAATGTATTAATCAGCTGCTTCAACAAGGCCATGACTTCCTAAAATCATGCCCTGAAATGACGTCCATTGTTTGAGATTTTGCCCACTATACCTACAGCAGTTTTTTGTTGCCCACCCAATCACAGCATTACCCTTGTCAGACCCTATGGTTTTTCTGCACCCTTCTCTCTACCCAATGGCTCCTGCCTCTGTGACCATCCCCACTGCAAAACTTACCTTATGCAACCTCCTATCACCACATACCAGCCATGTATCAAAGGGACAGCCACCTGCAAACTGACACATCATATACCAGCTGTTATGTAAACATGTTGAGCCTATAACATCAGCATGACTACCACCATGTTATCAGGTAGGTGGAATTCACACAGGCAGAGAGTGTATACTGGAAATACACAATATCCTGTTGCAGAGCATGCACTACTACATGACAGTTGTGACCATGATGCCTGTATCACCATATGTGCCATCTGGATTCTTCCCCCAGACACCAGTTTCTCAGAACTCTGCAGGTGGGAACTGGCACTACAACATTTCCTTGGTTCTCACCATCCACCTGGTCTTAATTTACATTAATTTCATTGGTCTTAGCATTTCTTCACAATAACTATTCCTTTTTTTCACTCTGTTTTAGTTTTCTAAACCTATCATTTTCTGACCTATCTATTTTTCATCAACCCGCTCCCATCTCTATAGCATACAATGCACTTAGCTTTTCATTCTTATTAACTTGTGCATGATGTTTTAGCAGTAATCTCTGTCCTGCATATTACCCTATCTTCGATCTTTTAACTCTCAGGTTTTCAAATCTCATCTAGTGCAGTGTTCAATAATCAGTCTTTCCTTCTCATCCCATCAGGCAAGTCTCCCCTGACCCACTGTTCTGGGTGACTTTTTTGAACTCTACCCTTTTTCCTAAAACTCACCAGTCCTTTTCCTTCACTCCTCTTGCTATCCCTTCAACCCTTCTGTCACAAAAAGGAGCTGCTGGCTCTGTAAACTTGCATATTTAATACCTTCTATACGTGTGTTTTCCTGCTGCTGCTTAGTGAGCAGATTTTTTATCTAACCAATTACATTATAAGAAGACAGTGTCTGCCCCTGGTAGCTGAGTGGTCAGTGTGACAGAATGTCATACCTAACGGCCCGGGTTTGATTCCTGGCTGGGTCGGAGATTTTCTCTGCTCAGGCACTGGGTGTTGGTTGTCATTATCATCATTTCATCCCCATTGAGACGCAAGTTGCACCAGTGGTTTCAACTTGAAAGACTTGCACCAGGCAAATGGTCTACCCGACGGGAGGCCCTAGCCACACGGCATTTCCATTTTATAAGAAGACAGAGGCTACCATCAATTAGAAGTAGTACCAAAAGACCAACCAAAAACTTAATTTAGGTTACCTTGGGGCCATTACCAATATCACCAAATGCCATTTGGTTTGAAAAATGCACCAGTCACATTCCAATGATTATTGGACAGAGTTTTAATGGGATTAAAGCTGAAACAGTGGGTAGTATACCTAAACAAAATTGTTGTGTTTGCAAGGGATATGAAAGAGCATGTACAATGACTGGGGGAAGTTTTAAGAGATTGGACTCATGAGAGCTAACTCTTAGCATAGAGAAGTGTCATTTCATATTACAAGAAGTGAATTACATGGGACATGTATTTAGGCAAGATGCAGTAAAGACAGATCCAAGATTAGTGAACACTGTAGAGAGTTTTACAATACCTCAGATATCAAAGCATTTTTAATGAAGTTGGTAGAAATAGCATGACCTATCATGTACCTGTTAAAGAGCATGAAATTTATCACAAAATCCTCCGATATTACTAGTAAAAATCAATAACTGTTCTCAAGTACATTTTTAGGTATAGCAACACTAAGTGTGTGCATTAATTTTAAGTGAGAAGGAAGGTCAAGGTAACACTGAAAAGACTAAAAAAGTGTGTTCATCTCATTCTCGTAAATCTTCACTGATATTATGGCTCAATGTACTTCTCATTTTCACCTAGTGATTTTGATCGGGTCAATAAATGACAAATAGGGACTCTGTTGCATAAAGAATTTTCATCCATTCTTTTTATTTTCTATGTTATATTTCAGTAAAATGTAACAAATCCAGTATACACCCCTTAGCATCTCAGTTTTATGACAGATACTTCATAATATTCCTCCATAACTCACTAAACACTACTGTTTCTGATCCTCCATTACTAACTGTCTACTGCTGATATACAAAACTCAACAACGATAACATAGCTCACAACTCAGAGACATTTGAATACATCAATCTCTACATCCAAAGAACATAATAAAATTTAGTGATTCTTGTTAAATGTTTTCAGAATAAATCACATAAATACGAATAATGAAATAAGTTTCAAATTATAATTGCAGTTTTAAATTAATATGGTAATACATCTTTTTTTATTTTTAAGTAGCAATTCTGTTTAGGAAAACATTATGAGAATTTGAGATTTTAGATTAAAAAAAATCATTTCCCTGCATTAAGTCATAAATTTAATGTATCATATACTACGATGAGAGAGAGAGAGAGAGAGAGAGAGAGAGAGAGAGAGAGAGAGAGAGAGAGAGGGGGGGGGGGGGGGGGGCAGGAGCACTGGCCAGTTCCATTACAATTTCCAGTAGACTTAGGAGTGCAAAAGCATATTTGAAAAACTAAAGGCATTACTAACAACCAGTCCTCCAGTAGGTGTCTTACTGGATTACAAGAAAGAGTTCATTTCAACATATGACTATAGCAATCATGCACAGGTTGTGATTTACATCAAGAGGTACACAGTAAGGAACATTCATTTGCTTACATAACAAAGCAACTTAACAAATTGGAGAGGAACTATTCTACAATGAAAAAGGAGATATTAAGCTTGACATATGGTATGACATGCTTCCACTGTTATGAGAAAAAATTTAAGGTGTTAACAGAGTATGCAGCACTGAAGTGGCTATTGGGATTGCAGGATCTGTCTAGTAAACTGTTGATGCAAACTATTGAAATGCAAACACAGTTCACTATTCATGTCAATGTATTGTGCAAGATAACAAGGCTTGTGCCTTGTGTAGTGGCTCCTGTTGCACTGGGAAAAGAAGCATTGAAACAAGCACATGATAACATTTTATCTCAATGTGTGCCACTACAGAGGTTTCTGAAAGCCAGTAAACCTTTCATAATGCCTAGTAAAGAAATTTTAGAATCATTTAGCAAGACACTAGCAGGAAACCACTATTTTCTGACCATTATAGATCATTTCTCATGATACATGGAACTTGTCACTATCCTGAATGAGCAGGCCAACATAGTAGCATCTGAAGTGATGAATAATCGGTTACTAAAGTTCAGTATACTGGAAACAATAATCACAGATCAGGGCACCAACTTTATGCCAAAATTAATGAAGCAGTTATGCCATCTGTTGAGTATTCAAAACTGAGTCCATTACATCCACAGGCTCAAATGAGAACTGAACATGTACCTCGAATGATAGGGGAAAATGCTAATCCACTATGTGAATATACATCATAATGATTGGGATACTTTGCTGCTGTACATGGTAGCAATGTATAATTCTAAACCCATGAAAGTACAAGCCTATCCCTTATGAAGTGGCACCTCAAATAATAGGGAAAAATGCTAAGCCACTATGTGAACAGCCATCACAATGATTGGGCTACTTTGCTTCTGTACATGGTAGCACTGTATAATTCTAAATCCATAAAAGTACAGGCCATCATCAATTGAAGTTAGGAAAGATAGGAAAAAGATAGGAAAAAACAGTGAACTAGTTAAACCTTTGTGAGAACATCATGTGGGTCAGTGGGTGAAGCTGACAAGCCCAAATTCTCCAAAAGGTAAAAGCAAAAAAATGTGGCACCCAGTACCTAGGTCCTTATCCAGTTACTCAGATGGCATCACCAGTAAAAGTCAAACGACAGACAGTAGCCAACACATGGACTTATTCATCCTTTCAGGGGTGCCAAGATTCATGTCAACCGATAATTGTAGTGCTCTCAAATAAGGGGGGGGAGTATGAAGAGATAAAAAGAAAAAGGAGCAGCCATACACAACTGTGCAAACTGCAGACATGAATACCTATGCGTTAAGATCATAAAAGTACACTCCTGGAAATGGAAAAAAGAACACATTGACACCGGTGTGTCAGACCCACCATACTTGCTCCGGACACTGCGAGAGGGCTGTACAAGCAATGATCACACGCACGGCACAGCGGACACACCAGGAACCGCGGTGTTGGCCGTCGAATGGCGCTAGCTGCGCAGCATTTGTGCACCGCCGCCGTCAGTGTCAGCCAGTTTGCCGTGGCATACGGAGCTCCATCGCGGTCTTTAACACTGGTAGCATGCCGCGACAGCGTGGACGTGAACCGTATGTGCAGTTGACGGACTTTGAGCGAGGGCGTATAGTGGGCATGCGGGAGGCCGGGTGGACGTACTGCCGAATTGCTCAACACGTGGGGCGTGAGGTCTCCACAGTACATCGATGTTGTCGCCAGTGGTCGGCGGGAGGTGCACGTGCCCGTCGCCCTGGGACCGGACCGCAGCGACGCACGGATGCACGCCAAGACCGTAGGATCCTACGCAGTGCCGTAGGGGACCGCACCGCTACTTCCCAGCAAATTAGGGACACTGTTGCTCCTGGGGTATCGGCGAGGACCATTCGCAACCGTCTCCATGAAGCTGGGCTACGGTCCCGCACACCGTTAGGCCGTCTTCCGCTCACGCCCCAACATCGTGCAGCCCGCCTCCAGTGGTGTCGCGACAGGCGTGAATGGAGGGACGAATGGAGACGTGTCGTCTTCAGCGATGAGAGTCGCCTCTGCCTTGGTGCCAATGATGGTCGTATGCGTGTTTGGCGCCGTGCAGGTGAGCGCCACAATCAGGACTGCATACGACCGAGGCACACAGGGCCAACACCCGGCATCATGGTGTGGGGAGCGATCTCCTACACTGGCCGTACACCACTGGTGATCGTCGAGGGGACACTGAATAGTGCACGGTACATCCAAACCGTCATCGAACCCATCGTTCTACCATTCCTAGACCGGCAAGGGAACTTGCTGTTCCAACAGGACAATGCACGTCCGCATGTATCCCGTGCCATCCAATGTGCTCTAGAAGGTGTAAGTCAACTACCCTGGCCAGCAAGATCTCCGGATCTGTCCCCCATTGAGCATGTTTGGGACTGGATGAAGCGTCGTCTCACGTGGTCTGCGTGTCCAGCACGAACGCTGGTCCAACTGAGGCGCCAGGTGGAAATGGCATGGCAAGCCGTTCCACAGGACTACATCCAGCATCTCTACGATCGTCTCCATGGGAGAATAGCAGCCTGCATTGCTGCGAAAGGTGGATATACACTGTACTAGTGCCGACATTGTGCATGCTCTGTTGCCTGTGTCTATGTGCCTGTGGTTCTGTCAGTGTGATCATGTGATGTATCTGACCCCAGGAATGTGTCAATAAAGTTTCCCCTTCCTGGGACAATGAATTCATGGTGTTCTTATTTCAATTTCCAGGAGTGTAGTAGTAGTAGTAGTAGTAGTACATTAAGATGTTTATTTTTTTATTTTGTATTGTGTGATGTATCACCGAAACCAAAGTGTGCAAATTTTGTGCAAATAGCAAAGGAAGTAGTTGTAGTATTTTGGACTATAAAGTGTGTGAAAATAACCAATGATAAATTAATGGTTGATTCTCATTGTGTGGTAGGATAATAGTTATTATTTGTTTTGGATGTCGAGTATGTAATTCAAGTAGATTAATTTTCCATGTTGACCCACGAATTCGAGAGTCATTACATTACAAAGGAATGTCAGATGATGGGAATAGGATTTTTATTTTGTGGAGTGATATAGGTATGGGTGTTATTTGCAGATTATGAACATGGACTATGGAAGGGAGAACATTTACAGCTTCCTTTCTCCAGGTTACATCACCAGCAAGAGTGACCTAAGGTATGCAATCAATGGACCTGAAGCGTAGCAGCATATTATTAACTGGTATGATTAGTGAAATAGCAGAGCCAACTTTCCATCTCCCAACAACCATAAAGAGGGCTGTGATTTGAAACATAATGTATCTGCTATATACTGGACTAACAAAATTTTACATATATTACGTGCCCAAAACTTGATCTTTCTAAGCAGTACCTTAGAATGCAATCTCCTTATTCTCTGGATGAATTGATAGTACCACAGAAAGGGTGTATTAGCATGGAGAAAATGAATCAGTATATGTGACAATACTGCAGAAATTATCACTACAAAGTTGTGGCAATCAGCACTTCAATCTCAGGCACCATCTTGATTTTAACTCTCATCTGTGCAGCCTATATCTACTCACAGCAGAAAACTCCCACCCACCTGACTCCCTGCATATCATGTACTGGCTGAGTGGATCAGAATTAGCAATAATCAGAGATTAAATATACTAGCCACTGTACACTGTAACTCAGGCTGACATAGTGAAAGAGAAACCTGAATCAAAAATGCACATAAATTTAAAAATGTAAGATTTATTGTGCAAGATTTTAGATATAAATACCAGTCTGTGATATGATGGACAGGATCTTTCAAAGAGGGGAGGCATGTTGCTCCACTGCCTTTCAAATTGGTGTCCATAACCTGCAGCCAAGACAGCAGAAAGCTGTCATTGCATTTCTCAACTAGAATTTGAATAGAATTTCCCACCCTACCAGTAAGATGAGTCTGGCTGCCACACAACTTGTCACACTTCCTGCCATTGAAGATGGAACATTGTCAATACAACATAGTATGAGCACCAGATAGTTGCAGTCCCATCTACTTGCTAACTTCATAACTTCAACCAACTTCACGGCACTTACCCAGGGTCTACAGTTCACAGTTGTGCTCTGGCACTACCATCACCTGACTTACCCTGAGCCATCACCTACCTGTGTGTATACAATCTGCATTATGCTGCATCCTATGTTGAGGGTCCTTGATTCACCGGAATGCTCGAATGCCTTCTGCATTAGGCCCATCACAGACTAGCTGTTTACACATCTGTGCCAAATGGTGTGACTGGCTTACACTGATTTTTTCCACAATGGCGAGCCTGCCGCTCACCCAGGCTTGATGCAATTCTACTTTTTTTTTAAGTTTTCAGTCTAATGACTGGTTTCATGTGGCCCATCATGAATTCCTCTCTGTGTAAACCTTCTAATCTCAGAGTAACACTTGTAGCCTATGTTCTGAATTATTAGCTGGATGTATTCTGATCTCTGTCTTCCACTACAGTTTCTACCTTCTACAGCTCCCTCCAGTACCATGGAAGTTATTCCCTGTTTCTTCACATCAACCCATTGTGAGGTCAATAAACCTTTAGGCAACCTGATAATGCTGTATTATAGACTATACCCAAATTATATAATATGGATGTAGAGTTGCATTGCAGTAGACAACCAACTGTTTGTTGTTGTGGTCATCGTGTTACAGGGCTCCATTGATGTCATAAGTGCCACTGTTTATTCATTTGCCAATTTACTGATCTTGTGGTTTGTGCAAACTTAATACAAAATCTCTCATCAGTATGATTATGCTGTAACAAATAACTTCAGTTCAATAGAATTACTCTGATTTTAATTCATTTATTTCATATGCAAATAAGTATAACATCTTATGCAAGACATTTTAAAATGGAGTATCTTTCAACAACTCATATACTTAATGTGTTAACATTTTTTATATCTAATCTTTACTCATACTGACATCAGATGAAAAACTGCCATAACAGCTTGTACACTACTTTCAATGACATGAAAGCTAAAATTTTTCTCATGTTCACTCATTTATATATTTGCTGAAATATCCCATATTTGTTCACTAAATGATATACTGCTATTTTTAGTTTTAATAAAACCACCATTTCCTATGAATGTAAAAGGACACAAAATCCAAAATTAAAATCATGAAAATGTAATTCTAATCAGTCAAGTTAATTTGTGAAAATTGGATATAAGTGTCATTCTAATACTTCAGTCCATTCCATTCAAGAGTGATACAAAATTGTCAGTCACATTAACCTCTTCTGTTTCATCAGGAACCTGGAAAACCAAGTCTATGTTTGGATCCATCACTTCAGTTTCATTGTCAGGTAAAATTTCCTCAGATAATCTAACCTGAAAAATTCAAGTAATTAGAAAATATTAGAAAAGTAACATCTAATTACTGTTACTGAAATAACTTTATGTTTACAGTCTGCACAGTTTAATGTAGTGGTATTAGTTGTTGTAATTATAGTAAACATGATACAGCATTAAATATGCATTAATCATGCCATAGCAACACTGTTTTCTCCAAATGTCTTAGGTGTCCAAAAACAATAAGCTACAAATTTTAAAAATAGTATTCACAAGTTCAAAATGAGGAATCATAATTACTCTAATTTCATCATGTTTTTGTAGTTTATGATTTAGGCCCCTAAATCAGGAACATATGTCACAAACTTATCTAACGCAAAAAATAAATAAATAAGAAGCAAGAAAGAACAGAACTGTTAGTTAGTCATGTGTTCCATAGATCAATACTTTCATGGAAAAATGTTTGCAGTTGGCTACAGAATCAGGATTGTAGCTATGCATGCACCTCTTCATCCAAAGCAAATCAACAGCATGAATGTCTTCCTTCAAGGATCCAGAAATAGGAAAACCTCATGGGGAGAGAGAGAGAAGCTGTATGAAGCTGTATCTTTTTTTTTTTTTTTTTTTTTTTTACACAGCTTTCACCACCTTATAGAATGAAATTAAATTAATGATCATTGTGTTTGTTTCAGTTATATTCATACTTTTATATGTTACTTGTAATCTGAATTGATTTG
This sequence comes from Schistocerca serialis cubense, assembly GCF_023864345.2. NCBI lineage: Eukaryota > Metazoa > Arthropoda > Insecta > Orthoptera > Acrididae > Schistocerca > Schistocerca serialis. Next base: position 350,853,071 of record NC_064639.1, read on the forward strand.
GTACTTAAATTTGAATAGTGGGTTATTAAATAGGGTATGGTGTGATTATGTGAAAAACTGCACAGCTATGTCACAAAATACAATGACATTTTAGACAAAAGATTTCAGTTTTTAGACCTCTTTTCAATGGTATTAAATTTTTCCCCATTTTCTGATTTAAAACCCTGCAGTGAGCTGCTTTTTGCAATTTTGCAGCAGCTTCTTACACTGTTCAGTGTGGAATTAAATTAACATTGTTTAATTTGTATCTAGGAAACTAGACAAATCCTTTATCAATAATTTAGTCCTTTGGATGATGCAAAATAAATAAGCACATTGTGTACAGCTACAGTGTTGTCACACACCCTGCAACATACCTTATGTTATAATAATTTCCAATTATATCCAATAATCTATAATGACATATAGCATTCCATCTGAAAGCACCCCATCCAATGGCACACATTCTCAGACATTCTGGAAACTTAATTTGTTCTTTGAACAATATATAAAAAGTTTTCTTACCATGAAATGTCTATGAGGTTGGTAAGGGGGGGGGGGGGGGCACATTCCTTTTGCTGTAGCATTCAATACAAATGATTAGTATAGCAACCAATACAAACATATACCTTCGTTATGCAACACACTTGATCACACAGAATTAATTATTTCATTCAGGTTGTTTTACAACTAATAGAAGCATTTATTTTGCATTTCATATGAGCACAATACATATATCAAACATACAACAATCTCATTATGTTCTTTTGAATAGAGGAGTTAATAGAAACAAAAAGAAAGAGCTAACTATTCAGTTAATATCTTCTTTTCAAGGTTCCATATCTCAACCAGTAAAAATGGAACCCTTATAGGATCACTTTAAAATCCATCAGTCTGAACAATTGTTATGACCCATTTTTCTCAGAAATGGGTAGAGGTATCAAGTTTAAGTTTTTGTCACATATTAAGGTCTATAAACCCTTGGTGGTGTGAAAAATTTACACTTCTAATCAGTGTACTCATGTCATGTATTTCAATGCTCGTAAATTTACTCAACAAAACCTATGGGGTACTTCCTGTGGACCTAGAATCACAGTACTGGTAAAGGAAAAATGTAAAATTAGTTAATTTGTGATTATATTATACAAATTTTTTTGCCATTTGTTGTCCACCTGTTAAGACCCCTTCTTCTAAGGAACATTACCGAGAGAGGTGGCACAGTGGTTGGCACACTGGACTTGCATTCGGGAGGATGACAGTTCAAACCCATGTCCGGACATGGTTTTCAGTGATTTCCCTAAATCACTTCAGGCAAATACCGGAATGGTTCCTTTGAAAGGTCATAACTGACTTCCTCCCCAATGTTTCCCTAATTTGATGGGACTGATGACTGTTTGGTCCCCTCCCCCAAATCACCCATCCATCCATCCAACTAAGGAACGTTATAGGTATCAAATTGAAATTTATGTCAGATACTAATCTTTGGTCTCTTTGCAGTGTAAAAGATTTAAGCTTGTAAGTCAACTCAGTCAAAAGATGTGCCCATTTATGTCACATATTTAAATACTCATGAATTCACTCAACTGTGAAGACTTCTTTTCTTAGGGGCAGATGACTTCCTTCCTTGCTAAACCTGGTCTTTTTTCACATATCTTTTGTTGCAATTTGTCCAGGAGGTTAGCATAGTATTCTCCAGTAATTGTTTGCCCAGTGGAGAGATACTCTGCAAACAGAATCACCTTCTCATCCCAGAACACTAATGCTATGATTTTTCCTGATGAAGGCATTGTCTTTGCTTTCTTTGGTGGTGGAGAATTAGCCTGTTTCCACTGCTTTGGCTGTTGTTTTGTCTCTGGGTATAGCAGTGCACAGAAGTGCCATCTGTGGTCACAAACCAGCACAAAAAATCTTGTTTGTTTCTCCTAAAATGAGCCAAACATTGCTCCGATATTTCCATTCTCAAACATTTTTGACCCAGCATCAAAGAGTCATGGCACCCACCTTGCAGATAATTTTTTTCATTTCTAATTCTTCAGTTAAAATGTGATACAGCCTTTCAGGTGACATCTGGCAAGTGTGAGCAATTCCTCGCACTTTCAATTGGCGATCCTCCATGAATATTTTGTGCACTTTTGCAATGATTTCTGGAGTAGTGACACATCTTGGCCAACCACTGCGTGGACCATCATCTAAGCTCTCCCAACCAAATTTAAATTCATTTGTCCACTTGGCAACAGTTGAATATGAAGAAGTAGAGTCCCCCAGCGTATTCTGGAAATCAGCACGAATGTCCTATGCTTTCATACGTTTCTTTATGAAGTACTTAATCACTGCTCGAATCTCAATTTTTTCCATCTTCGCAAATCACTATGCAGGAACAACAACAGAGCCATATCACCACCACAGCTCTCTTCCAAGAGCACTGACATGGCATGTATTTACAGGCAACAATCCAATGAATATCATGTGAACAACTCGTTGTACCAGCGCTGATTTCTCATGGTGATTCTGGGAACTTTTCAAATCACCCTCGTATCCTTCCCTACATTGTTCTAATTGAAAGTGTATGTTCAAAATATTTTTGCATGTGAAAAGTGAGATTATAAATATGAGCAAAGAGTGCCAAATGCATTCTTAGTCTGTCTACACTACAAGTCATTCTCGTGTCTTCAAAATGTAACCATGAGCTGCATGTGATTTTGATTTGTAAAAATGTTATATCTTATCTCAGATTCTATTCTGAAAACATGATGTGATAATTTTTATAAATAACTGCTCTCATGTACATAAATAAATAATAAGTATGAACACAAGTTTTTTAACGACTACACAACAAACTTGACATTGGGAAAGAAGCTGAAAGCAAGAGAGAAAATTAAGTAAAATCATAGTTTCTTTGTACCTGGTCCTTACTAATATCAATCACACTGAGATCACAGAAGTCACAATAAAGCAATATACACACATACAGATTGTCGTCATATCACGTACATAAGGTATAAAACAGCACAGCCTTGATGGAGCTGTCATTTGTACTCAGGTGATTCGTGTGAAAAGGTTTCTGACATGATTATGGCTGCTTGATGGGAATTAACAGATTTTATATGCCAAATGGTAGTAGAAGTTAGATGCATGGGATATTACATTTCAGAAGTCATTAAGAAATTCAATATTCTGAGGTCAATGGAGTCAATAGTGTGCCAAATAATTCAAATTTCAGGCATTACCTCTCACCACAGACAACGCAGATTCCAACAGCCTTCACTTAATGAATGAGAGCAGCACCATTTGCATGGAGTTGTCAATGTTAATGGACAAGCAACACTGCATGAAATAATCACAGAAATCAGTGTGAGGCATACAACAAATGTATCATTATGACAGCATGGTGAAATTTGCCATTAATGGGCTATGACAGCAGATGACCGACACAAATGCCTTTGCCAACAGCATGAAATTGCCTGCAGTGCCTCTCCTGGGCTCATGATCATATTGGTTGGACCATAGATAACTAGAAAACCATGGCCTGGCCAGATGAGTACTGATTTCAGTGGCTACAAGCCGATGGTAGCGTTCAGTGTGGCACATACTCCTGAAGGCAGGGCACAAGTTGTCAACAAGGAATTGTGCAAGCTGGTGGTGGCTCCATAATGGTGTGAGCTATGTTTACGTGGAATGGACTGGGCCCTCTGCTCCAAGTGAATCAATCGTTCACTGGAAATGGTTATGATTGCTATTTAGGGACAATTCACATGGACTTCATGTCATTGGGCCACAATTTTTCACAACTGGCCTGAAGAGCAATCTGGACGATTCGAGCAAATGATCTGGCCACCAGACCAACTGACATGAAATCTATCAAACATTTATGGGACAGAGTCAAAAGGCCAGTTTGTGCACAAAATCCTGCACCAGCAACACTTTTGCAATTATGGATGGCTATAGAGGCAGCATGGCTCAAGATCTCTGCAGGTGACATCCAATGACTTGTTGCTGCATTGAGTTGCTGCACTATGCAGAGCAAAATGAGGTCTGACATGGTATCAGGAGGTATGCCATGACTTTTGTCACTTCAATGTATGTAGTGCAAGAATGGTAAAAACCAAACCTAAAATGCACTTACTGTCTTTAAGGTTCAACTTTGTGGCTTATTGGTATGGGAAGGAATATTACAATTACGTTGCTCATCTGGGATGAAATATTACAACTGGGTTGATTAATGGAAAGAAATATTACAATCTTTAGTATAAAGTGCAAAATGGTGTTTAGACACATAAAAAGTAGAGAAGACTGGTTGCTCTACAGTGTTGTCTAACTGTTTTTAACTGCATCTTTAAATTTCAAGTCTCAATAAGAACAGAAGACAATAGTTCACCACCTCTACTTTCTATGCATTCATTTGCCACTGCACTTTTCCTTAAAGGTGAAGGACAGTCCGTTACTGCAATCATTTGTTACACTATAACAATAAGTTTTCATTTGCATAAAAATAAAATATTTAAAAAATGAAAAAAGACAGGAGTAAAAATGTATTAAGTTCTTCTTCTTTTTCTTTTTTTGTACATTCTTTCAATGATAAGGATGTACATTCACTCAGTGTCCCATGATAAAAATAGGAAGGTGAGACATGTTTGCCATGTTACCCCTATAGACATGGGCTTTTTCGGATGTACTTCTCACCAAAAAGTGACTCTGATAGCTGGAGTTGTCAGTTTTTTTTTTTTTTTTTTTTTTTTTTTTTTTTTTTTTTTTTTTTTTTTTTTTAAACCAGTCTTTTGAGTTCTTGTAGTAACATTTCCATACAAACTCTCATCCCTAACATATTTCTTTATTTCTAACTGAGAAGCCAAATACCAATGTTCATAGATTTATCTTCAAAATTGCTTTCATAATGAACTACTTCCATAAAAACTTTCATCCCCTTTTCAACCCCTTGGGGGTTGAATTTTCAAAAAACACTAAAACTTTTACTTTTTTACTTCTAACAGAGAAGTGAAGCACTAGTTTTATAGACGTAGCCTTAAAAATGCATTAGCAGTTCTTTGATAACACATTTCGAAAAACCTTCCATGTCCTATTTCACTCCCTTAAAGGTTGAATTTCAAAAAATCGCTTACTAAACAACGTCTACAACATAAGATCAATGCCCCCTCCACATTTCAAGTTTCTATCCTTAGCAGTTTGGACTGGGTGACGATGAGTCCATGAATCACTCAGGACATTCATGTAAAGAGATTGCAATCATTGGACAAGAGATCAAATGTGAACATGTAGTCTAAGAGAAGGCAGAATAAATGCCCAAATTGGAAATACAATGAAAATATACTGAGGATATAGATGAAACACATAGAAGTATGTTTGTAAGAGAAAAATTCATAACACTGAAATCTGCAATCTTTGTTTTTCATCCTCTAATGTCTCTCTTGATATTGTTGTTTTGAACTATTGGTCCTTTTCTTCACCATCATTTGCATCATTGTATACATTTTTCTCCTCAGTCCCTAAACAAGCTAACTTTTCAATTTTAATGTGCCTTCTTTTTCTTAGAACCATCATAATCTATGTTTCAAGAATGAATAATGTAATTACAAAACAAATAACCTAATCTCTAACAAGACTTACTTCTGATAGGTTATCCTGTAAGCTCTGATCCTTCCATTTTGTTAAATCCAATCTAGGTAGAAGCTTGCTATTGCATGTGACTCGAGGATTTCTGTAAGATTCATCATAATTTAATGAAACACACTGATTGTTAAAAGTAAGATAAATGGAATTAAGGAATAATAGGTAGTAAAATATTACAATAGCTTTAACAAAACTGAGAATGGATTTAGAAACAATTGCAGACCTTCAACTTGCTATAGATTCATGGAAAGATTTTTCTTCAAATACCAGCAACACACACTCCCATTCATAAACTAAAGGATCTTTGAGACATAAAAAGGTTACAGGAGTGCTCTGTGGGTTTTAACTGTGGTGGAGTAACTTGAAAAATTTGGCATTTATGGCATGCTAGTACATGACTACTTTGTGTGGATGAAACAATCCATTGTGGGAAGAGTTCTAGGCTATAATAGTTCCAACTGTATTATGTTGTGTCTTGTGTGCTTAAGGTATATAGTATGGATAACATTACATGTGTCCCAATCACAGGAAGATTAGTGACCAACCAGAAGACATGGGCTGAGAATTGAATGTCACTCACACTATCATTTTCATGGTTATGGAGAAGATTCCAGGAAGGACAAAATATTTCAATCGCAGTAAGGTCAATTATGTAATACTATAGAACATCAGAATTGATGTCAAGCATTAAGTGTTCAATGATGTTCAATCAGCACAGTACTTACCTTACTTGGCTTGATAAATGTGATGTCTTGCATTACTTTGAGAGGGTCCTGATAGAGAGGGGTTGCATCGTGTTCATGGATGAGTTGCTGTATAACTTGGCAGTTGACTGTTGTGGTATGTTCATCTGAACAACCTAAGAACATGTCACAACCCTACCTATATTGTCAAGAGGGACTGATACAACAAAAAGTCTTGGTCATATGTTGGAAGCCCATAAGCCACAGCACATGTTTCCTAGAGGTACTGTAACAGCTTAATTCTGTAGTGTTGACATCTTGCACAATGTTTGTTCCTTTTCTCTGATACTTATGGACCTTTTTTCCGCCATATGGATGATAATACCCAACCACATAGGGCTGTCCTGGTAGTTAAGCACATGCAAAATGATGATAACACGAGTATAGAGCAGCCAGCTCACCGCCCCCCCCCCCCCCCCCCCCCTCCTCTCTCTCTCTCTCTCACACACTCTCCAGACTTAAACTTGATTGAACGTTCACAGAACACTCTAAGTCAAAGAATTACATCCCAGATACTGCTGCCACAGACTAACTCCCTTCCACAAAAAGTTGTGCAGCAATGGAAAGTGTTACAACAAGACATACCGGAGGGCTTCATCCACGATGTGAGGAAATGTGAATCCTGTATTGCAAGGTGAGAGCATCACATCTTGTAGCGATATTCTGTATGCTACTGAATGAGGAATTCCAATGAAAATAAGACCCATTGATGGCCCATGGCTAGTTTCCTTCATACTTTGTATACACATCACTGAGTCACAGGTCAGAATGTTACCAGGATATATTTTAGTACACACATTATTCCTATGCCTCATGTTGCATTGTGGATCAGAAGATATGAGACCAGAAGTGCCAGAGAACTGATGCCTAGTACTGTGGAACGTTTGACAAGGCATTTATGGAATTGAGGATCACAGCCACTGAAGTAGGTCACAAACTCAATTATTTAACATGATCAGTAGAGATCTGCCACAATCTTGGGAGCTGTGTAGTCTTCATTTCAGTCAGTTTCTCCAAAAAGGGCCAACTGTTCTTGCAATTATTAAGACATGACTGACAGTAGAATAGACTGAACCTAACTGTGGTTGCTGAAGATTGCAATCCAATTCCTTTAAAGGCATCAACCTTATTTTAGTAATTTTTATACAGTAAAACTATATTACTTTCCCACTGTTATTGTTTCAGTCTTACATCTGCTTATCACATATCACTACATTAATATCTGTTAATGCAGTCTATGTCACATCCAATTTTACAGTGATCATCAGTTTCATCCTTTGCTGTAAGTCAAGCTTTCATTTCATTATGATTCTATCAGCCCCTCTTCTACAGCCTGGCTACACATGTACATCACGTCTGCAATTCAGAGTGGTAATTAGAAAAGCATGTTGGTAAGCTTGTAAGAGCTCACACTAAAAGACAATATCTTGTCAAGTTACTCCATAAACAGCTCTCTTTCATCATCTACTTCCATATCTCAAACATACCTATTGCTATTTGTTCCCAGCCAATACTTTCCTTCCTGTCCAACTTTGAAAATCTTAGCTGTGACCTTCTTCTAAGGTTTTGACCGCCAAACTCCCATATAATCTACCTAATATTTTATTCAGTCACTATTCAATACTTGCTCACAGTCCTGCATCCTCAGTGTTATTCTTCCATGGTAAAGCCAGATGCAAGAGTATCCCATATACTCATCCTACAGTTCATATCACAGTCCACTCACAAACATTTTGTATCCAACCAGAGGTAGGATCACATATGAAATCAGCCACATCATGTTGAAGTTGCGCTGGCCCTATGTAGGTATCACAATGGACAAACTATCTACCAATATGACTGGCCACCTCTTGAACTGTGACCAGCAGTAACCTCAAATCTCCCTCCCTCTTCCTCAATTTTAGCTCCTCTGACCAAATAGAAGGGTTGAGATAGTCCACGAGATATGATCTGTTAGTGGAATTGATAAAACATTACACACGCGTGAGGTATCTGGGTTTATGTCCCTGTTCAACATACACATTTTACTTCTCACATGTGATAAATACAATTTATACCTTGCAAAAGTGTAGAAAATTACTATGACAATTCAGAAGTCAAGTATAGCTCAAGTTAAAAAGATTTATGCTGCAAAGAAATGATACACTAATGACAAAGCCAAACAAGGTAATTAAATCACTATGAATCTGTGTGTCAGTCAGTCCAATAAAATTAAACACATACCCTAAAACTTTTACAAATGCTGCTGCATACAATAACATGTTAACACTAAAGGTGTGCAGTCTACAACCATCATGTGGTAGAATAAATTTTTGTTTGCTATCAAATTCATCATTATATTGTTTCTGTTAGAATGGGGACCATTTTGGTCTTCTAACAGCTGGTAGATTGCAATTGACATTGAACTGTTGATGTTGTTATTTTAACGAATGTGATGCCAACGATATAATTTCTGAAAGATTAATAAATCAAAGTTTAATATTTTGAGAAAATAAATAAAACTGATGTTTGAAGATTTCAATTAACAAATGTATACAAACAAAGTTATCTTTGTTTAACCTCTTCCCCAGTGCTAAATCATGAACCTCCAAAACAGTTCTTAAAATTAAATTGGAAAACAGTTTAACTGTCTCATTATGTTTGAGATATTTTAAACAGTAAGAACAGAAGCTTTATCTCTGCAGATCTAATCTACATAAATCTATATACAAAACATGACACTGTGGTAAAAGTTTAATACTCGAAAAGATATTGAGATATAATGATAATGTGGCAAATTGAAAGGAAGACATTACAGTAAAGGAGGGAAAGAAAGAGTTGTGGACCACAACAAGGCATGCCATTACAAACCTCTCTATCCACATTTTACCTTGTACAACACATGCCTTCTATCCCTATAATCACTTCGTACACTGAAGCACCAAAGAAACTGGTATAGTCATGCCTATTCAAATACAGAGATATGTAAACATGCATAAGACGGCACTGCAGTCGGAAATGCCTATATAAGACATCAAGAGGTTGGCACAGTCATTAGATCTGTTACTGCTGCTACAATGGTAGGTTATCAAGATTCAAGTGACTTTGAATGTGGTGTTATATTTGGCGACAAGCGATGGGACACTGCATCTCTGAGGTAGCAATGAAATGGGGTTTTCCCGTACAACCATTTCACGAGTGTACCATGAATATCAGGAATCCAGTAAAACATCAAATTTCCAACATCGCTGCAGCTGGAAGAAGATCCTGCAAGAATGGGACCAACAACGACTGAAGAGATTCGTTCAACATGACGGAAGTGCAACCCTTCCACAAATTGCTGCAAATTTCAATGCTGGGCCATCAGCAAGAGTCAGCATGTGAACCATTCAACAAAACATCATTGATATGGGCTTTCGGAGCAGAAGGCCCACTCGTGTACCCTTGATGACTACAAGACACAAGCTTTACACCTCACCTGGGCCCATCAACACCTACATTGGACTGTTGATGACTGGAAACATGTTGCCTGGTCAGACGAGTCTCGTTTAAAATTGTATCGAGTGAATGGATGTGTACTGGTATGGAGACAGCCTCTTGAATCCATGGACCCTTCTTGAATCCGTGGACCCTGCATGTCAGCAGGGGACTGTTCAAGCTGGTGGTGGATGCTCTGTAATGGTGTGGGGTGTTTGCAGTTGGAGTAATATGGGACCCCTATTACATCTAGATACGACTCTGACAGGTAACACATATGTAAGCATTCTGCCTAATCACCAGCATCCATCCATGTCCAGTGTGCATTCCAATGGACTGGGGCAAATTCCAGGAGGACGATGTGGCACTCCACACATCCAGAATTGCTATAGAGTGGTTCCATGAACACTCTTCTCAGCTTAAACATTTCTGCTGGCCACCAGACCCCCAGATATGAACATTACTGAGCATATCTGAGATGCCTTGCAACATGCTGTTCAGAAGAGATCTCGACTCCCTCATACTCTTACAGATTTATGGACAGCCCTGCAGGATTCATGGTGTCAATTCCCTCCAGCAATAGTTCAGACATTAGTCGAATCCATACTACATCATATTGCACCACTTCTGCATGTTCATGGGCGTCCTATATGGTATTGTTATGTTATGTGTTATGTGGTTTATTCATCTCATTACATACAATTTTCAAATCATTTGATTTGATGTACAGGAGACATGTCAAGGTTTACAAAAGAAACTTTTTTCACTTTTTTTAAGAGAAATACAAAAGTTTACATTATATTTTACATTTCTAAGTTACAGCTACACATGTACATAAAATAATAAATGTATTACAATCCCTGTGTTCAGATTGTGAAGCTGTCCTCAATGAATTCATCGACAGAATACTAACACTTTTCCACCAGGAGAGTAAAGAGCAATTTTTTCAGTGAACCAATCTCCATTTTAAATATATTACTGCCTTTTATTTTATTGAAAATTTTTAACCCCATATACTCTGGCGTTTGGGCATAAAGTTTTAAACGATGTGTTGGAAGTTTGAAGTTATCTCTGTGGCGAATGCTGTAGTTGTGGTCAAAACGGAAATTGTCTAGTGTATGTTGATTTCTATATAGGAACACCACCATCTCATATATGTAAAGTGAGGGGATAGATAGTACTTTTAAATTTTTTAACAGTGGTCGACAGGATTCCTGTTTTTTTGCAACACACATGTTTCTAATTACTTTCTTTTGTAATACTAGGAGCCTAGTGACATTTGCTGAATTTCCCCAGAAGATTATGCCATAACGAATAACTGACTCAAAGTAGCAGTGATAAACTATCTTTCTGGTATCCATGTTTGTGGCACCTGACAAAATACACATTGCAAATGCTAAGTTGTTCAGTTTATTTGCTAAGTAATCTATGTGTACCTTCCAATTTAAATTTTTGTCAAGATTTAGGCCTAAGAACTTCACGTGGTTTGCTTCTGTAATATCCTGATCATTGCAAGTTATCTTTATTTCACTCCTTTCTAATGATTTAGCTTCAAATTGCATCATTTTGGTTTTAGTTACATTTAGTTTTAGTCCATTTTGATAGAACCAAGATTCAAGTTTTTCTAAAGTATTTTTGGCTTTTTCTGGAATATTTTCAGATGCCTCATTTTCAATTAGAACTGATGTATCATCAGCAAATAAGACTGAATGAACATCAATAGCAAGTGGTAGGTCATTTACGTAAAAAAGAAACAGATGGGGACCCAATATCAAACCTTGTGGGACTCCTTGGGGAACTGTTTTCCAGTCTGATGAATAATTGGTTCCATTTGAAGTTAAAATTACTCTTTGTTTCCTACCTGACAGGTAAGAGCTAAACCATTTTAAAGCAGTGTCTCTGATTCCATACATCTGTAATTCGTGGAGGAGTAATGCATGGTTCACTGAATCAAAAGCTTTAGTCAGATCACAGAATATACCTGTGACCTTTCTACCTTTACCTAACGTGGAGCATATTTTTTGGATAAACTCATTTATAGCATTCGCAGTGCTTTTACCCTGTTGGAATCCGAACTGGTTTTTAAAAATTATATCATTTACAGTAAGAAAGTTATTAATTTGTTTTGCTACAATCTTTTCAAACACTTTAGAGAAGACCGGCAAGAGAGAGATAGGGTGGTAATTCCCCATATCTTCTGTCGATCCTTTCTTGAATAGAGGTTTGATCTCACCATATTTCAATACCTCTGGAAAGCATCCCTGTTCATAAGATTGATTTATAATAGTTGACAGTAGTTGGGAAATAATATCGTACACATACTTGATTACAGATGTTGTTATTTCATCCCACCCATGTGAGGTTTTGTTTTTTAGAGACAATATTTCCTTTTCCACATCCCTTTGGGCTATTTTTTCAAATTGTGTAAAAGATGTGTTCTGGCTGTTTTCCAAATTTGTGATGCCCTTATAGAATGTCATATCCACATCCGATCTTACTACGTTTAGGAAGAATTCATTGAAACAACTTGACATCTGAACAGGGTTTACTATAATTTCATTTTCATGTCTAATTTTCAAAATCTCATGAATTTTTACTTTGACTCCTAGTTCAGACTGAACAACTGACCACACTGCTTTTGTCTTATTTCTGTGTTCTCGTATGAATTTATTATTCGCCATTTTTTTAGCTGCCGCTACAACTTTCCTAAATACAGCTTTATACTGTTTGACATAAATAACAAAATCTGGATTTCTGTTTGATTTTAACTCATTGTGGAGCTCTCTCTTTCTGGCACTGGAGATCTTTATTCCTGTTGTAATCCATCTGAGTTTACCATTAACCTTCTTTTGCTTATATCTACGAGGAAATGATTCATTAAATACCTCTAAGAAACAATTTAAGAATTTGTCATACACTCCTGGAAACTGAAATAAGAACACCGTGAATTCATTGTCCCAGGAAGGGGAAACTTTATTGACACATTCCTGGGATCAGATACATCACATGATCACACTGACAGAACCACAGGCACATAGACACAGGCAACAGAGCATGCACAATGTCGGCACTAGTACAGTGTATATCCACCTTTCGCAGCAATGCAGGCTGCTATTCTCCCATGGAGACGATCGTAGAGATGCTGGATGTAGTCCTGTGGAACGGCTTGCCATGCCATTTCCACCTGGCGCCTCAGTTGGACCAGCGTTCGTGCTGGACGTGCAGACCGCGTGAGACGACGCTTCATCCAGTCCCAAACATGCTCAATGGGGGACAGATCCGGAGATCTTGCTGGCCAGGGTAGTTGACTTACACCTTCTAGAGCACGTTGGGTGGCACGGGATACATGCGGACGTGCATTGTCCTGTTGGAACAGCAAGTTCCCTTGCCGGTCTAGGAATGGTAGAACGATGGGTTCGATGATGGTTTGGATGTACCGTGCACTACTCAGTGTCCCCTCGACGATCACCAGTGGTGTACGGCCAGTGTAGGAGATCGCTCCCCACTCCATGATGCCGGGTGTTGGCCCTGTGTGCCTCTGTCGTATGCAGTCCTGATTGTGGCGCTCACCTGCACGGCGTCAAACACGCATACGACCATCATTGGCACCAAGGCAGAAGCGACTCTCATCGCTGAAGATGACACGTCTCCATTCGTCCCTCCATTCACGCCTGTCGCGACACCACTGGAGGCGGGCTGCACGATGTTGGGGCGTGAGCGGAAGACGGCCTAACGGTGTGCGGGACCGTAGCCCAGCTTCATGGAGACGGTTGCGAATGATCCTCGCCGATACCCCAGGAGCAACAGTGTCCCTAATTTGCTGGGAAGTGGCGGTGCGGTCCCCTACGGCACTGCGTAGGATCCTACGGTCTTGGCGTGCATCCGTGCGTCGCTGCGGTCCGGTCCCAGGTCGACGGGCACGTGCACCTTCCGCCGACCACTGGCGACAACATCGATGTACTGTGGAGACCTCACGCCCCACGTGTTGAGCAATTCGGCGGTACGTCCACCCGGCCTCCCGCATGCCCACTATACGCCCTCGCTCAAAGTCCGTCAACTGCACATACGGTTCACGTCCACGCTGTCGCGGCATGCTACCAGTGTTAAAGACTGCGATGGAGCTCCGTATGCCATGGCAAACTGGCTGACACTGACGGCAGCGGTGCACAAATGCTGCACAGCTAGCGCCATTTGACGGCCGACACCGCGGTTCCTGGTGTGTCCGCTGTGCCGTGCGTGTGATCATTGCTTGTACAGCCGTCTCACAGTGTCCGGAGCAAGTATGGTGGGTCTGACACACCAGTGTCAATGTGTTCTTTTTTCCATTTCCAGGAGTGTAGTTTATCGAGCTTGAACTATTGTAGTCTACAGGCCAGTTTATTATACTTAATTTACTGCGGAATAAATCCATTTTACTTTTACTGAGATCCCTTTTTATACACACTTCTGGAGGCTTTAGGTTATTTGCTTTTGGGAGCTCAATAAACAGAGCTGAGTGATCTGAAATACCCAAGTCTAACTAGTATTTGTGCTTATTTCCACTGTCAAATATGTAGTTAGTAATAATATTATCAATGCAGGTCACTGATCTGCTGTTTTCCCTAGTGCCTTCAGAAAAATTTAGCTTGAAACCAGATTTCTGAATTAAGTCATGAAATTTTGTGGAATCATTGCTTTCAACTAAGACATTTAAGTTGAAGTCTGCGCTATAACAACTTTTTTCTTACTTTCTTTCTGGAGTTTTTCCAGGAGGCATTCGAATTTGGTTAAAAACACTTTTGTTACCGCACATCCAGGGATTCTGTAGATTGCTATAACCAATGTATTCAGATCACTCAGCTCTACAGAGCAACTTTCAAACACGCTCTCTTCATTTAAATAATTAAAACTATCTCTTACTGTATAACTTATGGAAGAATGTACCAGATGTACCAGTTTCTGTTGCTCTTTGGTGTATTTGCCTCTGTTTTTCTCCTAATATCTACCTTTTATTGAAAGTACTTTACAAATGAAGTTAAATGCATCTAGTCAATAGTTCTATATCAATTTTCATTATACAGAAGGGTCATAAAAGGAGTGAAGCAGTAAATATTAGCACAAAAGCAACAAAATCAGGGTTTAAAGTCCTGATGAAGACTAGGTCACTACAGACTGAACACAAAGTTCAGGGGACAAAGATGGGAAAGGAAACTGACGGTACATTTTTTTAACTGCCCATCCACATTATGCTAGCTGCAAAAACTATGGTGAAACTAAATCTGAATGGCTAGCTGTGGAATTGAATATTTCTCTTTCCAAATTGAGTTAAGTGGGATCAATGCAAAAGTGTTTATGAACAAAATAGATACATCATATATTACTTACTTATTTGAATCTGGTAACACCATAGCATATAACTGAACTGCTTGTATTTCATCACCAGAATCACACAACAGTCGAGACAAACGTACTTTCCTTATTTCTTTAAGCTGATCTGAAATAGATAACATAATCAAAATAAAAACATATTTTAGGCAATGAGTAACTTGGCTCACCAGACAAAATATTAGTCACCCCATAAAAGAGCACACTGATCACTTTGAAGTGTCGTAGAGAACGTAGAATTGGTACCAAGTAGTCATGTTACTCTCCATTGCTGACAGATGTCATGGTAATGAAGTGATGCAAATATACCAATCTGTTGTAGAGAACCAGTGCAGTAAGGCGGGTTCATGTAGAGACATGACAGATTGGCAGAAAGGAATTATATATCCAGACTCACACACGGTCACACAACGAATGAAGCTGCACAATTTGTTGGTGTATCATCGTGAACTGTCAAGTGTGTATAAAATGAATGGCATACAACTTGCAGCCATGTAACATGGCTTATGGGTAATGGTGACAAAAGGATCTTAACCAACAGGGACAAAAGATGAGATTCATGCTTTGACAATGATAAAGGGTTTAAAGCCTGATAGAAATTACTGATTTTGGTGAATAGAGGTCCATCTCAATCAGCACAGATGGAACTGTGTGCAATGGACATTTGGAGTCATATACCACACAAAAAAAGCATTGCTGATAATGGTAGACATCTTTCATGGGATGAACTTCACAGAAATTGTACAGTAGTTGACAGGGCATCTAGTGTGGTCTGACAAGTCACAATTTTGCCTGCACAGCATCGAATGTACTGATAGCTCAATGAAGCTTGGAGGATAAATTTCAGGCTGAAGGTGGTCCTGTGATGTTTTGGGGATGTTTATCATACCATAACTTGGGCCCACTCATTCATGTTACCCAAATATCAAGTGAGACGTCTGTTTCAAAATTCCTGGTGATCAAGTGTTTGCCCTTTCTTCTACATCTCCATGATCAGTATTCTGTGGCCACTCTTGCAGCTGTGTGGGGCAGCCACACAGTCTGAGGCGTCTTGTCATGGTTCGTGCGATTTCCCATATCGGGCATGTGTGTGTGTGTGTGTGTGTGTGTGTGTGTGTGTGTGTGTGTGTGTGTGTGTGTGTGTGTTGTTCTTTTCTTAGCATAAGTTAGTTTATGTTAGACTAAGTAGTGAGTAAGACTAGGGACTGATGACCTCAGCAGTTTGGTCCCATAAGACCTTACCACAAATTTCCAAATTTTGCTGCTCTTATCTGTCAAGATGATAACAGTCAATTTCATAAGGCTGAATGCACACATTCCTGGTTTGATGATCACTCATGCACCCTATTACACCTTGGCTGGCTAACTAAATCACATGATCTTAACACTAGGACAGAGGAGTTTCTGATTTTCCTAAAATTGCAGGAAAAAAGTCATTTTGAACCTGCATAAAATATTTTAATATTTGACTTCAATGAGTACTTTATTTTAGTGTCTGTTGATCCCTACCTTTTTGTGAGTTGTAACATTAATTATTTAACTTGATAATTTATACATTACTTACTCACTTCAATAAACAAGTTTCTTAAACTATAGACTTTCATACATTAACTAGTTGTAGAACCTTATAGATACTTGCAATGTAAATGGTCCATAACATATTCACAACTTTTCTACACACTGGTTTGTTGTACCTTTTCAGTGGTGGCTGGTTATCATGAGCTAATGTGCTACAACACATTGAAAATAAGTTATGCCATTTCTCTTCAAATGCAAGCCAGAAATTGCACTAAAATTATACCATTTCCTAAGAATGTGAGCCAAAATCACACTAAAATTACAATACACCATTTCTCATTGAATGAGTATTCGTACACAAATAAAACAGATGAAAACATGTTTTGCAGTGCTCTCTCTGTGATAACTAGTAACCGTAGTCGAGTGCTGAATTGGTGGTCAGCTGTGCTACAATCAACTCAGAGAAGGGACACAGCTCCTTGTTTTTGACTGTGAATGCACTGATGTGACATCATCCCTTCACCCAGTACTAGTGCTATGTTTCTCACAGCACCAGGCCAATATTTTTCTTGGGAATTGTGTGTAATGTATTGTACAAGTATACAATATGAGGGGTTTTGAAGAGCACTTGCAGTAAAGGCTCCGTGGGAGAGTAATTAAATGCAGTGACTAGTAATTCATTGGTCTGTTTTGATTCCCACTGCAACAATTTTTTTTTTAATTTTATTTTGTTCCTTGTAATGTTAAACAATTAACTATAAAATTTAAATACATTTGAACAGTTCAGTTTATATACATAAAATTAATGAATTCAATTTAGTTATGATAACTACTCTTGTTCAAGGATCAAGGGATCACCAATTTAGTATTGGAGGGCAGCGTGGAGGGTAAAAATCGTAGAGGGAGACCAAGAGATGAATACACTAAGCAGATTCAGAAGGATGTAGGTTGCAGTAGGTACTGGGAGATGAAAAAGCTTGCACAGGATAGAGTAGCATGGAGAGCTGCATCAAACCAGTCTCAGGACTGAAGACCACAACAAGAACAACAACAACTACTCTTGTAAGTCAAAAGTCTATAGATGATCCTACAAAAAGCGAGTATATGTGTAAATTTAGTATGGAAGGTTTTTTCCATAGCAGGTACCACAGCAATGAAATTATTAAAGGAAGCCGGCATTTTCCACTTTTGCTGTATTAATTTCATTTGTTGACAACTAGTTCTGGCTTCTAGGCCATTCTCAAGTGAGTTTGTGATTCTGCAATAGAAATCTATGCCTTATGTATTGAAATGTGAGCATCTTTAAATTTGTGTTTTCTATTCATTCTGGTGCTCAAATGCTCACTTGTTGGTTTGTCAGCTTTATTAATTACAAAATTTAAATATATTTAAGTAAGTAATAAATGTATAATGCCAGTGTAAATGTCAAGCTGTCAAAACAAAATAGCATTTGTGAACCGAAATGATGAGAACACAAATATACAGACACTGAAATTTCAGTATGTAGGATACACTTTTCTATTGCAGAACCACAAAATCACTTTAATATGGTCTAGAAGGCTGAAACTAGCAAAAGTGGAAAATGCCATCTCCTTTTAGTAAGAAAGTGTTTTCTGTAGATGACCTGATAAGTAGTCCCCTTACCAGTAGATCTTAGGAGGAGGAAGTGAAATTTAAAAGTGATAGGTAGGTCTTCTCCAAATGTAAATCAACAGCAAAAGGGAGTGGGATGAGGCTCACCTATATTGCTCAAACTTTGTTAATAAAAGCCGGTAGATGCCCCTTTCAAGTTCATGGAATATTTCACTAGAGTGGGCCATGGGAAAAGGTAAAATGCTCTGTAAAGATTTATGTGTAGAGTATGAGGAAACTTCAAGTGACAGATCTTCGCGAGTGATAGACTGGCAGCTGAGCTTTGATTCCCACTACTTCCATGCGCCCCCCCCCCCCCCCCCCCCACACACACACACTAAAAATTTATGTAACTATTAGTTACAATAACTACCCATGTAAGTGAAAAAGCTATATGCTACCACATTGTAGAGTGGTGGTAAAATTTTGCGCAGCCTACCTCTGTGCCCTTTACTCAAGTCATTGGAATCTGTTAGATGCACTTAGCACAGGTGATTTCTGTTTTACATGCATATTTCCTGCATACAGATTAGTGGCACTTTGCACAGTTGTTGCTAGTCTTGTTGCCTTTGCTGAGGCTGATTTGACACTTCTTCCACCTTCTAGGTGATTTTTGTCCCATATCATCTTCTTTGGACTGTTCGTCTTCCTGAACTTTCATTCCCTTGAGTTCATACCTCAGATCGAGTATGAACGTTTTCTATATTCTTGTTCATTATTATTTTGTAGATGTCTCTTGCATTCACTGCCACCATGTCCAAGACAATGTAGTAGTATGCATCAGCCATCTCCTACATGCAACCACTGTTCTGTACTTGTGGGCCATTTGATCAACAACATACACCTCATATTTTATTGCATTGTGGAATGTTGTGGTATTATGTCTCTTCTTTCCTTCTTTGATTATTGCTCCTTCAGTATGCAGTGTACTCACAAGAAAGCCGTTTTTATTCTTCTTTCCTTGGTATACAGTTATCATGTGGCATGTGTTGTCAATGTGGTGCAGGATGGTGGTGGATTGTATTTCAGCATTTGGCTTCTTTACTTAAACAGGGTTCTCACAACAGATCTTGTTGATTGTACCAAGTAAGGAAGTTTGTTTTCTTTGAACTTCTTAGCAATTTGAAAAGACATGAAAAACTTATCTGTCATCACCTTTCTTCCTTGAAGTAAGTGTGGCTCCATTAGATGCAGAACAACATACTCTCTGTGTGGTTGCTTTTCTCTATGTATGTACTCTTTTCCAAGGTATGGAAAAGTATTACACATACACTTTGTCACAACACTGGCATCAATGCAGAATCTGAGACCATGTTTGTCAGGTTTGTTGCCCACATGTTTTGCTCAATAATAGTTGGTCATGTAGGTTTATATTTTCTTGAATGTAATAAGTAAAAATACTCTTTTCTATGAACTTTCTCCACACACACAAGAGTGAATTTGTTAGCTGGCAGGCTTTCAGCCAATGTTGATCTTTGATTGAACAGAGAAATCTGAGAAGCTCCTGAAATCTGTTGTATGTTATAATATCCTTGATGAAAATAGGCCCCCAAGAGTATGAGCAAAATCATCTCCCGACATTCCTTTTGCACAAATGAAACCCCAAGCAAGTATGAAGGCTATCAATTTTTCTAGCTTCTCAAGTGATATGGTCCAGTCATTGCTTTTTAGTACTTTTTTAGCATTTAGCTGTGCTTACATTTCCATGAGATGATGTGCTGCTTTTTCAAAAATAAGATGCAAAGGAATTATGACAGAGTCATCTACTCACTGGTAAGTATAAGCAGTGGGACTGTCTCTCTCCTGCAGAATTTTTACAGGCAACCTTCTTCCAGAAGATGAAAAACTGGCAATCAACCACTTGGTTCCATCCCTCACAGCCATCTTTGTAGAGGCATTCAATTGACCTGCTCCAATGTATGAGGTGAAGATTGACATAGATCAGCATCTGAATCCTCTTTCACTAATTCCTACTTGTTCATAATGTCTTCATCTTCATCTTCACTTGTCTCTGGTAAAAAATCCTTGTCAATTTCTGATTAAAAGTTGGAATTCTCTAAGATATATATCATTCATCAGAAAGTCCACACTGACAAGATATGTTCAAAAACATCTGTCATGAACAATAAATATTACCAGAATGAAATGATATAAACTGTGACAGATTGGAAAGCACGCATGCAAAGATACAACAAATAGCAGCAACAACTCTGTATGATTGCTGATTGTTGTTGCTTCATTACTGGATTATCTGCATATCTTTAACAGAGAAATTGGAGTGGTGTCAAATCGATCCCTTCTGCCATTCTAGGTATATCAAATGAAATGTCCAAGAAAATATTAATATTTCGCTAATCTTAGTACAGAATCACAATGAGAAGAAAAAAAATTAGGAAAATTCATATGATTTCATGATAAAAATAAAAAAAATAGATATGAAATTGTGGGAAAAATCATGACAGGAGTCATTTTGATCCCTTCCACCATTCTGGTGTCAAATCCATAGCAAATGTCTAGGACTATTTGGAACTGTGAGTGAAACAAATCAATCCATGTCTTCACAATTTTTTAGGTGTAATCACCAATCTACATCTACATCTATACTTTGCAAACCATGGTGAAGTGCATGGCAGAGGGTATGTCCCATTGTACCAGTTGTTAAGGTGTCCTCCTGTTCCATTCATATATAGAGTGTGGAAAGAATGATTGTTTGAATGCCTCTGTACATGCAGTAATTATTCTAATCCTATCCTCATGATCCCTATGTCAGTGATACACTGAGGGTTGCAGTATATTCCTAGACTCACCATCTACAGCCGTTTCTCAAAACTTTGTTAATGGACTTTCTCAGGATAGTTTATGTCTATCTTCACAAGTCTACCAGTCCAGTTCCTTCAGTGCCCCTGTGATACTCTCACACAGATCAAACAAATCTGCATCCATTTGCGCTGCCCTTCTCTGTATATGTTCAGTATCCCATGTTAGTATTATTTGGTGCAGGTTGGTCCCACATATTTAAGAAATATTCTAGAACCAGTCACACAAGTGATCTGTAAGTAATCTCCTTTGTAGACTGACTGCACTTCCCCAATATTTTACCGATAAACTGTAGTCGACCACCCACTTTACCCACAACTGAGCCTAGGTGATAATTCATTTCATGTCCCTACAAAATGTTACACCCTTGTATTTGTATGAGTTGGCTGATTCCAGCATTGACTCATTGATATTACAGTTAAGAACACTACTTTTTTCATTTTGTGAAGTGAGCAATTTTACATTTCTGAACATTTAAAGCAAGTTACCAATCTCTGCATCACTTTGAAATTTTGTCAAAATCTGACTGAATATTCATGGAACTTCTTTCAGATAGTACTTCATTATAGAGAACTGCATCATCTGCAAAAAGTCTGATTTTACTATTGATATTGTCTGCAAGGTCATGAACAGCAAGAGTGCCAAACACACTTTCCTAGGGCACATCTGAAGTTACTTCTACATCTGACAATGACTCTCCCTCCAAGATGACATGTTGTGCCCTCCCTATCAAAAAGTCCTCAATCCAGTCACAAATTTCACTTGATACCCCACATTATCATGCTTTTGACAATAAGCATAGATTTCAAATGCTTTTCAGGAACCAAGAAATATTACATCTGCCTGACTGCCTTGATCCAAAGCTTTCAGTATGTCATGTGAGAAGACGCAAGTTGGGTTTCACCTGGTCGATGTTTTCAGAATCCATGCTGGTTGGCATTGAGGGGATCACTCTATTCAAGATACCTCATTATGTTTGAGTTCAGAATATGTTGTAAATTATAGGTTGCAGCGATCAATCGTCCTTTTTAAATTTTATTGTGCAAATCTAGATTTCGGCTAGAAGCTAGCCATTCCCAATGCACTCTTATTTTCGCTCAATGCATGTAATGCCTGTTGGTTAGGCTTCATCCACAGTTCATTGAGTAGCATTCAATGAACTGTGGATGATGCCCGACCAACAGGCATTACATGCATAGAGCATAAATAAAAGTGCATTGAGAATGGCTAGCTTCTAGCCAAAATCTAGATCTGCACAATAAAATTTAAAAAGGACAATTGATCGCTCCAATCTATAATTTACAAGTCAATATAACAGTCGCTGAGTGCAACAGCCTTCTGAATGGAAGATAACCTGATCAGAATATGTTCTAAGATTCCACAACAAATCAGTGTCATGGATATAGGACGGTAGTTTTGTAGATCACTTCTACTGCCCTTTTTGTAGATGGGTGTGGCTTGTGCTTTTTTCCAAGAACTGGTCATAGTTTTTTGTTTGATAGATCTATGATAGATTATAGTTAGAAGATGGGCTATCTCAGCTAACTCCATCTGGATATAACAGACTTTAAGAAACTTATGGACTCACTTCCTTGCCAAACAGAGGCCATTATCAAGGCTAAAAAAATGCTATTACACAGTGTCAGTCTCCTGAGTGTAACTTCTTTTTTTTTTTTTTTTTTATATATATATATATATACTTAAAACACTTACCTTGGCTAAACATGCTGGGCCATCCATCATTTTCATACCAAAATCTGTCTCCAAATTTCAACTTGTGAAACATTTTACTAATAATACAGTTGAATGTAGGCCCAACCATGCTTCCTGGCAGAGGCCTTTCTGCTATTCCTGCTGACCAGAGGTCCACATCATCTGGATGGCTACACAAAAAAACATGTACAATGGTTAGTATCAATGATTAGTATCAAATGTCATGTGCAATTTGTTATAAATATGATATTACACAAACCACTGTGGAAGTAGTTTTGATGTTCAGTTTATGGGAAAAAATTATGGCAGCATGTCTTTGTATACAAAAGAAGAAAGCATCTGTGGGAAACACACAAACTTTTACAACTAGGCAGCTTATAAGGTTTACTTTATCGTACATAGCACAGAGTTGCAACATGGCTTTCTGCAACTAATGAGATACTGTTTTCCATCTGTTTGTTTGAATATTAAAAGGTTACAAATGGATATCTGCAAAGGTTAAAGTAAACATCTGCACATAAGACAATTACTACAAAATCTTTCAAGGCTTATAGTGAGTTATTAGTTCACCATAACATCTGTAGAAACTACTGACACATGCACGAATATAATCAAAGGTAGCGAGTTTTCAAAGAAATATAGTTAAACAGAATAAAGGAAAATGCTGCTGGTAGAAAACAACCAAAGAAAAGAACCTTAATTCTCCCTTTCATTGACAAAGATATGACCTATGTAGGGAATTTTGTTTGTGAACATGGTATTTAAAATCAGAGAACTGTGAAAAGAGAGTCATGATCACAGGTTTCAATTTAATGGTTTTGGGCTTCCTTGTAAATCTAAATAAACCTGACCTGAGATGAACAGTGCAGCACATACATTCTCCAATGGAGAAATGACAAAATAATATTTCTTGGTACAAAATAAGGTATCATGAATTGTATAGCATAATTATAGAAAATCATTTATTGGAAAAGTAGCATATTCACACATAGCATTTTTTAATCTAGCTACACTGCAATTCAATCCATCACTTCTTTTTACCAGACTTCAAAGCACCCATTAAATTGTTATGGTATTTTAATATTATTGAAGTGCCTCTGATAATGGCTTTTTGATAGCTTGGAAATGATGCTCTTTCATATTTGGTTTAATTTCGGAAAATAAACAAAATTACAAGGAGCCAACTCCAGAAAGTACAACAGATGCTTCAAGACTGTGCAGACTACAAAAATTAAAAACTGCATGACAGAGCTATGTAAGTGTCTGCATTGGTAAGCTGAAGCATCCACAGTTTGCTTTGCTGCAAATTGGGTTCTTTTTTGCAAAAAACATGTAGCCATTTCATAAACTCCTGTTAGTGGAACTCACTATGACCATTGCACAGTTATATGACTTGTTCACACTTCTGCACAGAGAAAACATTGTGAATGATGAACTTATCATCCTCCTTTTAAGCTTGCTGCTTTGAACTTTCACACCCACTTGAAAAATCAAATTCTCTTTACAAGACACTCTCTATAATGACACATCATTATTTAAAGGATCACTGAATCCCCCTCATCCTGTTCTCACAAGAAACATCTTCACAAGTTACTGCTGAAAAATCATGATTACTTTCCACTGTCACAATGAGAAAATACAGTTGTACAGAAACAAAACTGCAGTCAACATTCTTGACTTGAAAACTTGTAACAATGAGGGAGAGAACAAGAACAGAGTAAGAACTGCCAATCTTCCCATGTTACTATGATGGTCAAAACATACTTATTCCATCAACTTTATGTCATATCTTATAGATCACAGGGCTACTTCTATAATAATAAGCCCTGAGACAATAAAAGACATGAAGGGCTATGTTGTGCTAGATACCTTCCTTAATCATCATGAGACTCAATTCTAATAAATTTTTGACTTCCCATTACACAGATTCTGATTTAGCATCTTTCCAAATTTTTTTCTCCTCAGGTTTTATTCCATAAAGTGAGACTCTGATAAGCTTTTGATGTTGCCACCTGCCTTACACCTGACGTATTTTACAAAGTTGAACCTCATACAATATTATCTGAACACCTGCTTGAAATTATACTAATTAAATATGAATTCTGATTGAAATTACTGGGAAAAGGAATTAATTCTAATCTGCAGTTGAGACTGAGCTACATAAACTGCTGGTCCTTAAAACTGATATAAACTTAGAGAGCTAGAAGAAAATCGGCCAAATAAAGGTTTATTGGAACACTTGATCTAGGTTTCGACAATTTTAAAATTGTCTTTTTCAGAAGGTATAATGAAGCTCGTTACATCAGATGCTGATTAAGTACACTGAATAAAGCCAAACAGCTCTTGCATATTCGACATCCATCTTTAGAACACAAATAATCACAAACCATGACTTATAATTGCAGCACTACAGTATTACAGGTGTGCAGATCAAATGCCAAGTATAGAAATATTGGTTCATCACTTCAGTCTGCCTATATACACCAGTGATATTTGAGACTTGAAATGGTCTCTGGAACCACATAGTTTCATCTGATTAAAAGCACCTATGGCTGGGTTTCAGGGAGGATAGTTGTGCACAGCCACCATGTCAGGGTGGCATAGTGATAGTGGTTAGCGTACCTTCCTAGTGAGCAGGAGACCCAGTTTCGAATCCCAGTTTAGGTACAAGTTTTCATTTGTCACTTCAGACTGCACATATACACCAGTGATGTTTGAGCCTTTAAATAGTCTGTGGAACCATATAGCTTCATTAGATAGGAAGAATACATGACTAAATTTCCAGGTGCAAAATATAGTGCACAGAGCTGCCACATTGGGCAGCAACAATGACCCTAGCCTGGCTGGGCAGTGAGCTGAGCTTGGATGTCCTATCTGGATATGTCACTTCATGATCCTACATCTCTATGCCAGAGTCCACCAAACATGATATTTGATGAATAGCAATGTTCCAGTCTCTTGGCAATCCATGAACAGATTTTTCAGTGGGTGGTAGATCTGCAGTAGGGGAAGAGTGGGAACAGTGATACAGTGCGAACAGTGAGACATTAGTTTTATCTCTGGAATTTTGGTTTCAGTTGTTGGTACCTACTGTGAATGTGGTAACCATTATTATTTAGTCTATGGATTTCCACGTTTCATACTTGACATTCTTGTTGTGATTTTGTTGTTGGTATATTTGCGCTTAGAGGTATTAAATGTATATTTTTACTAAATTTACATAGCTGGTTTCTGAATAGACCATCGGTATTTTCAAATCATTTCATTAGTCACTCAAAACTATGGTTTTCCAAGGCATATAAATCACCTTCATTGAAATGTTGCTTTAAGCCAAATGTGTTTAGGGCCATTTTGAAAAAAGTTTGCAACTGGGAACAGTGAGACATGAATAATGAGGGTACAGTGAGACATGTCTCACTGTTCCCAGTGCTTGTTCATAGTGTCTGACAATGCATGCTTGCTGTATAAAACAGTGATTTCTCTAGATTTTAGTATGCAAACTTTTCTTTTAGGTTATAAAATGCCCAGGAGAAACAAGATTGATAAGGAAATAGGAAGGTTTTCAGAATCTTCAATGATGGAAGCTGTCATGCTGGTGATCGAAAATAAAATGAGCATCAGGAGTGCATCCAAGCCGAAAGGCTTATCCTTTCAAACAGTTAGTTGATACATTAAGAAATATCATGAGGATGACTCTTCAAATATGTGTCCTAACTTTTCAGTGAACCGCATTTTTCCACCAGAATTGGAGCTTAGTTTGTGTGAAAATTTAGTTGTGTGTTCTAAAATGTTTTAAGGACTTACTATGAACAACTGCCATACCTTAGCTTATGAATTAGGTATTAAAAATAACATTGTTTTACCCAAAACCTGGACTGAAAGTGAGAAAGCATCTATCAACTGGATGAAAGGTTTTCGACAGAGATTCCCTAAACACTCTCCTGTTTTACCCAAAGCCTGGACTGAAAGTGAGAAAGCATCTATTGACTGTATGAAAGGTTTTCGACAGAGATTCCCTAAACACTTTCCTCGAACTCCGGAAGGATGCAGCTTATCTAGAGCTACAGGCTTTAATAAATTTAATGTGTCAAATTTCTTTGATAAACTGGAAGAAGTAATCAAACATCATCCAAATTTGGCTGATGGATCACATATTTTCAATCTTGATAAAACTGGAACAACAGTGGTGCAGAAGTCACAGATGATTTTGGCCTTAAAGGGTATAAAACAAGTTAATAAGGCAACCAGTGCAGAGCGTGGAACACTGGTTATGACATGTTTTATTATAAATGCTCTCGGTAACAGCCTACCCCCCCATCATTATATTTCCACAAGTGAATTTTAAAGATCATATGATATTAGGAGCACCTGCTGGAACATTAGGTCTTACCATTAAAGGAGGCTGGATGAACTCAGAATGTTTTGTGATGGTCATTCACCACTTCATCAAGTTCGCTGCCAGCTCAAAAGCAAATCCATCTTTGTTACTGATGGATAATTGTGAGAGGCCACCTCTCAATACAGGCAATAGATCTGTGCAAAGAGAATGGGATAATAATTCTGACAATTCCACTGCATTGCACCAATAAACATTTTCAATTTACAATGTTGCTCAGTGTGTGGGGATAGAATATCCCTGAGGAATGACTCCTGTCAATAACATTGCCGGATTTAATAATACAGGAATATTTCTTTTAGATCGCCATGTGTTCTATGAGGATGATTTTCTTCCATCCTCTATTACTGACAGACCTCTAAATGAAAGCCTGGAAACACACACATCACCCGAAAAAGACCTTAAACCTGAAACTGATGTCGGACACCCATCACATGATGAAAGTGAAGCACAGTCTATAGCATCCAGTTCTTCACAATCACATAGAAAATCTGCATCAATGTCTTATTTCTCTCCAGAACACATATGAGGTTTCCCAAATGCAAAACCAAGAAAAAGTTGCAGTCGCTGACAGCCTAAAGGAAAAACAACGATTGCGACCAACACACCAGAAAGGAATGAACTTCAAATGAAAATGAAACAAAAAGACATTAATGGTTCAAATGGCTCTGAGCACTATGGGACTCAACTGCTGTGGTCATAAGTCCCCTAGAACTTAGAACTACTTAAACCTAACTAACCTAAGGACAGCACACAACACCCAGCCATCACGAAGCAGAGAAAATCCCTGACCCCGCCGGGAATCGAACCCGGGAACCCGGGCGTGGGAAGCGAGAACGCTACCGCACGACCACGAGATGTGGCCTAAAAAGACATTAAGGGACCTAAAGCCAAGCGAGCTTTATTCCTAGTTGATGAAACTAATGCTGACAGAAGTGAATTAATTTTGCAAGATTCTTCTTATAATGAGACCTTTTATCAGACACAACTGATTTCAGAAACAGAAATGGTTAACTTTGAAAACTTGAAAGTGCTCACCCAAAGTGGATGACTTTGTTTTAATAGAGTTTGAGGCAAAAAAGAAAATATATTATGTAGGAAAAATTCTTTCAACTGTATGAGAGTCATCCAAAAGCAAAGTTACATTTCTTAATAAAAGTTTGAAACTAGAGAACAAATTTGTGATGCCTGTAGTTCCAGATATTTCATTCATTGACACCCTACTAAAATACACAGCAAAACAAAAGACAACAATCTGCTGTTTCATTTAAGATCAACTTTTCTTCTTATGATGTTAATTAGAATTTGAGGCACTGTCTCACTGTACACACCATTAAAAATTCAAGGGTACAGTGAGACACTTTCATGATTAATTTTTTTTAAAGGAAAGACAATACAATTAAATATTATTGTACCACTTTGAACATACTTAAGCACAGTATACATGGTTACCACAAGATATTAAACTGATAAAGATATTTTTAAAAGTGTAGTTTGGATTTCAACTTTTACATCTCACAGTTCCCACTCTTCCCCTACATGCTAGCCATGATAACAGCTGAACTTCCTCTTTATCAAGGATGCTCAGAAAAGCATGGACAATATACACTCTTGGGCCACCCTACTGAAAGATAATCAGGGTGCACATGCAGACAGGAAAAAAAATTCCAGATTTTCCCCAGATTTACCAGTTAAAAATAACTTTCTCTTGGGTGAAAATACACTTTTTCCTGGATAAAAATACACTATACCCCTGCTGAAAGTACTTCTTTGCGAATTAAGTGAGAATATACTTTCCCTTGACCTGTAAAATGTATCATCCTTTGAATGGTGTAGATTTTATAAATTGGCATGAAACTTCCTGGCATTTTAGGAAATGAAACCCATCAAAAAACGATGTGTTTTGGAAAGCTCTTTGATGCACAGCAACTCTTACTCTGCATATTTTTCTATTATGAAAGTATAAAGACGAATTCCACCAAATACAGCATGGCAGCTTCTGAAAAACTGAAGTTGAGATTGCACTGTGTGATCTGCTTTCATCAGCCAATCATAGCTCATGTCACGTGATCTTGCCAGACAATGATACCAGATATTCAGAGCATATGATACATTATGTAGTCAGCCAATAAAAACACCATTGTCAAGTAGTGAGAAGACACAAAAAGGAAAAGTTAATGGTTTAAATTAATATACATACAATATAGCTACAAGAAAAGCTAAGCTTTCACATATACTATTGGTCTTCAAAAAATTTTTGCTGCTTTTTTCTGAGGGTGTGTTTAGGCAGGATCCTAAGAGCACGGCTTCAATTACGGCAGCTGAGTATTTCTGTTTAGCACGATTATAAGTTTCACTGCTGTGCACCGAACATTTCATGGGTTACACCATCCATTGAGAATGTCAATTTTTCTACAGAAAAACAAATTATGGATAAAATTGCTCAAAAACTCACTCCACACTTTTTTGATTGATAGGAAAACTTTTTGCCATTGTTATTGCATAATTTGTAATCTATGAAAGAACTAAAATAATACGAAAAACTAACATTGAAACTTGGTCTTTTTCAGCATGTGTTATTGCTTAAGATATATCAAACACAAATATGCCAGTAAAATTTTAAATTATGGCATAAATGTCTGACCTTCTGGGCTCATGCTCAGACTCTTTCCATGGGCTGCTCCTCAGTGTTAAGTTTTGAATGAGAGTCTAATGCTCCATAATTTAAGAAATTCATCACACAGTCTCACATGTAACACAACTATCTTGCGTACAAGGAAATTTACTTTGAAAGTAATGCTTCTCAAACCATCATTCACAATATTTTCCTGCAACCTGTTAGATATCTAAACAGTTGCGACATCACGCTCATCGACACGATGTCTACGAGAAAGACACATTGAAAGTAGGGGTCTGCACACATTCAATATTTATTGACAACTTCAGTTTGTCAAACCTTCAATATACTGAAGCGACATCACACCATCAAAAATATTGACAAAAATTGTCGGTTGACGAGGTGGTTTTACAAAGTTAACATATTAAATACCCAAAAGAAAGTTTGTGCTGCGATTATATTAGCTATAGCTTGCAAGCAACAGAAAATAATGAAAAAGAGGAAATGATTCTGAGAGTGGTTAAAAATGGAGCAGCTGGGCACATGTTAATTTCCTTGCTGAAATCAGAACCACAGACCCAAAAGCTTTCATAAATTATTTTTCTATATGTCCCACACTATACAATGAGTTATTAATGATGATATGAGAACAAACAAAGAAGTAAAATATGTTTATGAGAGAGGTAACTACAGTTGACAAGAGATTAAGAGTACCATAACTTTGAGATTTCTGGCAACAGGCAGGTCATCCGAATCGAAATTTAGTTCTGTAATATCAGCAAACACCTGAAACCTGTGAAGCAATTGCAACTCTCTGTCAAGGATATGTTCAGATAATTAATGTAAAACATCTCTTACAACTTGTGATAATTTGGTTAAATTCACATGCATTTCACAGACCTCTTACTAGTCACTACAGATACATGACATACATTTTTTGAAGAGGAAGGGTTTTTCCAAACTGCTGTGTAATTCACGAACCTATGCTTTTTTTTTTTAATTAATAAAGTAAGCAGTGTTTTTGAGAATCCTCCATTGACCTCCTAAAGTGATATATACAATGTTTACCATTGCCTTAACCTATCAATAATGTTTTGTGTTAAAAGACTACTTTGAAAAATTGAATCTGAGGTATAATTTGCCCGAAGGTGAATTGAAAACATAAACAGTGCGCACTAATGCCGTGTGGCTGGTTCATGAAGCCTGTCAACATGTGAATGGCGGATATTGTTCGACTATTAATACTTGACCTCCTCACATATTCAATATGAACTGATAGTATTGAGAATATTTTAAGGGCCATCCATAGGCCAGCTGCTCTTCAATATGTTTTGTATTGACAGTATGTCAATACAAACCCTTAAATGGTCAATATATTAACGGTTTGACAACATTATTAAATGTGTGAGAGGCCCTATTATTGACTCATTTTGCAGTCAGCAGATGCTTGTGTGTTCACTGTGTTTTGTTGTTATAAATGGCACATTTTCTTTGCAACCGAAGTTTTATTTTGGTGTTATTCTCTGATTTATGTTTTATGGCCACAGTATTATTCTGGAGTAGCAGGCTAAGATAAAAAAAACTTTGTTATAGTATCAGTTTCTACCAGTTAAAATTACAAAAATTTAACTGAAAACTCAAACAGTGTAAAATTCCCAGAATTCTAGAAATTTCCACATTTTCTCGGATTTCTCCCAGATGGAAAAATTAAGGGATTTTTCCCAGTCATCCCAGGGTATATGTACCCTGATAATGGCACAGAAAACTTAAGGTATGGCACAGCCACTAGAACTAACATGTCAGAAATTTAATGGCTGCTGTCCAAATTACCACTTGCGTGAACCAGGGTGATTGTGTTGTGTAATTAGTGGCATGACATTCTGTCACACTAGAAACTTAGCCCATATGATAATTGTGACTGCAAACTTAAAAAATTTGTTCTCGTTGGAACCTCCAAATATTGGTATTTCCATCAGGATGCTAAATGCAGATACAGAACTAATCTGGAAAGACAAAGCTGTGCCACTCTAGGGTCCAGTGTTGTCATTGGGTGCATCACTGTTGGCTCACCTCTCTCCTCTCATGCCAAAGAAAGCAGCAGCAATGGTCTCTGTGCTGACAATACATGGTGCTGCAGACATAGTCACACTATCAGTGTGGATACTTGTCTAGCTCAAACAAGCCATATCCTGACAGAAGGTACATGATGTGGCTGTATGATCCTGCATGGCTGAGCAAACTAAATATTTTTCATCTTGGGTGTTACTCAAGCAGGATACAGAGATTTCCACAGCATTTGGCATGGTTCTCCTGAATCCATCGATTTTTGTATTCACATGACAGTCATGGGATCCCTATTGACACAAGCTGCAATACTGTGGAATGACTAATCACAGTCTCATAGGATATTACCCTGCTGCCATCAGATTCAGCATGAGCTGATCAGTTTTTCTCCTTCTTACATGAGGTATAACATGATCTTCTCACAGACAACATATTTTCAAGTGCAATTTCTGAATAAGAAATACATTTTGTAACCTGTTGTGATACAAAGAATGTGAAAGGTATTAATACTGTCTACTTTGAGTGGATGCACTGAAATGTTAATCACTTGCATATCCAAGCATGTAGCACAAGCCATGCCAATTTGACATCTCATCCTCTCTAAACTGAGCAGTAACAGTGTTTTTACCACATTCTACAAATTCACATGTGTTTACTCTAATTTTTTGCTTCATGTTTTTAACATTTGTGAATTTCAATGTACTCTTAAAACAGTGTACATATTGCATTTAATTACTGGCTCAAATCTGTATGTTTGCCTTTATTACCATCAAAAATTGTGGAAATTGATTATATAATATTGCTACAGTATTTTAATGTATCCAGTGAGTCCTTCACACAAGCACAAATTTATTGTAAATAGAATTATACACCAACTTTTGAATCAGACGGCCCATACCATTACTTCATGTCTGTCACAATCTTTTAAAACTGAACACACGGTTATACAAATGGGTATATGAAAGTTCAGTACCTACTCATAAACCTTGTGGTAATGGCCAACAGTAGCATTATCCATTATGTGAAGCATGCTTGAGAAACGATCCATCCGTTGGAGTCCACAGAACTCACGAAATTCATTGTAACTAGGAATGCCATGTTCTCTTGCTCGAAGAATATTTAGTGAAGCAAGGTCCATTCCATAATGATGAGTTGGTTTCTGAAATAGGTGATTTGTCACCTGCAAAGAAGAATGATTTTTGCTGATAAATAAAACTGCTGATTAATATCATTCAGCTTCTCCACTGACTGCAAACAGAAATCAGAAATGTCATATTCCACAAATATAGAGATACATGTGATCTATTTGACAATATCATGAAGAAATAATGCCATATATTAGTCATTACAGAGCAGGGAATCCTACTTTGACTAAAAATTAAGAAAATCTATACATCAAATGGATTCGAGAGACAATACATTTTCCTGAGTACATGGCAAAGAATCAAAGCCAAGAGTACAGCAGACAAAATGCTGAAGGAGAAAAATTATGAGACTCTAAATCATCACAAATAGAGTTGTAAATTTCAGTAAATCCTCAAAAAATGTGGAAGAATAAAGAAAATTTACAAAAGACTGATTAAACAGTTACATCTAGATACACACATATGCTTCGTAAACCACGATGAAGTCAAAATGTGCAGTATCTCCCATTGTATCAAATATTCAGGTTTCTCAACATTCTCTGCATATATGGGATACAAGAAGAATAACTGTTTAATTTATGTGTGTGCATGTTGCAATTGGTTTAATCTTGTTTTCATGGTCTCCATGTTAGTATAAGCAAGAGGCTGTAGAATATCCCCAGGTTGTTCACTTAACACTGGCTCTTGAAACTTTGTAAGTTGGCTTTCACAAGAAGTCTTGGGGTCTATTTGCATGCCTCTGCCAATTTAAGTTTTTCAGTAGTTTCATGATGCTCTCTCAATAGTCTAAGAAACCTCCCAAATGATTGTGCTGCCTTTCCTTGTAAACGTTCAATATCTATTAGTTCAGTTTGGTCTGGGTCCCACATGCTTGAGCAAAATTCTAAGATGGAATGCATGAGTGATTTGTAAGTAATCTCCTTTGTAGAATGACTCAGTTTCTCATTGTTCTACCAATCAAACAAAGCCTACCACATATTTTATGTAGCCCTTATTCTATGTGATCATATCATTACATATCCCCACAAACTCTTACACCCAGGTAACTGTATGAGGTTAATGACAAATAATGACTCACAGATATTGCAGTCATAGGATATCACGTTTCTGAATGTTGAAAAGTGCACAATTTTATATTCCTGTACATTTAAATCAAGTTGCCAGTCTTTGCACTACTTTAAAACTATATGAAGATCTGCCTGGATATTTGTGCAACTTTTTTCTGATAGTACTTCATTATCTGCATCACCTGTGTTAAGTCTGAAGTTACTACTGATATTGTCTATTAGGACACTAATATAAAACATGAACAACAGGGGCCACAATAAAATTCCTTGGGACATACTTGAAGTTATTTCCACTTCTGACGATGACTCTCCATGCAAGATAACACGCAGTATCTTCCGTACCAAGAAATATTTACTCCAGTCACAAATGTTGTTTGATACCCAATACATTCACACTTTTAATAATTTATGTTGGTAAGGTACTGAGTCAAATACTTTTCAGAAGCATCCACTTGACTGACTTGCTCTATGGTTTTCAGGATGTCATGTGGAGAAAAGCACAAGTTGGATTTTGCATGACGAAGTTTTCAAATGCGTGCTCATTGACACAGAGAAAGTTGTTCTGTTCAAGATACCATGGTACGTTTGAGATCAGAATATGTTTGAAGAATCTACAATAGATGGATGTCAGTGATACTGTACATTATGTTGGAATCACTTCTGCAACATGCAGACTGATGTGATCTGTGCTCTCTCCCAACTACTTGACACAATTTTTTGTAAGAGGGATCTATGGTATAATGTGGTTAAAATGAGGCTAACTCAGCTACAAATTTACAAATTCTTTAGAGAATCTGACAGGAATTCCATTTGGTACTGGAATCTTGTTTAATTTCAGATGTTTCTGAATGCATTTTACACTAACACCTACACCACTCATCTTTAAAGCAGTATGAGAATTACCCTATGGTGTCTGCCTCCTCAGCTGAGGGGTCAGCGCATCTGTCTGCCATGCTGTGGGTCCGAGTTGCTGGGCCGGAGATTTTCTCCACTTGGGGACTGGGTGTTTTGTTGTCATCATCATTTTCTCATCGTCATCAACAAGCAAGTCACCCAATGTGGCATCAACTGAAAAGACTTATAACTAGGCAGCCAAAATTCCCCAGATGGGGTCTCCCAACCGTCAGTGCCATATGAACATTTTGTTTCATTTCACTGTGGTAATATTCCTGACCAGCGAAAAAGATAATGCTGCAATAATGGGCAATTTTAATGCAGTGTCCTACAAAGGCAACAAGTTCACAGGAAATTTAGGCTTTGGGGAACAAAAGAAATAGATGAAAATTTGGTAGATTTCTGCAATCAAAAGGATATGGTTAATACAAATACATTATTTGAAGTTCCTCTTAAAAGTACATACACATGGGAAGTTCCAGACAAAAGGTGCTTTCAGTTACATTACATCCTACTGAAGCAAAGGTACAGGTATCAGATCAAATCATGGCATAGCTGTCCAGATCTGGACATAGAAGTGGACATACACTTGTGTTAGCCAAGTGCAATATTAGATTTAAAAGAATCGAGAGATTGCTCGAAAAGAAATGGACAGTACAAAGACTGAAAGGAAAAGCAATAAAGACGACTTTTGAAGAAATGAACAATAAAATAGCTAATGGAATGCAGTAGAATAATATCAGGATGGGGGTAATTGAAGCAACAAATGAGATTTTAGGAAAAATGAAACTGGAACCCAGAAAGCTTCAAATGACAGAAGAAATACTAAACCTAAAACTGAAAATAATGTAATTGAGGACATCAATGAGTGTAACAGAGAAATGCAAGGCCCTCCAACCATGTGACATGAACGTGCCCTTCAGCATCTCAAAGAAGGAAAAGCAACCGTTGTTGGTTATATTTACGCAAAATTGCTGAAATATTTTGGTATCAACATGAAAGCCCAGTTATTCAGGGAAATAAGCAACTGCTATGAAAGAGGAATCATATCAGAAGAATTCACACAATGCAGGACAATTACCATGCCTGAAAGAGGAAAGACAGCTGAATGCACCAATTATAGAATAATATCAATGTTATTACATGCCAGAACTTATCTTACCTTCTCTGACCCAGAAAAAGTTTTTGACAAAAAATACGAATTGACTGGATGGACAGAAGAATGATTAGAGAAGACAAAGGGAATAAAAGCCAACTGCGAAAGGACACATTGCATCAGATTTGCTGATGAAATCATAAAAGTTGCGGACTCTAAAAAAGAAATAAATAGAAAGATGCAAGTCCTATCAGACACTCTTAAACTATGGAAATTAAAAGTGAATGAACAGAAAACAAAAGTAATGGTAGCACAGAAAATATGGGAGAAATTAAAACCAATAACTGCATTTACAACTGAGAAAAAAATTTTAAGCAGCACACATATGAATACAGCTACATCAAAAAATCTTTTGCAAAATCATTTGTATGCAGTTTACTGCTCTATGGAAGTCAAAGTTCGACTATGGATGAATTGGAAAGGAATCCCCTTCAAGCTGCTGAAATGTGGATATGGCAGAAAACGACAAAAACAAGCTGGATGGAAAGAAAATTCAACCTGGAGGTCTTAGGGGAAATAAACAAAGAGAGAAGATTCTTAAAGGAATGGAAAAGAGAAAAATAAAATTTATTGTTCAAGTCATCAAACACAACATCTTCATCATTAGTACTCTTTAAGGGAAAGTTCTGAGAAATTAAGGAAGAGGACAGCCTAGGATGAAGTGTTTAGAAGACATGGAGAAGAAGATAGGAAATAACATTTACGTGGAACTGAAACAAACGGCCAATGACAGAAGAGAGTGGCTGCATAAACTAGGCATTAGCTTTTAGAATATAAATAAGACAAATAACACTCCTGCATCTCCTGTTGTAAAGGAACATTTTAAAATTGAGCTCAGCATTTATGCTTTTAGTTTGTTACTCTCGTTTTGGCAGCTGTGCATTCATGAATCTCTGGACCTAATTTTGCTGTCATTGACAGCCTTTACATATTACCAGAATTTCTTCGGGTTTTGTGGGAAATCTTTTGATAAGACTCTGCTATTGTAATCTTTGAAGTCTTCATGCATGGTCCTTCTGACAGCTAAACACATTTCATTTAGTATTTTTCTTACTATTTTTGTCACACACAATAATGGCCTGTTCGTTCCCTCAAATCATGAGAACAGCGAAGGACACGTGACATTCCCAATTTTTTTCATACAAGCATAACAAAATGAACATGTGATCTGTTGACACAGAGTATGAAAAATGTAAGTTCCAGTGTTGCTAAGTGTAACTGAAACAAAATATTTAAAAATTAAATAAACAAATGGTTCAAATGCCTCTGAGCACTATGGGACTTAACATCTGAGGTCATCAGCCCTCTAGAACTTATAACTACTTAAACCTAACTAACCTAAGGACATCACACACATCCATGCCCGAGGCAGGGTTCGAACTTGCGACCGTAGCAGTCGCGCGGTTCCAGACTGAAGCACCTAGAACCGCTCGGCCACACCGGCCGGCAATTAAATAAATAGATTTGGATCTCCAGACCAACCTGCTATCACAAATTCTTTGAAAAATATCTGGTTAGAAAAAATAAAATAACTAAATCACAAAGACATAATTATAAATTTTGGGATCAATCATTTGGATAACATCGAAAGCATTCAGGTACAGAAGCAAAACATTTAGTGCAGCAAGAGAAAGTGTCACAAAGGGGATATTTTAGTAAACAAATACCAACTGTAGCCTATGTTACACTGTCTTCCCATTTTGTAAACTTGTACATATTTATGTTGTGTATAATTAGGACAGAACAACGTACTCATCAGGATAATAAAGGAACTAAATCACCAAACTGGAACAATGTTTGTCAATGTGAGAATATGAACCAATTGGATGAAAATAATGTGTGACAAGAAGCTTGAACTACAAAAGAAAATTCTTTCAACAGGACAAAGCACCTCCCCACAAAGATGCTCTGATATTTGGAGAACTGAAGGATTTGTAAAATGAATTGCTGGAAAAACCCACTATATTCACCACAGACTTGACAGCATTTGACCAGAAATATTCTCTTATAAAAGAACATTGAGGCTGGAAAATGCATTGAGTTCAATAGCAATCAGGGATGGAGCTTCCAGAAATGTACTTGAAAACTCAATTTATTCTCTGGAAAAATGTTGATGACTTACAGTGACATCAAACAGGACTACATGATAAAAAATTAAAAATCCCACAGTTGGCAAATGGAAAGTTTGTTATTGTAGCTAAGTGGAAAAATAAGTAATAAAAATCTGGAAAGGCAGCAGAAATAAATATACGTTTCTCTTAAAGTATTATAGAAAAGAAGGAATTCATAACATACATAACAGCAATTTCCTCTTTAGATTAAGGTGGGCTTTGTTTTCATTGATTAAGATATTTTGTCCAAAGAGAGTTTCTTATGTATTAACTAACCATTTTTTTCTTACCTCTTGAGTAATGCCATCATCCATTGCTTGTGGCACTTGGTTAATCATTCCCATTACATACTGGTCATATCTTCCGGGCTTGTAAAGATCAAATGGCTGTTTTAACATTCCACTCAGACGCTGAGCACCTAAAATGTTAGAGAGAAATGGCAAGCAGGTACTAATCATTTCAACATGTGTTCAATACAATATGCCATTCACAAATTCTTATATTATCTTTCTTGAAGTCAGAAGACATTTTTTTTAAATTAAAGGCTTTTGTTCACCCAAATCTCTGATAAAAGAAAATTATGCTACTTCACAAAATACATTAGAAGAATATTCAGTTACTAATAACAACTAAATTTCCCAGTTTTATTTCAGGTAATGGTGTTCAAAGAGTGCTGGGATAACAGTTCTAAGGTATTTGAATTATCAGTACTGAATCCAGCTTCAGAGAACTGGAGTGAACGAAGTTAGAAATTAACAAGCTTCTCACTTAATATTTATTTTTACAGCCCAGTGTATCATAGTTTAATTCATACAGTAATTTAATGAGATTATTTTTAGATTCAAAATTTCCTCAGTCCATTTCAAATCACCATCATGAACAGACAAGAGAGAGGATTTGTAAGTTTATTCACAGTGTCAGTTGTCACTTTCAATCTTACATTGAACACAAGTAAAGTGGTTAAAACTTCACTAACAACCATTGATAACAGCTTTCTCATAAACCAAGGGCAATTATCCATTGTAAACATATTATTTTCTGCCCATCATTGCTAAGCTATACACATTAGACATCCATAAGGTCGTGAGAATGTATAAGAACAACTGCATGTAAATTATGATACATCACTGCAAGATGTGTAGTAACCATTCCAACACAAATGTTTACAGAAAAACTTTGTTGTTGATCTAATAGCAAATAAATTATCCTGATGTAATATAATTGCCCATGAAAGGCAATGCTTCATAACTGAGTTCTGGTCCAGCAAATAGTTTTAATCTGTCAGGAAGGTTCAAAACAAAACACACTCCACTGCAGAATAAATGATTCATTCTGGACACCACTATCTCTCTTCCATCACCTTCCTTCAGATCAATACCAGGACAGAAAACACTTCAGTACAAGAATAAATTGCATGAGAATATTGTTTAGGGTCTTCTTTAGATGTGTTACACTTCCCAGAATTCTTCCAGCTGACCAAAGTCATCTGAACACTGCACCTGTGTTTAGTCAAGTGACAAGTCATAATGCTAGCTTTAGATGAAATTAATGAGAATGGATTCAGCAATTTATTGTTAATGCTATAGCTGAACACTTCTGGTCTTTTTCTCTTCACTGGCTTTACAACAAGTGAAGGTCAAACATTGGAGAAATAACCAAATTGCACTTATTTTAGTAAGCATTTCACAAAACAGATATTTCTATCTTATTACCATAAAACCTAGGATGGGGATTTTCTAAAGTAACAATTTTGCTTTCAGTGTTTTTATGGCTATAAAATTTGTTTGGGGAAACCTAAACTAAACCAAAATGAGTTATAGCTTAATTATTAATAATTTTCCTTCTAGATTTTGTGTGTTCACTTGCTATAAATAAAGTCGGAATTTCATTATCTCTTTTCTGTTAAGGTGTATTGATATTTTTCTGCAGACAAATGCATCAGCAGTGAACAATCTAAATTCACCATCTGTATGGTTTCTTTCATATGCCTCAAAAACTAAAGTGATGCTATTATACTTCCCTGAGGCAGAAAAACAGTAAAAGAAAGAAGAAGAAGATAAAGATAACTGTTTCTCATAGAGACTGTATATGACATGGATTTATTTCTGTCTTTCAATAATTCTCCAAGCCAATGACATACCACACACGGAAAGATATTCTGGTATGGTGCCCGACAGATCCATTAAAATTGCATTAAAAGTGCAAGTGCATGCCAATTTTCCAACCTGCAAGGAACTGTGAGTAAATACAATGAGTCATATTCCACATAGGTGTTAAATCCCAAAGACATGATAACTTTGGCTATCAAAAGAAAATTCAGTTGAGAAAACTAATAAATTATGAGACAGGACTGTTGGCCAGTGCACTAAAATTCAAGAGCAAATTGAAAGAATACCTGTTGCAAAATTCATTCTACACTATCAGTGAATTTTTTAGCATAAATGAGTTTGCATGTGTGTGGTTATATTGTATAACTGGGATGTCCCATTAGTACAAGCATAAATATAAATTATTTTGTTGTTGTAAAAAATATCATATTGATTTTCAAGTATTAAGATATTGTTACATCCTAAATGCAATCAAGAGTAAATCCAAAAGCAGGATTGTCAATAGAGTACAACACTTAGCACTAAAAGCATGTTTTTTACAGGCACCAGTATACTGTAGAGATGGAACAGAACTTCTTCCTGGATAGAGACTGCTGTCATTACATCTATATGCAGCATAGTTCATGGCTTTGTTGCCTTTCCTGATTTGTCAAAAGTTGTCATTGGAGCCAACTGCAGCATCCTAGATGGGTCAAATTGTCACATCTTCTTCAATAGGATGAGCATTCAAGGTAGCCCCACCAGCTGAAAGTTTGTTATCATCAAGTGGGCCATTTTTCCTTGAAAGGGAAGCTCCAACCAGCCTGAGCACTGTAGTAGGGTTCATAAAGTGACTCAGATAACATTCTGCACCTTTGTCTTCTTGATGGAGGATCATAATCCAACAAGTGACAAAGAATACAATACAGTCCCAAGTATCATTTTAGGGACTTTTCTGATAGTCCCACTTCCCACAAAGGAATAAAATTCCATACAAAGTCTGCCAAGCTGTATCTCACTGGCTGATGTCTGCTGGGCTTTATCTCACTGGTGGGTGTTTGGCACTACAGTGCTCTCAATCCTTCTCCTGGGTGTCCAGGGACCATATGTGTTCCAGCTCACTTGCTTCTTGGGTACTGGTGATGAGATGTTTCACTTACTTATCTTAAGTACTATCCAACTGAAATGGGAACAGTATACCCAGTGTCATTTTGGCCTTATGACCATAGAGCAGAAAGAACAGTGTGAAGCCTGTAGTGTATTGCTTTGCTGTGTTATATGTAAATTTCACCAAATCTCTCTGTTCAGCATCAACATTGAGAGCATATCTGCCAATGTCTTATTAAAGCATTCTGTATGGTCATTTATCTGTGGGTGACAGGCAGTAGTCATCCTGTGGGTGATGTACCACAAAATAACCATTGCTACTAGTCTCCACTGAAAATATGATCTACAATCAGATAACATCACATGGGGTGTTCCATGCTTCAAAATGACATCTTCTACAAGGAATTTTGTATTTTTTGTGCACTCATGATGCTTTGTTTCATCTCAAAAGAGCTAAAATTGCAGCTTATCAGACAACAATGCATGCCTCCATTCACCTACTGTCCAGTTTTGTTGTTTGGTCCACTGAAGATGTGCAACTTAATGCTTCTCCATGAGCAATGACATTCTGCACAATATTCTACTTCAAATTTCCATTGCCAGCAGGTCCCTATCCTCAGAAATAGGATGACTTGGACTTGAATTCACAGCAATTCCTGTCACTGATGAGGTGAGGCACTTTTCTATAGCCCGTGTTGACTAGGATAAGTTCACAACCCTTGTTCGTACACCAGGTTAAATGACTGTGAGTGGCATATCATTCCCTGTAGACACATCAGGCAGTTTGCATTGATATACCAAAAACCAGGCAACTTCATTCATGGTTTGATTATGTGCACACCCAACAAACACATTAGCTCCTTTCTGCATTCTGTCACACTGACACATCTAACTGTGCTGATTCCATACAATTTACTGGCATGCACACACACACACACACACACACACACACACACACACACACACACACACACACCTTCGCTGCCATGACTTACATGAGTGCTGGATGGTCACATGACCACATGCTACAAGTTCCACATGATCTACAGTGCTTCAAACTGACCAGTGTGCTCTTTCAGGATGTAACTAGTATTCTGTACAATGAGCTTATATATAAAAATGATACAGAAGAGTTACTAGAAGTTAATGCAGCACTTATTCTTCTAACCCCTCAGGAGCTACATATTCAAAATTGTCTGTGAATTCCAGAATACAGAAGAAGAGCAATAAATGTGGAATGAAAACATATATTGGAAGAGTGAAGTGCTTGTCAAACTGTTTCTGTAAGCACTGCTGCGTTTCCAATGGTGCTGTTCATCTGCAGTTTTTTTGTCAGTCAGAAACACATGCAACTACCAAGAATTTGGATATGGTTGTTCGTGGAAGGAATATACAGGGTGACACAAAAGTCTCTTAACATCTGAAAGTTCAGTACTTCAAGGAATAAAGTAGGTAGAGATATAAGAATTGACATACATGCTTGAAATGACATGATATTTTATTGAAACAAAAACAATGCACAAAATAATGAACAGATAGTGTGTCATATGATACAAATATAATGTTTAGCACAGCAATTGATTTTTACAAAAGATGGTGTTCTCCATAACAAATGCTTAACATGTTGGCCATTGTTCATCAACAAGCCTGTAGTCAAGGGAAAATACTGTGAACAGCACTGTACAGCACATCAGTAGGTCCAGTGAGACATTGCCATTGGATGTTGTCTGTTAACATCCCTAATGAGGTTAGACGATCGTGGTAGCCTTGCAACTTCAGCTAACCCCATAATCAATAATCACACAGATTGAGGTCTGGGGACCTGGGAGGTCAAGAATGATGCAAATGGCAGCTCAGCACTTGATCATCACCAAGCAATGTATGCAAGAGATCTTTCACATGTATAGCAATATGGGATGGAGTGCCATCCTGCATAAAAATCGTACCATCTGGGAGGTGTTTAACAGCCAAGCTATGGATGATGTGATTCTTTAACTTATCAGCATACCTCGCACCCACTATGCTGACAGTTTGAAAAGCAGTGCTCCACATTTCCTCAAAGAAAAAGGGTCTAATCATGACTGATGTGGTACATCCACACCACACAGTATCTTTCTTGCCATGCAATGGGGGTTCCATGACAGTTC
This sequence comes from Schistocerca serialis cubense, assembly GCF_023864345.2. Lineage (NCBI taxonomy): Eukaryota > Metazoa > Arthropoda > Insecta > Orthoptera > Acrididae > Schistocerca > Schistocerca serialis. The sequence goes on from NC_064639.1 coordinate 350,896,709, forward strand.
TAGGAATTTCAGTAGCCAAAATTCTGCAGTTGTGGGTAATGACACACCCCAGAGTGTGAAATGGGCCTCATTGGCCCAGTGCCATCTGTTGACCAGTTTTAGCACAAGTTTTTGTTTTCAGTAACACTCTATGTCATTTCAGGCATGTGTGTCACATTTCACCTCTCTACCTGCTTTATTCTATGAATTCATGCATTTTCAAATATTAGTCGATTTTTAGGTCACTTAGTATTTATCCACAGCAGTACAATGTATAATTTTACTAGGAATATTACAGAAGATTATTCTAAAGATATTTACCAATGAACCTATGACTCACACTCCAGCAGTACAATGTTTAATTTTACTAGGAACATTACAGAAGATTATTCTAAAGATATTTACCAATGAACCTATGACTCACACTCCAGCGCTGAACAACATTTGGTAACAGAGAATGGCCAAATCGAAAGGCTGCTGTAACAAATGATGATGTCATCGTAGCATCTACTGTTGGATCATACTTATTCAAATAACCCTGAAAACAGAAAAATGTATGGTATTTTACAAAAATTATATTCTGCCTTTTAATTTTATCTTCATTTTACTAGATGTGTGATGTCATGCTGGAGATAATAAGACTCTTACTTCATCCAACAATGAAAGCTCATGTTTTTCCATTGAATTACGCCCCAGGAGCATGGGTAAAAACTCACGATATGTAATGTGTTGGACAAGTGCTGCAATAATGTGTCTTGTCTCCTAGAACAAAAGTTTCAAAGTTACATAATTGAATAATAACACTTAAATACAATTCACTGTGATAAAAGTGCCATGGACTGCACCCACAAGCACAATTATAACTGCTCAAGTAAAACAGAACAGAAATTCAACTAATTTATCCTGTATCATTAAAGCATGAAATATTAATAATAAATTTATGCAAAGAAAGATATGCTGGAAAGTAGTTCTATTTATATTTCAGGAGACATAGTTCCATCTGTAACAAAATGGAGTAAGGCACCTGCCATATCCCAGTTGGTGTGGATGTGAAAGTGACAGGATTACATTAGCATGTTTATCAGGTGAGGCTGCAAGAAGGCAATCATGTGTGTGAGTGGCATCATTTTGTCAGTTATCGTGGTTAACGGCATTGTGCTTTTGTCTGGTGACTTTTATGTTGTGTTTTTGTCATTCCTTGAGTTGTGTTAGTGTACTCTCCAAGCATGAGCTAGTGTTTTTATTAAACTATGTATGTGAGTGCTTTCGTCTCTGGTACAAGTGAGAAGGCTGTTTTGTAGTGTTAAGCTTCAGTCTCATTCACCTCTAATTTCAGAAGTTAGTGTTCAGTTTGGCTTGTTGTTTCTTTATCTATGTCTGTAAACATGTGTTTTAAGTGGTGCAGAAGAATATCATGCTTTATAGAGATGTTAATTGTGAAGCTTTCCAACATTCCAATACCTTTCAATATTTATTGCCCTTGTAGCAATGAGGTAGGTATCAGCTGATTTGGTATATGTTATTGACCTCAGTGTGCCACCATTCAGCTCTCTAAAATGTAGCTAGTTGCACCAACATTATGTAAACATCTGATGGAGTTAAATGTTCCTGGAGACATATGAATGTAGTGGTCAGCATGTCTGCCTTGTAAACAGGAGACATGGGTTCGAGTCCCAGTCATGGCACAAATTATAATCCATTGCTTCATTTTCTATCGTCATCCAACATTATGCAACCAACTCAATGAGTGTCAAGCTAATTGGTGTACATGTCCCATATCTTCCTTATGTAGAGTTTTTGCTTTCACATTAACTTTGAAGAATTTGCTGATAACATGTAAATATCTTTCATGATTCACAAGGAAAAGGTACCACTGGCTGTGGAGTTGTTGGTGCTATTGTAAATTTAAATATTCATTATAATATTTTTGTTTTAGTATTGGTCATTAACACTCAGTTTATTATCAAGTTTGGTGAATCATTATGCCTTAATAGTGTATGTATGCCTGAGTTATTGTTTTTCACATTCATGAGAGCTTGCAGCCATACAAATTGCTACCAGTAAAAAGATCAAAGATTTATTGTATTACAGCTAAATGTGATCAAATATGTTTCAAGATAAAACTGTTGTGATTAGCCAGGATGAAATCACTCTTACAATGATGTGTTCAGATTAGTTTTCTGTTAATAAATGATGAATTGAAATGTGTCCCGTATAACCAAAAACACCTTCCATTCCCTGCCGTTTCAATCCCCAGACTGTGATCAGCCATGTCTATGCAATATCCTTTCTTCCAGGATTGGTAGTCACACAAGTTTTGCTCGAGAACTGTGTGGCCTGGAAGGTAAGAAATGAGGTATGACACTCAAGTTTTAATATGCCAGGAAGTTTCATACCAGCACACAATCTGCTGCCGGCCCTGGATCTATGATAGTTCTGAACCGGGGCAAAAGCTAGTTACTGGCACCCCCCTCCCCCCTCGAACGTTTCAGGTAGGACATCAAAAATTTTTAAAAATCTGTTTTTCTAAATATATTCATTTCGTAGCACACATCTTTCTGAACAGTTTGATATATAAAACACATAATTTCATGGAAATGTAGGACATCTCATTTGTCTTAAGTGTGCCAAAGTGCAGTGCCACGCTTTTTCACACAGCATTCTTCTATCACATATCATCATTTTTCACTCTGTGGGATTCAAACATGTAGCTGTGTTGGCTACCATCGACAAGCTACTAGCTAATGCTCAAAGTTGTGGTGATATCGGAGCACCTATGACGCCCTTTGTGCCACTGGAATCCCCTGGTGATGCGGACATCACTGTGGCTTCTGATATGCAACGTCTAACCAGTCCGTCCTCACTCCAGAGCGGGTGGCAGACAGTGTTGGGTTCACGTGTCACTGGGTGGAATGCAAAAGAGGAAGCAAGCCATGCAGCTGGCTCCCTATGTCTTAGCAGCAGGTGCAACCTGCTACCTAGTGTTGATGAAAACTCTGAGCCAGCATGGGATGCCTCTCCTGTTGGGCCAGTGGTAGTTTTTCCTGCCCAGTCTGGACAAGTACAAAAGGTGCTTGTCATTGGGAGCTCGAATGTTAGGCAGGTGATGGAGCCCCTCAGGGAGACAGCAGGCAAGGTGGGAAAGAATTCCAGTGTGCTTTCAGTATGTTTGCTGAAAGGTCACATCTGTGATGTGGAGGAGGCCCTGCCAGCAGCTATCGAGTGCACTGGGTGCAGCCGTCTGCATGTAGTGATACATGTCAGCACGAATTATGCCTGCTGCTTGGGTTCTGAGACCATCCTCAGCTCCTTTCGGCGCATGGCTGATTTGGTGAAGGCAACCAGCAACGCACGCAGGTTGCTGGCTAAGCTGTCTATTTGTAGCATCGTATCCAGGGTTGATCACGGACCTCTGGTTTGGAGCAGAGTGGAAGGCATACACCAGAGGCTCAGATGACTCTGCGACGGTGTTGGATGCAAATTTCTCGACCTCCACTATTGGGTGCAGAATTGTAGGGTTCCCCTTAATAGGTCAGGCGGGCATGACACACAGGAGATGCTACTAGGGTAGCGGAGTACATCTGGCATACACATGGGGTTTTTTAGGTGAGAGAACCTCTCCCTTGGGATCAAAGACGATTTGCCTGTTAAATCAGCCACAGTGACCTCAGAGAATCTTGGTCCTCATAGATCAGAGATAGAAAAGATTCATATGATTTTAGTAAACTGCAGGAGCATCCAAGGAAATGTTCCAGAATTAGCGTCACATACTGAAGGTTATAATGCACAGATAGTACTGGGAACAGAAAGCTGGTTCAAACCAGACGTCAGTGACAATGAAATTCTAAGTTCAGATTGGAATGTTTATCGTAAGGATAGGTTAGTCGCCACTGGTGGCGGCATATTTATTGCAATAAAAAATTCGATAAAATCTAGCGAGATTATCACGGATTCCGAATGTGAATTAATCTCGGTGAAATTGAGTATCAAAGAACAGTTAAAAATGGTGATCGGGTTCTCCTATAGACCACCTGGGTCAGGATCTGTAGTTGTAGAGCGCTTCATACAGAACTTACAGAATATCATTACTAATTTTCCTGATCATGCCGCTGTGATAGGGGGTGACTTCAACGCACCATATATAGATTGGGAGTATTGCATCATCAAAACTGGTGCCAGAGACAGTGATTAGTGTGGCATTGTTCTAGATGTCTTGTCCGAAAACTACCTTGAGCAGATAGTTAGAGAACAAAATCGAGAGGGTAACGTCTTAGACCTCCTGGCTACAAACAGAGAGGAAGGTATCAGTGATCATAAGGCTGTGACAGCCTACAAGGAATCTTAAGAAGGGTAGGAAGATATATTTGCTCAGCAAGGGTGACAGGATACAAATTTCAGAATTCCTCAGCAGTCAGCATCAAATATCCGGTGATGGGAACGAAGGTGTGGAGAGCAAGTGGAAAAAATTTCAAAAGCTTCGTTCAACATGACCTATACAAGTTTGCTCGGAGTAAAGTTTTAAGGGATGGGAAAGATCAACCATGGTTTAATAGCGATGTTGGAAAAGCACTTCCTAAACAAAGAGCACTTCATCTCAGATTCAAGAGAAGTAAAAACCTAGCTGACAAACAAAAGCTGAACGAAGCGAAAATGAGCGTAAAGCCCGGTCCACACGCAACGATCTGTCTGCGCAGACATCGGTGCAGATGTCTGTACATGCAAAAGATCGCTGCAAATGTGGTGTGTTCACACGACACAAACCCCAATCTACTACTCGCCCGCCATCTGTCGGTATAGAAAAGAAATATCAGTGGCAAGCGACTACGCTCCCCGAAAACGTCAAATTTTAATTCAGTTATTTTGAAAAATAGAAATGGAGGAAGTATTGTTGTGGTCTGTGTTCGCAACTTGTGTTGCAAAAAACATTCAGACCAACCGCAAGAAACAGAGAAAGCGGTCAAAATGGTGCAGACAGTGGCTGCTAAAGCGAAAGCAGTTTTGTCACGTAAATTTACTGCGAGAGTTGCAGGGCGAACCTGTTTTGTTTTACATAACCTCGTGTTGCATTTCCTCGCACATTGGCACTCCAATTTCATCTTCAATTGTACTCCTGCTTGGTCTTGGCGTTTCTTGATCACTAAGAAAGCCAAGTAGATCAAAATACCATAACGTTGGCTGGTATACTTGATCTACTCCTACACCAGATCTTCTAGATTTCTGAACTTTGGATAACTCTTTTCGGTAAACAGTTCGCTGACAGACTAATTTACTTGACTTGCCTTCATGAACTCATCTTTCAGGAAAGCGTAAATAGCTTCACATGTGTTGGGTATTATTTCACTCAATGCTTGTTTCGATATTGCAGATGAAAATTCCAAATCATTGTAGCTCCTTCCTGTTGCTAGGAATCTTAATGTTACTGCCAGGCGTTCATGAGGAGAAATTTCCCTTCTCATACAAGTATTTTTCTCATAATATGAGGGGTTACATGCTTTAAGAGATAATTATAAGTTTCGACATCCATCCGCAAATAATTTCGCCAGTTCGCAACGAAATTATTTTTTTATTACCGTTTCTCTGTTTGCCGAGGCGCCAACTGCCCGCAATTTTTCAATTAGAGCATTGTATGCTGCTGTCTTTTTGTCTCGGTCACTATATTCTTTACTTTTAATCTTCCACAAACATGGGTGGTTTCTGTATATTTCAATGAATTCACTTACAAACTCTCGAGAACACTGACGAGTATCAGCCATTTTAATGCCCTGTGCACACAAATACAAACACTAGACTGAGCAAACAGCTGTTTCGCGCCAGATTTGCGACGATCTCCTGTCCACACGCTCCAACTTGTCTGCGCAGATGTGGTTTGAACCGACAGATTTGAGAGGTTTCGCTCAAACCTCCAACTCCAACTTCCAGGTTTGCACACACCTCAGGTTGGTGCAAATCTTCTGTTCACACGCAACGATCTGTCTGCGCAGATGTGATGTGCGCAGACATTTGCGCAGACAGATCGTTGCGTGTGGACGGGCCTTAAGGAGAGCAATGAGAAAAGTGTTCAATGATTTTGAAAGTAAGACATTGCCAACCAACATGAGTAAAAGCCCTATTAGATTTTGGTCGTATGTCAATCAGTAAGTGGGTCAAAATCTTCTATTCATTATCTCAGCCACCACACCGGCACCGAAACGGAAGATAACAGAGAAAAAGCCGAAATACTGAATTCGGTCTTCTGAAGTTGTTTCACCACGTAAGATCGTAACATTCTTCCTCCTTTCACTTCGTTGTGCGAAAGTCGAAATGGCAGATATTGGGATAACAGATCGTGGAACTGAAAAGCAGCTACAATCGCTTAGTAGTGGAAAGGCGTCAGGACCAGATGAGATACCCATAAGACTCTATAAAGATTATGCGTAAGAACTTGCTCCCCTTCTTGCAGTAATTTATCGTACATCGCTTGAGCAACGAGAAGTACCTAATGACTGGAAAAAAGTGCAGGTCATTACCATTTTAAGGAAGGCCGCAAGACAGATCCACACAATTACAGACCTATATCGTTGACGTCAATCTGTTGTAGAATTATGGAACATGTTTTATGCTCAAGAATTATGACGTTTTTGGAAAATGAAAGTCTCCTCTATAAAAATAAACATGGATTCTGGAAACAGAGATCCTGCAAAACTCAGTTCACTCTGTTCCTCCATAAAATCCACAGCGCTGTGGACTACGATGTTCAGGTTGATGCCGTGTTCCTTGATTTCAGTAAGGCATTTGACACTGGCCCGCTTTGCCGTTTAATGAAAAAAATATGAGCTTACGGAGTATCGAAGCAGACCTGCAATTGGATTCAGGACTTTCTTGCAGGCAGAACTCAACACGTCGCTCTTAACGGAACAAAATCGACAGATGTAAAGATAATATCCGGAGTGCCACAGGGAAATGTGATAGGACCATTGCTGTTTACAATAAGCCTATATATGAGCTAGTAGAAAGCGTCAGATGCTCTTTAAGGCTATTTGCAGATGATGCAATTGTCTATACCAAAGTAGTAACGTCAGAAGACAGGAAGAATTTGCAGAACGACCTGCAGAGAATTGACGATTGGTACAGGTTCTGGCAGTTGACGCTGGACATAAATAAATAACATACTGCACATACATAGGAAAAGAAACCCACTACTATACAGCTACACTATTGATGACAAACAGCTGGAGGCAGAATCTGCCCTAAAATATGTAGGCGTAACTATCCAGAGCGACCTTAAGTGGAATGGCCATATAAAAAAAATACTGGGAAAAGCAGACACCAGACTCAGATTCATAGGAAGAATCTTAAGGAAATATATTTCAGCCACGCTTATAAGGTGCTTGCTCACCCGATTCTTGAGTACTGTTCATATACCTGGGATCACCATCAGGTAGGACTGATAGAGGAGATAGAGAAGATCCAACGAAGAGTGGCGCGTTTCGTTATGGGATCGTTTAGCTGGCGAGAGAGCATTACGGATATGCTAAACAAACTCCACTGACAGACGTTATAAGAGAGGCATTGTGCATCACGGAGAGAGTTAGTATTAAAATTTCGGGACAGCACTTTTCAGGAAAAGTCGGACAACATATTACTTCCACCCACATACATCGCACGTACTGACCACGAGGAAAAAATTCGAGAAATTAGAGCCAATACAGAGGTTTACCGACAATCTTTCTTCCTGCGCACCTATTTGCTAGTGGAACAAGGTCGGAGGGATCAGATAGTGGTAGCGAAAGCACCCTCCGCCACACACCATTAGGTGGCTTGCGGAGTATGATGTAGATGTATGTGTATATTTTGTAATGAAGCCATCAAACCTATATTTAGGACAGTGCGGTGCCTCTCCTGCTTCCGTCGGCTGGTTTGACATCTTACTGCCCCCCCCCCCCCTTTAAAAAAAAAAAAAAAAAAAAAAAAAAAAAAAAAAAAAAAAAAAACACTCGGTGGGATTATTTGTGACTGGGAGCTACGAACTCGTCCGAAAATTTACATCTTTATTCCCGATCACTTAATAACTTCCTCTTTTGTGTGACATAAAATAAAGTATAGGAAACATAAAACCTGTAAAGACAGTACACATTTCTTCAATCCTTAGGTACTACAAGCAAAAAGTTTTATGTTAGAAAGTAGTTTCACATTGCAGTCATATGCTCCAGTTTCTCCAGCAAGAGATTCAAAAGTAGTAGTAGTACAAAATTTTTATATAAATTTGGAATTGTCATATTCATCCATATAATTAGTGTGATGTCCTCATTTCTTCTCCTTCCTCGTTCTAACAAACAATCTTGTCATCAATAATTCCTGCCATAATCAAAACTTACTCGCCTGTTAACTTCACTAACCCCACCAGAATTACCGGTTTAGTGTTCCCGCGTTTATTCACTGGTTAGGCATTATTACGTGTTTGTACAACACATTTTTCATTCTATTCCGAGAATAGAACTTAAGCAGCTGCTAATTGAGGCCTTTACAACTGGCCCTTAGTAGTGTAGCAATCTCGCAACAATTTTCTGTCAGAATTTCATTTTCTTGGATATGCCGAGAAGATAATATGTAATCTTTCTTAACTGTTATTCCTGTTAGTCGTTTATTTCCACTCTGGTAGTCTGAAGCTATGGATTTTGCTAATAAGTATACCAACGCATATCATTCGCACACCAAATCAACCACATAAAGGCAATCACCGTCTGGGTTTATTCGGCTCAGCTCGTACAGCCTTTTGTCTGCAGGAAAGTTTTTTTACTTCTAGATGCGATGGGGATGCCCCTGGCAGAGACATCATGTACTCCATGAAGGCATTCAAAAATCAACTAATGATTTGTTCAGAAATCAGCTTAGATTGTGTTCAGAAACGTTCGAAAACCCACAGGGATGCGTTTGAAAATCATATGAATAATCAGAATACCAATGTGTGCTGGATGTGCTTTGTGAAACAAGATTTTTTCCTTCAAGAATAAGAATTTGGCACCTCCTGAAATTGCTGCCCAGGGCAGATACCCCAGTTTGCCCTACCCCTCCCCCCCCCCCCCCCTCCTTCCAGAACTGGGCCTGTCTGCTGTAGAGTGAAAAAATTATTCTGGAAACACACCCCAAGCTTTGACTAAGCCATGTCTCTGCAATATCCTTTTTTTCTGAAGTTTCACTGGAGATCTTCTGTGAAGTCTGGAAGGTAGGAGATTTTATCAGTGAGTCTGTTTCAACATTTTATCTATCGGGACAACAAGAAATTTTATGCATGTGATTTAATATTGCAAGAGGCTTTTATTATTTATTTTCAGGATTTGTAAGCAACTGCAACTGTTTGTAATTGTAATAATCTGTAATTATATAGTACTGCTGTTCCATATAAAAGAAAAGGCACTCCAAAATGAAACTGCAATCAATTAAAGATAGAAAAACTGCTACCCAACCTGCAGCAATGAATACATACATGAATCAATGTTGTCAGAGATGCTAGGTTCAGGAATTTCAAATTTCTTAATTCTGCAAAAGGGAGAAGAGTGTCTGCAGCGGCAAAATATTCAGGAATTAAGTAGTGTGATTGTGGTTCTAAAAGCAAGTATTTTCATAGGTTTTTTTAGCTATAACTTTCAATCAGACGGTTCTTTCTATCTTTATTTGATTGTTATATAATGCAGACAGAAAATCCAGGATGAAACATAAAATGTATATAATAAGAGACCATTACTCACCAAACAGAGAAAATGCTAAGGAATACATCTACATCTACATCTACATTGATACTCCGCAAGCCACCCAACGGTGTGTGGCGGAGGGAATGTAGAGAGACAGAAAATCACTTAGCTCTCAAACCAAGTCCTCCATCAGAGCTAACAAACATGCAAGCAGCTCGTTCATATATAACTGCTGCAGTCTCCTAATGCTGTCGTCTAACTAAAACGAATAGCAATATTGGCTGTGTGGGTAATGGCTAAATGGAGAAAGTGTGGAATGAGAAGTAGGAGGGATGGACAGGTAAGCTTGCTAGGGTGAAATAAGTAATGCATGAAGGGACAAGTTAGAAGATTACCAGAGACAACACTGAGAGGAAAGGGGAGAGTAAACGTAAATGTAAACTCCACTCGTGAATTAGGCCTTAAGTCTGTTCCAACTATGCAACTGCTGCCTACAAAGAGTATGAGGAATGATCTATTATCACAAGACATATGGTCAGCATGCTACCAACCACTCCAGCCATTATTGCCAGTAGATAAACCTGATAATACCACTGCTTCATTATTCAGGCAGCTTCTAACATGGTCTCACAAGGCTGAATGGACCTCAACACAGACCACCTTACCTCAGAAATAATCCAAGGAGGTACTAGGAACCAAACCTCTGTCCTTCCACACTCACATAGGTCTGTTATAGATGAAGAATACAATATAGTTGGTGGAAGCAGGGCAGGTCTCGCAGCTGTATCTTCCACAGGAGCCTATGGAGCAGGGGTTTGAGAAGAGAAAGGATATAGGAATAGGGGAAACTATATGGGGAAGCAGAGGAGCCAGAGAAAGAGTAAGAGTGAATGAAATATTCCAACAGTGGAGCTAGGGTTGAGAGGAAAAATAATGGAGGGACTGAAAGGATAACTGACAGGGCAGGATGGTGGAATGTGGTGAGACATGAGGATACGTTGGGAAGTCAGGTGAAGAACATGAACTAATTGAGGCTGAAACCATGGAGTTGGGGTTAAATGGCCCTAGTTATGTAGCAGTTGTTGAAGTCAACAATATTATACTGCACAACATTTTCTGCAACTGGTTGGTCTTATTCATCTTTGACCATAATTCAGCAATGATTGTTCATCTGATCAGATAGATTGTTCAATATCATGCCTACATAGAGAGCTCTCCAGTGTTCACAGTGAATTTGTCATAGGAGACAACTGATTTAGGTGGCCTTGCCTTCAATAGGTAAGAAATACCAGTCACAGAAATGGAATAGGATACAGTTGGTGGATGACAGAACAAGCCTTGCATCTGGGTCTTCCACAGAGATATGACCTATAAGGCAGGGGTTGGGGGGGCATGACGGGTATGAGACTAGACAAAGATGTTGTATAGGTTGGATGGTCTGAGGAATACTACTTTTGGAGGGATGAAAGGAATTGTAGTGAGGGTATTCCAATTTCAAGGCATGAAGAAAGGCAGCTGAAGGCCTGGAGGAGAATATGATTTTGATCTTTCAGTCCTGAAAGATTAAGGGGCATTCTTTTGTTACTGTTCGGCAGATGTAAGAGGTGTGTTATGAATGTGTGGAGATAGAGCATTGTATATATGTTGCTGGACACCATTGCTGTGGAAGCCTCACAAGGACTTCAGCACACTGGAAGAGACACTGCTTTTCTTTCCAAATGTGCAAAACATTGATCGTGAAGCTGTGTAGGGGAGGGGCCTTTTTTTCACCAGTAGAGGTTTATCAGACAAGTGATAACCAGTTTCTATCAATGATAGAAGTATAAAATGTAAAATTATGGCTGTCAACTTTCTGCATTATTATGATAATAATAGAAGTTTAAGATTTTATAGGGAATTATTTCATTACCTGGTAAAGTTTTTCATCGGACCAGTGTGGATTTATGTAAGACAGTTCTTTTGCAATCCTGTTATGCTCTCTAACTAATGCTGTGTGAAGAACAGTCAATATTAGTTGCTCATTTACTCGAATGTCACCTGCAAAACACAAACATATATGCTCAAGCTATCTGGTGTTGCCCACATTCTTATTTATTGCATTCTTATACTGGACAGTAATAGGAATTAAATTTCTACAGATGCTGAAGAATTTTGTTTAAATGTTACACAATGGTTTGTGAGTTGTTGCAACTTATTGCATATAGATCAGCACTGGGAAGTTCAGAAACATTCTTTCATCATCTGGAATCATTATTATCACACCTATTAGTCAAAATAACGCAAATGATTTTCTAACATGGTTCCACCTAAGTGAACATGGTGATTCACAAAATAGCAATTATTGGAGTTCTGATAAGCCAAACCTAATACACAAGACACCCCCGCTTGATCAAAAAATAGGAGTGTGGTGTGGTATTAGCGATGAGAGAATAATAGGCCCCATTTCTTGCCAGGAAATTACACCAATGCAATTTCCAAAATATTGGTAGCACTGATGCCATTCCATTTGTCAATAAGTATGCTGTACCCTCCACTCCCTATGTCTTCTAACAATAATGTCTCAAAATGAGGACCTAACAGAAACTCCATTAATGCACAACATTTTGTTCTGTGCAGATGAATATTCGCTGCAGTTGGACTGTCAGTGAACTTTGCAGAGTTCACCCAAATTGTCAATACGTAATACTGATGAATGACATGCAACAAAAAGTTTGAGAGAAGCTTCGGCATCTCTTGATTTGTCAGAAACCCAGCTTAACTCAACAAACTGGTCCAACCTTCCTGATGTACTAAATGCAGTAGATAATGCTGTATATTGTTAGTTTTAGCACACTGCGTGGACTACCTTGCAAAATTTGCACTAAACTTTGCCTTTATCTAAAAGCCAGCCTTTTATAATCAGTAAGCACTCCTTCTAAAAATGGTGATGATATTTTGGAGGCATTTTACACAAATTCTAAGTCGTCCGTAGATTAAAAACTGTTAACACACTGCTATGGCATTTACTGTAACCACACTAGTTCACAATCGCAGTGCGTACAGTGTAAGGCACAATGCACTGCGTTATACTGTGCTTGCCTACTGAAAACGAACCGTATGGGGTTCCTCTTGGCATCGTAGGTGTGTAATATGCGGACACTTTTACGTGTCAGTTTTAGGGGCGGGGGGGGGGGGGGGTGATAAATGATGGCGTAAGATAACTGTAGAGGTCAGGCCTGAGCTACGACGTTTACAATGCCAACCTCAGCGAACAATTGCGCTGCCGCCGTTACCAAATGTCTTGTGTACTCCGTTTTGTTTTGAGTTGTGCGTTATTCGTTGTTTTCTTTTCGTATTTTGAAACGAGTGAAGAGACTAACCCTGATTCGTCACGGGGTTCGAATGTGACTCTTTCTGCGCTGGAAGTGAACGGCGATCCACATGACCATTACGACAGTTCTGCTTTCGTAGGAGTCCAAAACGCGGGGACCAATGACCGCAGTATGGTCCCATAACATCTTACCGCCACAAAGCACGGGCGCAGGTTTCTTCAGGGATGCAAATAGCATATAAAAGGTAGAAAAAAGAGAAAATTCCCGCCGAGCAGGAAACATAATTTTTTGCCGTTAACACGAACATTAGAAAAGTTAGATTTAGCGGGGGAAAAGCCAAATTGGTAACACTGACAACATAAAAATTCCAACAATGGCCAGTTTGTACCAAATAATTTGCTCCATTGGCATGCTGAGAAGGGAATACAAAATAAGCATCACGATAGTTTCAAAACTGTGACGCAAAAAGAGACGGCTAGAGCTGCAACTAAGTGGGTGTTCATTTAGTGGATGATCAGTATAGATTTTAAATATTTATTGTACCCTAATTGGGTACGATCTTCATCCGATCTGTCTTCTGCACTTTATCCTCCTCCCTCCCCCCTTATCTCTTTCCTTATTTATAATTTTGTTATTTAGTTTAATCACTAATTACAAAGCTGTGGGTGCCTCTTGCTAAGTCCATTTTTGATAAGACAATACCTTTTCTAAAAGATTTGTTTGCTTACTGATACAACATTGTGGGCATTCACAACATAGTTTGAAACGTGTGTCCTGTGTGCCTTGAGAGCAGCCTATGCCTGACAGAGTTAAATCCCAGCCACTATGTTTTTGTCATTTTATTTTATCGAACACAGTTTTTCCAAAATTAATTTTATTTATAATTATCGAAAATGTAGAGCTTATATTTTATGCTCGTCATTGGTTTGCTCATTTGCAAATAGGCATTACAACTGCCTTTGCTACAATCCTCAATTTGGACTCCCCCTTGCCACCTATGCCACCCCCTGCCCCCCTCCTCCCCCTCTCTCCTGATTCTTCCCGCTCTTTCGAACCCTTTCATCCCATCTATCTCCTCCACAACCTTTCCGTACTACTTTTCTTTTCCCCTCTTTCCATAACCCCCTCCACCTACCTCTTTCCCAATCCCCTTGCACTGGTCCTTTCCTGGTAATTGTATTGATTGCACAGGTCTTGTTTATGTAATTACAGTTAACTTTATTTAATTACGTCTGCAGCTGATCCTACTGTTCTACTTCTTTTTATGCACGGAGTAGACTGGTCCATTTTTCTTTCACAAATTTAAAAATGAGAAGACTTGCAGTTATGTTTTAATGGCACGTTTTTTTAAATTTTTTAGTGCGTTATCATCATATTTGGCGTCTTTGCCACAACTGTGCTTCGAAATGGCATTGCTATGTAGGCTACAATGTAGCAATGCTGTGTTGTAATTCTATGACGATGTATTGACATTTTCAAGGTCTTACCCTCTCCGAATCTGCAAGTTAGACCTTAGTATTATACTGCATTTTATGTGTGTAGATAAGCACACTTATAAAACATACGCAACATATGTTATGTAATCGTTTTGTACGCTGGTAGTTTTTTAAGACTGCGAATTGCTATGGGAACGACCTTTCCCAAAATAAAAGAATCACAACCTGAAGCGGGTGCCACCTTTCCTGGGTTTTCTAGTAGCTCTAGCTCCCAACTTGACCAGTGACATTCGTAAACGAAAATTAGTTGGTACCACACACACATGGTACCCATTTTCTTACTGCTATTTGAACAGACAATTTACTTGCCAAACATTAATATGTAGTGGTTGCGATATGCTATCCATTTACGCTTTGCACTCGTATTTAATGTAAGCATTTGTTTGAACATATTATGATTTTGACGTTCGTACATAGGCACAGCTACCCTGTTTCTCTCACCATCCTTGAGCAATCAGATTCCGACGTTGGCAAACGTTAGCCCTGTTACGGCTACTAATGAAAGGTAAGTGTTGAAATGACCACTCGATATGTGTCGACCATTATAAGCCACCAATGTTGGTACCTAATGTAGTTGTATCACATCATTTCATCCCTATCGACGCGCAGGTCGCCGAAGTGGCGTCAAATCGAAAGACCTGCACCAGGCGAACGGTCTACCCGACGGGAGGCCCTAGCCACACGACATTTCCATTTTTACCTCTTGCCTGCACCTTGAACTTCCACCGTCGGAGGGTGGTATGGGACTTCAAGTCCCACCGCCTCACCTACAACAGGCACTCCAGTGATGTCCTTGGAATGAAATCATTGTAGGATAGAACAATCCTACCTTCCACCAAGACAGTAACACCGTGATACACCAGTGACGCTGTATTTCAACCTTCAACAAGGGGAAAAAAATAATCGTGCAGAGGTTTGTATGAGAATGGGCGCAGCCCGAAACCGGTCACCGACTAAAGAAACATCAATTTTAGTTGCAACTCTGGCTGTCTCTTTTTGCATCACAATATAAAAATGAGTTGCTGTCCCACTATACCAAGCACGTCGGCGTTACGCAATTTCAAAATTACCTGCCAGAAAACAGAAGATATCTTTCCTAGGACGTATGCAGCCTTCATCAGGGAAATCAACTTTGAGGGGTAACAAATCTTTGAGTCCGTGATGCGGGAATGCACGCAGCGTCCTCATTTGGCCAGCACGTCTGGTCCTCAGTTTGTACGCTAATCGCATTCCGGATCCATACACAAAACCAGCGTCTATGTAGGAAGTCACTTCATTTAACTGCGCTCGTGGACCTGTAAAAAAAACCGGAGATTTCCAATTAGTTCATCTCACAGCTTCGATACATACAATCACAAGTTCTTAGCAGTTCAAGAAAACTGTGCACCTTAAAATTACAAAAACTGAAAACACACACATTAACACGCAAATGTCCACTCTGCCACGTGGACAGGAGAAATGGTACGCTCGAAAGTTAAGTGTGAAGGACATGATGTAGTTTGATGTTCTTCCAAGGACTAAAGGAACAGTTGCATGAACCTAGAGCCTAACGTAATTTCACCTCTCTTTCGTTTTTAGAGTTACCTAAAATTTGCCAGGGTTGTACCTGGAACCAAAATAACACAAAAGGAGTTTTCTGATAGTGTTCAGTCACCCCGTTGGTAGTAAAATATAGTGTTACCCAGCACCAGCTCCATATTTTGCCTAGGAAAACAATCCAAACAAATCATATTTCGAAGAGGAGCACCTTTAGCCATCAGCAGAAACGCTGACCTGTACCCACAGTTGACCAGGTGGAAGCGATGCCACCAACGTACCCATGATTTCGACCCCAAGGTCCGAGTTCGCCAGATTACACAAATGATGGGTATAAAAATTGCAGTGTGATTGCATCTATGATTGATCTGTGATAACCCAGTAGTGCCCAAAGATGGAAAATGACCGATCATCTCACTCAGAAAGATGTTCTTCTCATTCCCAGTGTCAAATTTTATACAGTAAAGTATGATTTTTGTTGCAGCGCTTACTGAAGTGCTTTAGATTCGCTTTTTTTCTAATAGAAGCTCAGATGAGTTTCTTCATTGCTTGTTGTGCTTCCAAGAAAATGTTTCTAGTGTTCAGTTCTGCTGTTCGCACTTATAATTTAGAAACGCACATTCAACTGTTACACGTATTAAATTCCTAAACAGTTCCGTATGAAGTCTCATTATTATAACCTTATGATGCTGCCCAAAGAGGTATGTCAGCAACTGTTGTTTGTCTTATGTAACAAGTAGGATAATGGTAGGAACCAATTCAGCAAAGAACACACTGTCCTTTCGAGCGTTAGACGTCTAGGGGCGTTGTGATCCTGCATGGCGTTGAGTGTGGCCCTTCTGGACCCGCCGATTCGATATCCGCATGAACGTCGCGAGCAGGAAGCGAAAAGTTAAATAACGGTATTGATAGGTCACGATCCAAAAGAAACCCGCTGTTAAATCTTTTCTTGCGTGTGGAATGTAGATTTTGTGGTTATACTGAAATGTTAATCATTTACATCCTCAAGCATATAGTAGCTCCTACACTTCGGCCTAAAAAAAAAAAAACTACATCAAAAGTGGTACGTAAAAGAACGTTATATATAGAAAATAAACAATTTTTTTCAGCCTTCAGTTGCAAGGTAATTTTTACTCGTTTACCTAGGTTTCGATTCCAGTAATGGAATGAAATGGAGAAGATTCCATTACTGGAATCGAAACCTAGGTAAACGAGTAAAAATTACCTTGCAACTGAAGGCTGAAAAAAATTGTTTATTTTCTATACATATACGGTTGCTGACGCGCTGCATGATGTTAAACGTTATATATCATTATAATTTGAAAATTGTACACTAGAATAAATTGTTCGGTGTGACTATTGCGTTGGGCAAAACAAAACCTGAACAATGTTATTTTTGTACAGCTAGCGTGATTCGACGGGGTGTTTTGCAACAGTAGAGGAAAGCTTGTGGTTTTGGGACGTAACTTTCTGCCCTGTGACAGTACTTTTGCATTAATCGAGGTTAAAAAAAAGTACTGGAGGTGTTGATTACCTATGAATGGAAGTATGTAACGCAAGAAGCTTGTTGAACACTTTTTACTACAAAGCCAGACCGACTCTGTTGCTGTCAATATTCTTGAAAGAATTATGAAGTGTAACTCAGGCTTGAAAATTATTTGGTGGAAGATCAATCCAGATGATCCAAGTGCGATTTATGTGTGGCACTGTCTTAACGTCATTCAACCTTGGGTATGTTGTTCTCTTACTGAAAACAAAAGGTAACATCCCTGTGCCAATTATGAGCTTCCCTTTGTTGTATAAAGAGCTCCTTCCTCTATCGCCAGAGAAAAAGGACTTGTCGGATAGTTGTACAATACCTTGATGTACAATACAGGCAGTTTTATGTGAATTTACCTTCTGAATGAACAGTTCAATTTACTTTTCCTCTATTTAAGATTTTGTGTTCCGTTTATTGACCTACATAGAACTATCTTTCTTTAGTTGGTATCATTTCAGTATGTAAGACAATGTATATTGTTAATACTTTCTGTTATTTTTTCCATTGTAAAAAAAATTATTTTTTTTACATACGACGTTATTTAAAATGTACTTTTACACGATTGTAACGTTCTTACACGGAAAACTACGTGGAAATTAAAATAATTGTCTAAATATTGTAAAATATGCTACATTCGTATTGCTGTTCTATAATACTTAATGTTATTACTTGATCATACATAATAAAAGGCACAAGTAACACTACCAAAAGAAAACAACAATTAATTTTTACTTCCTGAAAAATTGTGAAATTCTGATACAAAATTTTCTTTGAGGCAGGTTTTCATCTGTAGGACCACTTCTGGTGACGTCAGAACAGTGGTTTGCGAATCAACTTTATTTCTATTTAATCAGGTTTCCCACATATGATGCTGAAGTCCTCTTCGAAGGCTCTTTTCAATTTCACAGAAAAAAATTTAATAGCTCCATTAGAAAAATGCAAAGTTTAAACCGCGGTTCGGAAACTATGGACGTCAAAAATTACTCGCGTATGTCATAAAACTCACCGCATTGTCCGCCATAGCTTAGCTAAAATCTCGACACGGTACGTTTACTTGCTATGGATATATTTTGTGTGGCGTTCTTAAATGCCTCGTCCTTTATATTCTATCTGTGATGCTAATAACACTAAAATATTACTCATAAATACGAAAAAATAGGGCAGTGGCATCAAAATGGTGGATGAACTCTAATGTTTCCTGTTTAAGTTTTTCAGATTCACAAATCATGAGTAATAAATGCCTATTTTTCATTAAGAAACATAAGTTTCTCTTAGAAATTGTTTCCTTCATTCATTTGGAATGGAATTATGAACAAATAACATTATAGTTTCAAGGAACAAGCAATTTTAAGTTGAAAAGGATCCATAAAAGCATTACTTCTTCGTGGTAACCAAATTATTTTACATAGTGTATCAGAAATAGCTTCACAGATTTGGGAGGTAGATTCATCACACCAAAACGAGAAAAGAAATCCACATACTCATGTATACGACAGCTCTTCATTTATGAGTTAGGCCTATTAGTAAAGGACTGTGTTGGAGATGAAAATCAAATTTTAGATAACTGAGTGATATTATCGAAGCAAATGAGGTTGCTGGCACGCTCATGATATCCTCCATTGTAATGTGTAGCTCATTATGCACGTTTATAGACAACATTGACATGTAGATGCACAGTATATACACAGAACATATTCTGAACAGACGATGAAATGAGCCTCGCAGCTCTTTAATGAATTGTCTTACCGAAGGAAAGAAAGAAGTGATGCTGGTTTCAGCATTGCAACCTTTTAAAATTGAAAGAACCCTCCTTTTCCTCGTTTAAATACATTTATGGGTAATGCAACAGAAAATCTCTTGTGTGTAGCCAGTGAGGTTTGAGAGATGGGACTCACGTTGTCTAGTCTTGGTGGCAAGGGGGAGAGAGAGAGGGATAGGAGGGGAGAGAGAGAGAGAGAGACAGAGAGAGAGAGAGAGAGAGAGAGAGAGAGAGAGAGTGTATGAAACAAGCAAGGACGGCGTGGGAGCACATGGCACCACACCACACACGTTCGCTCCGTCATCGACAAGGGTATCAGGATGCGCGAGGAGGTGCCCCGAAGACTCGTCCACCTCCACAGTAACTCTGTTAGCCTGGAACACGCGACTCGTTCGGCGTGTGCGCCTACCACACACTTTTCTCTTTGAGAAAGAAGAATTCTTTGCTGCAAAGCCGGCAACGTGTCTGTCGGCCTGCTGTAGTGTGTGTGTGTGTGTGCGTGTGTGTGTATCTCAGATGCGCGCGCAGCTTCACTCACTGGTTCGTTGCCCTTACTTGCATGCACTTAACGCAGCGTCCATTCATTTGCCTGCTACTATTCAGCAGGCAGATCGATTACAGCCACCTCACTCATTAAACAATAGCAGAGGCTTTCAGCCTCCACAGACGTGCGAATGAAGAAAGGTTGTGCGTGTGTTAGAGAGATCCTGACAGTTATCCCGAACGGCTCGAGTTGGCATGTACGCTTTCCAGATCTTTGTTGTTGTCATGTTGATAACGGAATAATTTATTATATTATGTAATATTGTTTGTTTGTTTGCCGAAATCGGTGCGGATATGTTTACTCAGTACGCGGAAAGCATAACAGGCAAGGATGTATACGGGAAAACACAACGTCGATATTGACCAGGGCGGGGGCGGGGGGGGGGGGGGGGGGGGGGGCAAGCGACAATGTACTCCTATGCGCACGCGCGAATTCGCTGTGGTGAATGAATTCTCTCTGCCTCTCCCTCTCCCCCCCTTCGCTCACTGTCTTCCTGCTGACAACTCGCGAGCTCCGTGGAATCGTCAGTTGGCGCTGCGTCATTGCGCTTGCCCAGTGTACCGTACTACGACGCGAATCGTACTTTTAGCAAGTTTGGAAGATTTCTGTTGTTGCAATACATGTAACTCGAGTGGCAATAGCGTCACATGGATATTTCCACTCTGTGCACGTCCTCGGCCACGGAGGTTCATTATACTTGCAATTCCGAAATTATCATGGAGAAACTAAACCGTTTTCTTTATTCAGAAACACTCCGTATTACATGGGTTCTATATGATGAGTCTGAAGAAAAATCCTTTAAAAATAACCAGTTATAAAATTGTGAAAATGTGAGGTTTCTCGCAGTCATTTTTAACAGATAATCTATAAATGGCAACTACACTTTTTCCATCATCTACCTATCAGAAACAAGATGGCAGAGCATTTAAAACATTGTACGAGTTGTTTCCTTATACTGATAATTAATTATCGGATTTCACACCGGCTGCCTGCTGACACTGATCCAAGTGACACTAACCCAAGGCGAGAGACTTATTGCAAGAGACCGGAAAGTTTCCACACGTATATCAAAGGATGTGAGAATGAAAGCAACGCCTCAATGTCCTGCTGGGTGATTTTATGTAGGAAGTAATACATTTCCGCGTGTTGTACGTATTGTTAAGCGTTTGAACTTTGGCTCACCACGGGCCGTGCTTCGCCTATTTGTTGTGCATCTGTGTACGTGCGCAGCCAATGACGTTACCTGTGTAATTCTGCAGTTCGTTCCCAACTTTATAATCGTACGATAGTTTTTTCTTCTTCTTTTGAATACGGTGTAAAAACCAGTACTGTAAAATGGAGTTACTTGAAACAGCAGGGTAACGTGAAAAGATATGCGGTTATTTTGTTTTGAATGTTAGCATCAGGCTGTGCGTAATATAACTATTGGTTTTGTGTGTGATTCTGAGCAACCATACGAGGAGCAGTAGTTTTAGCAGGAAAATGAAGTAAATGAATGAAGTTACTATCCTCTAGTAACAGGCTATGTTGTTGAAGATTTATGTTGTTGACAAGTAGTGAGTCTTATTTATGCATATTATTTCCCTTATGCTTAGCAATCGCAAATAATGAAGTGAAAAGACTTCCATCGAGTATCAATAGAATCTTGAAGCAGTAGGAAACCTCCTGCCTCAGGTCAGTGTCAGCAGTCACAGAGTGTAAAATCCATAAATTCATGATCAATAGCCGGCCGAAGTGGCCGTGCGGTTAAAGGCGCTGCAGTCTGGAACCGCAAGACCGCTACGGTCGCAGGTTCGAATCCTGCCCCGGGCATGGATGTTTGTGATGTCCTTAGGTTAGTTAGGTTTAACTAGTTCTAAGTTCTAGGGGACTAATGACCTCAGCAGTTGAGTCCCATAGTGCTCAGAGCCATTTGAACCATTTGAACCATGATCAATAAAAGGAAACAATCTGTACAGTATTTTAAAAGCTCGTCATCCTATTTCTGATCGATAGACGTCCGAAGTAGTCTGTAATTCGTACCGTTACCATTTATATGATACGTGAGGTAGGCTACAGCGCTTCTGCTGACCTCATCGTATATTTCGCACAGTTACCACATGAATAACAAATGAGATATTAAGGGGTGTTTGGGAGCCATGGAATAATTTCCTCTTACATCATACCATAGAACGACGCATTATAATGGTACAAAGCATACTCTGCCTAGCATCTCATTGTTACTGCACAAATGAACTCAAGCCGCGCGGGATTAGCCGAGTGGTCTAAGGCGCTGCAGTCATGGACTGTGTGGCTGGTCCCGGCGGAGGTTCGAGTTCTCCCTCGGGCGTGGGTGTGTGTATGCTTGTCCTTAGGATAATTTAGGTTAAGTAGTGCGTAAGCTTAGGGACTGATGACCTTAGCAGTTGAGTCCCATAAGATTTCACCCACAATCGAACATTTGAAATGAGTTCAAATGGATCAAATGGCTCTGAGCACTATGGTATTTAACATCTGAGGTCATCAGTCCCTTAGAAATTAGAACTACTTAAACCTAACCAACCTAAGGACATCACACACATCCATGCCCGAGACAGGATTCGAACCTGCGACTAGGAATGAAGAGTACTGGATAAAAAAATTCGTTCTGAGTTTATCCGTTTATCTTGTACCGCAAAGTTTGAACTTGGTTGTCACATTCCTGCCTGCTGGGGCATTGTTTATAAATTAGTATTGCTGTGGCATAATGGCGGCAGCGCGTGGATTTGTAGAAATCAACTCGTGTTTTTCAGAATTTGATGTGAAGACGTCGTAGGTCGACAATATTTTTCTTTGGAATATGGTTTTCGGTGTGATCACCGTTCAGTTTTTTTTATAAGCATTAACAGTTTCTTTAAGCTGTTCTTCGTTTTCAGAAGTATTGGCAATTTCTTCGAGTTGTTCTTCAGTTTTAATATTTGCGATTTGTTCGCCAGGCAAAAAAGACGATGCTGTGCCTCTTTTTGCTTTAACGCCAAACATGGCTTCATAAGGACTTTGGCGTATTCCTTCGTGGTATGTAGTGTTCTTGGCAAATTGAACAAAGGATAAACCATCTGACCATTTATTTGTATCGTTATCATTCATCCACGCAGTTCGCATATTCTGTACATCCTGATTGGTCCTTTCTACTGAGCCTTGTGTTTGTCTGTGACGAGGCTTTCCATGAACTATTTAAACATCTTTCCACATAGCGCATATTTCGGATATGACTTGATTACTAAATTCTCTACCATTATCTGATTGCAATATTGCTGGTGTACCAAATGTCAAAATATTGAAAGAACGTGATGCGCCACTTCTTCAGCTCTTTTAGTTTTCAAAGGTCGTAACTGGACAAACTTAGTTAAATGATCTTGATACACCATTATGAACTCATATTCGACATCTCAGATTGCCTGCAGATCCAACAGACCAACTTGAGATCTTGAGTTCAATTCAGAACTAACCATTGGCTTCACAACAATACCTTTCTTAGGTGCACTGTGTTTCATTTGACACTGTTAGCATAAATTTAAATACAACTTTACAACTTCATCTGTAATATTTTTGTATTTAACTTGCAACTCTTTAAGCATACGTGTTGTTCCTCCGTGGCCTATTCTGATGTGAGTTTCATATAGTATACTGTACAATTCTTCATTGGTAACATAATACTGTATGTTCGTTTCCCCTGGTTTTAATGGTACAATTAACTCCTCTTCATCATTAATTTTTAAAACATCAAAACGTTTTAATCGTCTGTAATCCAAAGGTGTGTTTCATTCAATTTTAGCAGAAACCACTTCAGAAAGTATTTTAGAATACTTTTCTTGACAAAAATAAAAACGTCTTCTCGTTTACCCGCAATTAATGCATTTAACTTTTCATGAAAAAGATCACGATTTGCTGCAGTATGCATTTAGTATACGCGCCCGGGTTCCCGGGTCCGATTCCCGGCGGGGTCACGGATTTTCTCTGCCTCGTGATGACTGGGTGTTGTGTGCTGTCCTTAGGTTAGTTAGGTTTAAGTAGTTCTAAGTTCTAGGGGACTGTTGACCATAGATGTTAAGTCCCATAGTGCTCAGAGCCATTTGAACCATTTAGTATAAAGTAGGGTATCGGAAAAAAATTAAGAAAACGTTGCTCGCGTTGTCAAAGCTTGCATAAGACTGACAAAGCTGATTGATTCCGAGCAGAACAAAGGATTTGGCGGGAGAGAGCCAGTCGCTTGTTTTGGACCTCCACCAGAGCATATCTGTGATTGTCGACACACACCGGAGAGGATCCGAATGTACAACAATGTAATGAAATATTCGATTTTTCACCGATGTATTTGGTTTCTGTTGGCATTCGCCGGTGAAAGTCGACATTCTCCAATTTCGGTCATTCATAGTAACACTACCACTAGATGCCAGAAGCGCACAGAGGTAAGTACGCTTCCCCTAGTTAGGGTGAAGGCAGTGTTTACGTACCGAGGCGGCACTCCTGTGGGACGGCGGCGCTGGAGCGCAGCACGTTCATGCAGGTCTGGCCGTGCTGGCGGTAGAAGACGTCGTCGCGGGGCAGGCTCAGCGGCAGGCAGTTGCGGTGGCCGCGGTCCGAGCCGCAGCAGTCCGGGTCCGTCTGCGTGAACGACGCTGCCAACACACGCCGAAAGGCCGAGTCACCGCAAACTTGAAGACATCATGTTAGGCACAGTTCTGGAGGTACCCTCATTTGGCGAAAGGTGGCAGCACGTAAAGCACCCAGCAACATTGTCTAACACGGTCGTTTTGGTGATCCAGGTCCTATGATGTACGAAGGCATACTGTTGCATGGGTGTACTGACCTCGAAATGTTTGAACGCGGTTCACACACCAGTCAAAGTTTTTGTTACACTGTACTCCTTCCCAGCATGTTTTCTCAGGGGTGTGGCCGAGCGGTTCTAGGCGCTACAGTCTGGAACCGCGCTACCGCTACGGTCGCAGGTTCGAATCCTGCCTCGGGCATGGATGTGTGTGATGTCCTTAGGTTTAGGTTTAAGTAGTTCTAAGTTCTAGGGGACTGATAACCTCAGCAATTAAGTCCCTTAGTGCTCAGAGCCATTTGAACCATTTTCTCAGGAGTAAAATCAGGTTTGAGTGCATTTTTATGGATCACAATAGGCAATTTCATCTAACATCACAGGTGCAGGAGCTCTATGGAACTTCAGGATATTCGGGGATTGGACAGACATGCTCGTTCTCCCGACTTACATGCCGCCGAGCGCGTGTGGGATGCGGTGTGCAACCCGTCCACATGCACCAGCGTCGTCAAGCAGTTGTCAACCGCGCTGATGGGAGAGTGGAACGCCTTACCAGAAAAATTCCTTACCAAACTTTGCAGAGCATGCATTGCCGTCCTTGGTGATCACTAGACCGCGGATTTTAGATAAAAACCTATTTTGTTCCTGAGTTCCTATTTGCATAAAAAATTGTACTTATGCGTTTCATGACTATTTACATTTAATAGCGTTAATTCTATACGACCCAAAAAACCCTATTTCGACGTTAGTGCCTATTTTTGCCTATATCGGCTTTAATATCCTATAAAGTGCATATTTCATCATATAAGACAGTGGCTCCAAGTTTTTCCACACTATACGACAGAGAGAAAAAAATATTTTCTGCCCAGCGTGCAGCAAGGTGACTAGTTGATATGCGCTCATGCTTCGTATTTGCTTAACACTTCGGTCTTTTTTTATTTTTTTATATCGCTATCCCTGTTAATACCAAATACTCTTTCTAGGTGTTTTATTATTCATATGTAAAAAATAGATCACGGATCTTTATGTTAAAACCTATTTTTTTCCTAAGCTCCAATTTGCATATAAGTTGGTACTTATACGTTTCATGACTAACTAAACTGAATACCGTTAGTTCTATAGGACCTAAAATTGCGTATTTCGACGTTGACGCCTAATTTTGCCTATTTCGGCATCAAAATCCTAAAAAGTACCTATTTCGTTAATCTGACGTAGAGTTCTTGTGTTTTCAAAGATTAGAAAGAGGAAGTAAACTTTGGGCTTTACGTCTCGTCGAAGGCGACGGTCGTTAGAGACTGATTACAATTCCTTCGCTTGCCTTACTACCAACAGCACTCGGCACGGTTGAATGGCCATCCATCCAAGTACGCGCCGAGCGCGACGGTGCTTAACTTCGGTGAGCGAATGAGAACTGGTCAAAGATTTGAGTTACACATTACAATCGAACGTGGGAGTACTAAATGTTATATATGAAAATATTTCGTTCTTAGGATTCTGGCCAGCTGTGTATTTTCGCAAAGAAACGGTTTCATAGGCCTTAAGCTGAGCACGGATTAAAAAATCACACTTAATCGTAGACGCCCTCTATAGCTAAATTACTGCCCTTCGCGCATTTTCTCGCTGCTGTCTACAGGCAGACCTATCAAACTACTCTGTTTCGTGAAAGGTATTATACGTGAATTTTCCGGTTCGAAAAATAATTTGCCAGTAGTGAGATGTTTTCATCTGAAGCACCGGTAGATTCCATTCGCTTGTTCAGAAGGGGCGGCCATCTTTCAGGCGCCATATGTGCAGCAACGAGTACGGTACGTCCCCTACCGCTCCCATACACCGCAGTAAAAGGGGAAAAAAACAGGTCATCGTTCACTTTTTCCCAGCGAAAACAAATCAGTACATTGTGTAGCGACCGACGTGTTAAGTGTTACTGACGTTCTAAGTTCAAAATAAATTCTAGTTTCTGTGCGAGAATACTACGCTATGCCGAAAACAGCTAGTTCAAAGTCTACAAGTCTACTCGTATAAGGCAGTGGCTGCAAGATTTTCCGCATTATACAACAGATGGGAAAATTATTTTCTGCCAAGCATGCAACAAGGAGGTTAGTTGATGTTTTTCTTAGACTGTCACTTAGGATTCTTTTTATCGCTATCCTTTAGTAATATGAAATACTCTTTATATGCGATTCTAAACTGCATTTCCCTTTTCTCTCGTATTAGGTTTCGAGTGTTAAGAAATCTCACTTAACTCAGCATGCAGATGGAATCGCACATAAAGCTAATGTTGAACGAAAGTCAAAATTGAAGCAAATTCTTTTAACCAATAAATCTGATGAATCCTCCGAAAAAAACAAGTTCTTCAGTGATTTGTGCCATGCATTTGTGGCAGCAAACATCCCCTTTCGGAAACTAGAAAACCCTATTTTCATAGCTTTTCTTGAGAAGTACTGCCATCAGTCTATTCGTGCAGAGTCAACTTCATGTTAGAATTATGTGGATTCAGCTTACAATGCTGCATTGCACAGAATCGAAAAGATGTTGGAGAATCTTGTATATGGATTTCTGTGGATGAAACTACTGACAGTCTTGGCCGTTACATTGCAAACCTGATTACTGGCAAGCTAGATCCAGATGCTCCCTCCAGGGCTCATTTGATTTACTCAAAACAGCTTGCAAAAACTAACCAACAAACAATAGCACAGTTTGTGAACAATGAGCTTAAGGTGCCAGGAAGTCATTTCTGAAAGTATTTGTATGGAGCGTAGCCATGTATGGAAGTGAAACATGGACGATAAATAGTTTGGACAAGAAGAGAATAGAAGCTTTCGAAATGTGGTGCTACAGAAGAATGCTGAAGATTAGATGGGTAGATCACATAACTAATGAGGAAGTATTGAATAGGATTGGGGAGAAGAGAAGTTTGTGGCACAACTTGACCAGAAGAAGGGATCGGTTGGTAGGACATGTTCTGAGGCATCAAGGGATCACCAATTTAGTGTTGGAGGGCAGCGTGGAGGGTAAAAATCGTAGAGGGAGACCAAGAGATGAATACACTAAGCAGATTCAGAAGGATGTAGGTTGCAATAGGTACTGGGAGATGAAAAAGCTTGCACAGGATAGAGTAGCATGGAGAGCTGCATCAAACCAGTCTCAGGACTGAAGACCACAACAACAACAACCCAAAGGGAGTGGATGAGAATAAGGTGCTTCTGGCCGTCACTGATGCTGCTGCATATATGATAGCAGCGTTTCAACTATTAAAAGTATTCTACCCATTGATGCTGCGCGTAACTTGTGTAGTGTATGGGATCAACCGCATAGCAGAGCAAGTAAGGCTACAATTTCCTAAAGTAAATAAAGTAATATCTATGGCGAAGAAAATTTTTGTTAAGGCACCACAAGAATACAGGCATTCAAAGAACATCTTCCAGATGTCCCATTGCCGCCAGAGCCTGTTGTCACCCGCTGGGGCACGTGGCTGATAGCAGCAGAATACTATAGTACGCATCTCTCAGCTGTCCAGAAGGTGGTTGAAAATATACCGGAGGATGCTGCATCCGTAATTGCAGCAATGGAGTTACTCAAAGATTCTTCTTTAAAACGCGACTTATCTTACATTAGGGCCACTACACATTTATGGCAAGAATAATTTAACGATTAGAAGGCTCAGAGACAATAATTCTTTGCTTGAAGAAGTCAAAATGAAAATTAATGAAGGAAGTAGGGGAAAAAGTACGGGCAAAAATGCAAACGGTTTTGCAGAAGAACACTGGCCTGAAGCAGTTGTGTGCAGCTGCCGACATACTTAGTGGAAAATCCAGCACTCCTGACTGCAGCATTACTGTCCAACATGTGTCGAAAATGAAGTACGCCCCTGTCACATCTGTCGATGTAGAACGTTCTTTTTTAGAGTATAAATTGATTCCGACTGACAAGCGCCACAGTTTTTCACTAGAAAACCTAGAAAAGATTTTGGTTATTTATTATGAAACCAACTATGGTCAGAATATGGGAAACTACGAATGTATTAATTACACCATTGCCACATCTTTTTTACGGAGATCTTTATCTTGCATGAACTCAAAAATATTTGGAGTTATGTTCAACATTAATGTTGTAGATTGCTGTGCTCTGTAACTGTGTAAATATTCATTCCCCTTGTTTTAATGACTAATAAGATGTTCATACTGTGAACAGTGTGTATTTTAATTAATTTTTATTTTCTCTGCATCATTTTTATTAGAGCCTATTTTAGGTTTAATATAGCCTAAATGAACTACTGAAGGAGCCTATTTTAGGTGCCTAAAACACACTTTTTTACGACCTAAAAATCCGTGGTCTAGTGATCACACACCTTATTAACCCAATTGAAATTTTACATTGCTGCTAAACTATCGTAAATTTTAGTGCTCCAAATATTATTCAAAGTTCGTCATAATTTATAGGTTATGCATTACTTAATCGCAATTATTAAATATCCAGTGGTCTGTTACGTGCCAAATTAAGTACAAAATGTCCTGTTTTATATCCTATAATGACAAGTTTGCTGCTCAAAATGTTACTGAAAAAACAGTCATAGTTTATGGTATGCATTACATAGAAATTATTATTACAAATATTATCACGCTAAAAGCATTTTACACCCGAAATCGGTAGAGCCTTCTGTTATTACAATGCAGGGTGTACCAATAAGAATCATCCGATTTAAAAAAAAAATCATAACTATTATGTTATTTGAGATATGTGCGTGAACAATGTATTGATAAAAAAAAAGGAAACTCTCGAGTTTTAAATGGTTCCCGCTAGGTAGCAGCAGTGTGCGCCCACTTCAGTTCTAGTAAAAATGGTGTTTGGACAACAGAAAGCGTTTTGTGTTCTACGTTTTGCGCAGTGCGAGTCTGTAACTAGTCGACGTAACTTTCGTGCTAGGTATGGCGGGGAGCCTTCTACAGCACAGAGCATTAGACGATGGCATGAGCAATTGCGAGAAACAGGTTGTCTGTATAAAGGCAAATCGCCCGGCCGCCCCCAAGTGTCTGACACAGATGTCAAACGCATCCGCTATTGTTTCACTAGTCCGTATGGTTTTAACGATATGTAAAACTGCCTGGCTCTCTTCTTCGAACCTCTTTCACACTTCTCCGTTGTCTTAAGGCGTGTCACATAGAGTGATCGAGTCAGTCATCACAAGTGAAGCGAGAGTGAATGAGTGTCATTTTGTAACTTTGCTTCTGACTGTGTGATAACATAACCCTTTTACCACATTCGTTTCTTTTATTATTTGTCAGGGCACTGATAACCTCGCCATTGAACGCCGGTAGTTTCTTAAAACAATGATATGTGTTAATAGAGATTTCACTTGTCAGCTGGAATTGGTTTACATTTTCTTTTTTCTTTGTAGCTTCTTGTGTAGCTTTTTCTACGATGAGTCGTTTGCTGAACTTCTCAGTGAAGTGACCAACAGTAGTCCCTCATTATGCTGGCGTTCCAGCGGCATTGAATCAATAAATAGCCTCCAGTCTTCCTTTTTGTATTCAGTACCAAACTCATCATCAGACTGGGAATATCTGAGGAGTTCACTAAATAACCTTCTTGCTGAAAAACGTGGAAAATTGGTGCTCTCTCTTTCTATACATATATATGCTGGTTCCAACTGCCAATAAATTCTTTTCTTTTAATCTAGAGCCAAGCAATTCAGCTTTTTCTTCCGTTAAGCCCAGATCCCTAACCAAATCGTTAAGCTCGGACTGAGTAAACAATTTGGGCTCTAGCTTTCTGTATTACAAATGGAATTTATCATCATCTGGTTCATCTAAATTAGATTGTACGTCAGAAAATACTTCTGTTGGAATAGAATTTAAATCATCTGGTGGTTTAGGAACTGGCAAATCGACACCACGTCCTAGTGGTCAGATGGCAAACGGAAGGTTAGAGTGGCTTATTAACTTGTTATTTTTCGAATTATGACCAGTAATATCAACAGTGCAAAAGTAGCAATCATCGTAATGATTTCTTGGCTCCATCCATATCATAGGAATAGCAAATCTAAAGGCTTTTCCCCTTTTTGGACCATTTTCTCAGATCTTCAACACACACATAACACACCTTATGCAGCACCCAAGATTTATCTTGATCACCAATTTTAGTTCCAAGGAATGATAGTTAAACCCTGTTCACAAAGTCTGTAATGTTTCTTTGGTGTTTTTAATCACAAATTCACCACAAATAGAACAAAAGCTGTCAGCAGAGTTTTCACAACCACGATTAGACATTGTGCGGTGCTGAGCACATGTACAGGAAACGGAAAAGTGAGGTTAGGCTGACAGTAAACAAAACACCATCTGCTAACACAAAAATAGGATTGACCTTTTTTGCCAGCAAATGTTTTTCAGCAGTGCTACCAATGTCACATACATTCATTAAACCTCCTTTTAAAATTATTTTAACTATATAAAAGCTGTTAAATTCTTTAAAAATTCGGTTAATTCAATAAATTTAACTGTAAAATGTGAAGAAATGGTGGGTGATACAGTTTTTTTAAGTATATTTGGATTTCCCACCCTAAAAAACATAAGAATAAGGCATTTTCAGCAAAAACGTTTTCCATCGTTGGCCTATGTTATTTATCTACCGTTCCACTCTCTAGCAGCATGTGAAAAAATGGACACTTAAATCTTTCTGTACGAGCTCTGGTTTGTCTTCTTTTATTGTGATGATCTTCTCTCCCTACATAGGCTGGCGACACTGAAATATTTTCACATGCTGAGATGAAATATTTAATTAAAAAAATCAGATGGGAAGTGTCGTTTTTAAAGCACTGCAGAACTGCGGACGCAAGTAAATATGAAAATAAGTTTATAGATTAGTCTTCTGATAAGAGATGATAAGGTGAAATACGAAAAACATGCGCTTAACTATCGTTGTGATTTACATAGTAAGTAGTGAACCAGACTTCATTTGGCGGAAACTGGGCACGGTTTCGTGGTGATTCAGTTCAACGAAAGTCATATTCTTCATTTTTTTAAGCTTAGGAATCTGGTAGCACAATCGAGTAGTACATACAATATGTTTTCAAGTAACTCAGTTCGTATTTAACGTGCCCTAGAAGACGAATGGGTAGCTTTAAGAGATGAAATAGTGAAGGCAGCAGATGCTCGAATATGTAAAAATACAAGACCTAGTAGAAATCCTTGTATAACACAAGAGATATTGAATTTAACTGATGAAAGAAGAAACTGTAAAAATTCGGCAAGTGAAGCAGGCGAAAGGTAATAAAAACGTTTAAAAAATCAATTTCACAGGAAGTGTAAAATGGCTAAGCAGGAAGGGCTACAGGACAAATGTGAGGATTTAGAAGCATATTTCACTCGGGGAAAGATAGGTACCGCCTACAGGAAAATTCAAAGAGGCCTTTTGAGAAAAGAGACGCAGATGTATGAATATCAAGAGCTCAGATGGAAAACGAGTCCTAAGCAAACAAGGGAAAGCTGAAAGGTGGAAGGAGTATACAGAGGGACTATACAACGGAGCTGTACTAGAAGTTAATATTACAGAAAGGGAAGTGGGCACAGATGAAAAAGAGCTGGGAGATATGATAGTGAAGAGCTGGGAGATATGATAGTGCTAGAAGAACCTGACAGAGCTCTGAAAGATCTAAGGTGAAACAAGGGCTGATAGCCTTGGGAGAGTCAGCCAAAACTCTCCCATCTGGTGTGCAAGATGTATGAGACAGACGGAATATCCCCAGACTTTCTTCTTTCTGCAACAGTGTTCTGACCGTTTTGTGTTCCGAGGGTGATCAGCTCTGTCGTTTGCTAATTTATTTGGTATAAATTACTTGATCTCTTAGCAACAAAGAATCCTGAACTAATAATAGGCATCAAAACGGATACAGGGATTAGTGAACACAGGGTTGTCGTATCGAGACTGAATATTGTAACTCCAAAATCCTCCAAAAATAAACGAAAAATATACCCATTCAAAACAGGAGATAGAAATTCACTGACGCCTTCCTCAGAGACAATCTCCACTCGTTAAAAATAAACAATGTACCGGTAAGTGTAGACCAGATGTGGCTTGAAGTCAAAGAAGTAGTATCGACAGCAAATAAATAAACAGACGTCGGAGCAGATCCCCCTTGCTGCACAAAACGGGTCAGAACTGTACAGAAACAACAAAAAAAGCAAGCCAAATTTAAGCGAACGCAAAATCTCCAATATTTGGCGATCTTTTACAGAAGCTCGTAATTTAGCGCGGACCTTAATGCGAGATGTTTTTAATAGTTTCCATAACAAAACTTTGTCTCGAAACCTGGCAGAAAATCCAAAAAGATTCTGGTCGTATGTAAAGTATGCCAGCAGGAAGACACAATCAATACTTTCTCTGCGCTATACCATTGGAAGTATTATCGATGACAATGCTGCTAAAGCAGAGTTACTAAACACAGCCTTACGAGATACCTTCACCAAAGAAAACGAAGTAAATATTCCAGGATTCGAATCAAGAATACTCGTAGTTGCCAGCATGTGTAACTTAGAAATAGATACCCTCGGAGTAGTGAAGCAACTTAATGACTAAATAAAAGCAAGTCTTCCAGTCCAGACTGTATAGCAATTAGTTTCCTTCCAGACTATGTTGATGCAATAGCTCCATACTTAACGATCATATACAACCCCTCATTCGATGAAAGGTTCGTACCCAAAGACTAGAAAGTTGGACAGGTCACATCAGTATTCAAAAGGGGCAGTAGGAGTAGTCCACTAAGTTGCAGGCCCATATCATCAACGCCGTTATGCAGCAGGGTTTTGGAACATATATTGTGTTCGAACAATATGAATTACCGCGAAAACAACGGTTAAAAAATTGGAAATTTGTGGTAAGGTCTTATGGGACCAAACTGCTGAGGTCATCGGTCCCTCAGCTTACACACTATTTAATCTAACTCAAACTAACTTGCGCTAAGGACAACACACACACCCATGCCCGAGGGAGGACTCGAACCTCCGGCGGAGGGAGCCGCGCGGACCGTGACAAGACGCCCAAGACCGCGCGGCTACCCTGCAGGGCGAAAACAACGGTCTATTCACACACAGTTTAGAAAACATCGTTCTTGTGAAACACAACTAACTGTTAACTCACACGAAGTGTTGGGTGCTATTGACAAGAGATTTCAAATTGATTCCGTATTTATAGATTTCCAGAAGGCTTTTGACACTATACCACACAAGCGGCTTGTCGTCAAATTACGTGCTGATGCAACATCGTCTCAGATATGTGACTGGATTCGCCATTTTCTGCCAGTTCGAAGTAACTGACGGAAAGTCATCTCGTAAAGCAGAAGTGATTCCTGTCGTTCCCAAAGGTAGTGTTAAACGCTCTCTGCTGTTCCTTATCTATAAACGCTTTTGGAGACAATCTGTGCAGCCGTCTTAGGTTGCTTGCAGATGATGCTATCGTTTGTCGTCTAGTGAAGTCATCAGAAGGTCAAAACAAACTGCAAAACGCAGAAAAGATATCTGTATGGTGCCAAAATTGGCAATGGACCCTAAATAATGAAAAGTGTGGGGTCATCTATATGAGTGCTGAAAGGAATCAGTTAAACTTCGGTTACGTGATAAATCAATCAAATCTAAAGGCCGTAAATCCAACTAAGTATTTAGGAATTACAATTACGAACAACTTAAATCGGAAAGAACACGTAAAGAATGTTGTGGGGAAGGCGGACCAAAGACTTGCGATTTATTGGCAGAACACTTAGAAGATGCAACAGATCTACTAGAGAGACTGCGTAGACTACGTTTGTCCGTCCTCTTTTGGAGTACTGCTGCGCTGCGTGGGATCCTTGCCAGATAAGATTAACGAAGTACATCGACGAAGTTCAAAGAAGAGCAGCATGTTTTGTATTATCGAGAAATCGGGGAGAGAGTGTCATTGACATAATAGAGGGTTTGGAGTGGAAATCGTTAAAACAACGACGTTTTTCATTGCGGCAAAATCATCTCACGAAATTTCAGTCACCCACTTTCTCCTTCGAATTATATATTTTGTTGACGCCGACCTACATAGGGAGAAACGATCATTGTAATTAAATAAGGGAAATCAGATCTCGCACGGAAAGATGTAGATGTTCGTTTTTTCCGCGCGCTGTTGGAGATTGGAATAATAGAGAATTATTGTGAAGGTTGTTCGGTGAACCCTGTTTCAGGGACTGAAGTGTGATTTGTAGACTATCCATGTGGATGTTGATCTAGATATAGACGTCAAGAAGAATGTAACAGTTACAGCCACAAAGAAAGCAGTTGCTAACAGGTGTGAAAATTACCGAACTATCAGCTTAATAAGTCATGGCTGCAAAATACTAACACGAACTCTTTACCGAAGATTGAAAAAATTGGTAGAAGCCAGCCTCGAGGAAGATCAGTTTGGATTCCGGACAAATGTAGGAAGACGCGAGCCAATACTGATCCTCCAACTTATCTTAGAAGATAGGTTAAGCGAAAACAAACCCACGTTTATAGCATTTGTAGACTTAGAGAAAACTTTTGACAATGTTGACTAGAATACTCTCTTTCAAATTCTGAAGGTGACAAGGGTCAAATACAGGGTGCGAAAGGCTATTTACAATTTGTACAGAAGCCAGATGGCAGTTATAAGAGTCGAGAAGCGTGAATGAGAAGCAGTCGTTGGGAAAGGAGTGAGACAGGGTTGTAGCCTATCCCCGATGTTATTCAATTGTATATTGAGCAAGCAGTAAAGGAAATAAAAGAAAAATTCGGAGTAGGAATTAAAATCCATGGAGAAGAAATAAAAACTTCGCGGTTTGCTGATGATATTGTATTCTGTCAGCGACAGCAATGGACCTGGAAGACCAGTTGAACGGAATGGACATTGTCTTGAAAGGAGGATATAAGCTGTACATCAACGAAAGCAAAACAAGAATAAAGGAATGTAGTAGATTTGAATCAAGTGATGCTAAGGGAATCGGTTAGGGAACGAGAAACTTAAATTAGTAGACGAGTCGAAGTAGAGAGAATACAAAATGTAGACTGGCAATAGCGAGAAAAGCATGTCTGAAGAAGAGGAATTTATTAATCATCTCGAATATAGATTTAAGAGTTAGGAAGTCATTTCTTAAAGTATTTGTCTGAAGTGTAGCCACGTATGGAAGTGAAACATGGACGATAAACACTTTAGACAATAAGAGGATAGAAGTTTTGCGATGTGGTGCTACAGAAGAATGTTGAAGAGTAGATGGTAGATCACGTAACTAATGAGAAGACACTGAATAGAATTGGGGAAACAAGAAATTTGTGGCACTTCTTGACCACAAGAAGGAACGGTTGATAGGACACATTCTGATACCTCAAGGGATCACCAATTTAGTATTGGAGGTAAAAATTGGGGGGGGGGGGGAGGGTGGGGGTAAAAATCGTAGAGGTTGACCAAGAGATGAATAAAGTAAACAGATTCAGAACGATGTAGGTTTCAGTAGTTATTCGGAGATCAAGAGGCTCGCCTAGGATGCATGAACAGGTAGCCTGGAGACTGTTTCAAACCAGTTTTTGGACTGAAGACAACAAAACAAGTTGGTGTTTATATTTCAGCGCTGTTCAGATAAAATAGTGCAGTAATGAGGTGTAGTGTTTTGTTTAACATATACAATATGTTACCTCTGAAAATTTAATGAATCGCTCTTGTGTTGAAAGTATTTTGTAGCATGTTGCAGCGTATGTGCTTGCTCCTTAGTCTAGTCCGTGTCGTAAAAGAGTTTGTGTTACACATACAAGCACTTGTGAAACTGGTTTTCTATTAGCGAAAAGTATAACAAGTGCTATGCGGATATAATCAGGCAACACGTACGTGAAGTGGACTGCGCTTGCGCCAGAAGGGAGCCAGATGTCTGGCGAGTAGTGGGGCAGCGGAATGAGGGGAAGGCGGCGGGCGCGGCATATGTGAAGCAGGAGAGGCATATGTGAGAACGCCGGCCAGACGGATGCCACCTCCTTGCTGCTGCTGCTGCCCTGTGCGCTAGTCGGGCGAGCGTGTGTGGTGTGGCGCGTGTGACACGCGCATCGTCCGCGGGGAGGGGGCAGCTCACACACGCCACACATGTGAAAGCGTGTGTGCAGCAGTGGCCCGCGCACGTGCTCACCAGACTGTGTCCGCGCTGTCTTTTTTTTCCTTGCAGAGGCAGAGAGGCACGTGCGCCAACGCTTGGCGCTTGCTGGGCTACTTGCCAGTTTGTTCTCCAGTAAGGCGAGAACGTGCAGCGAGTATTTGTTGTTTTTTGGACTTCCTACTATTTTCGATCTTCTCTAATTTTCTAAATTACACTCCTTTCTTTTAGTACCGGAACGCCTAAGTATCACATGCGTTTTCCAAACTTTTTTTTTTTTAATTGCTATGTTTTGTTCTTCAAGAGTTCACGAAATTACGATGTTACATAACAAAATTTAGCACATCACTGGATTTGCAAAATTTGTTTTGATAGAAACAATCTTCTGTATCTAGTCGAATAGTACTTCACTGTATCACATAGTACAGATAATAAGTACACCATAATATATAATGTGTGTGTATGGGGGGGGGGGGGGGGGGATCACATAGTACAGATAATAAGTACACCATAATATATAATGTGTGTGTATGGGGGGGGGGGGTGAGTGGGGAGGGGGTAATTTGTAGCCGAATTAAGCAATCGTATGAATTTTATCACGTGCTTTCGTATATTGAATTGTGTGGGAGTTATCATGTCGTTCATTTCATAAATCGCTCTTTTTTGCTTCTCTCTGTGTTCAAAATGTTTCTCCCCTCCATTAACATATCGTTGGAGTCTGTTTGGGACACACAGGCACTTGTGCGATGACACTCACAGTTCTAACCTACTCCAAATTGCGTACGATATTTATTGTCTATTTACTGCAACAATAGACGTGCACAGGGCCGACCAAAAGCAAATACATATGAACTGATTGGGTGGTTTAGATAATGTTTAAGGACTACATTTACTGTCTATCTTCCATAATCACTGTCACCCTTCTCTTTTTAGTGTAAATTTGCTGTTCATTTTGTTGTTCTTTTCACTACTTGTTTATTGTTCATGTTAATGTTCTTTTCTTGCTGATTTTAGTGTTCACTTAACTGTTCACCTTACTGTTTACTTTATTGTTCCTTTTTACTGTTTACTGGTTCTCCTTGCAGAGTACTTTCACTGGTACTTCACAGTCCAGTGCATTGCTTACTGTGCTGTTCATTTTACTGCATGTTTCACATTTACTTTATAGCCAATGTACTTAAAACGAGCCGGCCTGAGTGGCCGAGCGGTTCTAGGCGCTACTGTGTGGAGCTGCGCGACCGCTACGGTCGCAGGTTCGAATCCTGCCTCGGGCATGGATGTGTGTGATGTCCTTAGTTAGGTTTAAGTAGTTCTAAGTTCTAGGGGACTGATGACCTCAGAAGTTAAGTCCCATAGTGCTCGGAGCCATTTGAACCATTTTTGAACTTAGAACGATGTACTTGGTTTCTCAGCTGGTGTAGAGTAGATGGTGGTAATACCCCGCAATGTTCAGTTTTTCTGTCATTGTGGTCAACGAGGGGTAGTTTTCCCCGCGATTTCAAATTGAAGTCATGGTTGGGTTGTTACCTGTAAACCATCCAAATTCCAGCACTGTCTCATAATTAATTGTAGAGAGATTTATAATTTAGCTAAAACAAAAATACTGAATTGAAATGTAAATTTGAACGTAATGATTGCTTAAAATACTTGTACAAAAACAATACTTTCTCCTCCACGAAAGGAGGATTAGTAGGATAACCTAAAAGAGTTCGATTACTTAGGTTAAGCTATTTTGGTGCCAAGTAAATCATAGTATAGTGTACTTTGTTAGGCGCTCTGAGTCTTTCTTGAAGTCCCAACTCTTCTTCTTCTTCGGATACCTCTTCGCCAAATGGTAAGTTTATATCTATATCAGTGCTACTCTCATAATGTGAGAAATCTGAGTTTGACTCTAAAGAATAATCATTTGGTTATTTGCTCTTTCTTCCTTTTTGGTACTTATGTTATGAAGCTTTCTTAGACTATGTCGTCTTGTTTCTATAGCACGCTCTTTTCTTCCTTTGGCACGTCCTTTCTTCTCAGTAGCAAGCTTTTCTTTTCCCGTGCATTCTGGCACAGATTTCAACACTTTGTCGGAATATTTCCCCTAAATCTTTATTTTAGGCAGTGGAATTATATCCTCATGTGAGATAATCTCACAAAATGTGTGCTGAATGTCATATTTTGCGGCGGTTATCATTGAAGAACTGTCGTCATACTCTTTGAGCTGCATGTATTTAACCCAGAACACCTATAAGCATTTGTCTCATTTGGCCATTTTCTGACAAATGTGCCGTTGTTGATTTTGGGGACGAACTGGAACAATTATTTTGACGCCAAAGTGAAGCTCAAACGCAGTTGTGTCAACGGGTAATTCGTTGAATCTCCTTTTCAAGCCCCGCATTATATTATGTTGAACTAAAACATCAGAAAAGTTAGATGTCAGAAGTAAAATACAGCCGTACCTCATTTTCTCTTCTCTGGAGCGACCTGCCGGGACGGACAAGTTACAACAGTCAGTAAGATAAATCTGCCACCTGATGATCAACTCCTGTATCGATGGCAGTCAGTTCAAAAACTGAGTGCGGTTTTTAACCCCACACGGGGCTTTACGCCCACCTAACCTAATTTAAATGCCCATTGTACCACACATGTCCAAGAGCTTGTGGCAAAGGATAAATAAATCTATTTTGATGTGTATTTACTTTTGCCTTTCACAAACGAGTTATAGAATAATAAGTTTCTGTATAAAAGAAAATGATACTTCTTAACTTCGAACGAGAATGAATGTCAGTAACTCAATACAATAAGTGCATTGCTATGAAAAGTCGCAACACAGAAATGAGAAAGCGAAATCAGTTTCAACAGTGCAAGTGATTGTGTACTATCACTCAGATAACACATCCAGATGCTAGAGACAAAAAATATGACGGAAACACTGAATTTTTACTCACTGAAAATGATTTTATTTCATAAAAGGGAACGTGTATATAGCACTTGTTCGCAACAGTACACACAACAAATACAGATGGCATTTACTACGCATGAAATGGAAAAGAACATTACTGAAATGTGCGCTCGATAAAGGATCATTGAGAGAGCAAACTTATGCTCTCTATGGGTAGTACGAAACGACTAACCTGGTTCCCGATCCAAGGTGCACAGCCCTACTTGTGAGCTGCCTATCTTCCAGGGCCAAAAAAATTAATTTTCAATATTTCATTTAATTATTGACCCAATTATAATTTTGAGTACTCTCAAATCTACCATTTAAGGTGTAAAATCTTATGTGGAGGTTTAACATAGTAAGACAATAATACAGTTATATACTGTACAATTTGTACTGAAACCAGATGGCAGTTATAAGAGTCGAAAGGCATGAAAGGAAAGCAGTGTCTGAGAAGGGAGTGAGACAGGGCTCTAGCCTATCCCCGATGGTATTCAATTTGTATACTGAGCAAGTAGTAAAGGAAACAAAAGAAAAATTTGGAGTAGAAATTAAAATCCATGGAGAAGAAATAAAAACTTTGAGGTTTGTCGACGACATTGTAATTCTGTCAGAGACAGCAAAGGACCTGGAAGAGCAGTCGAACGGAATGGACAGTGTCTTGAAAGGAGGATATAAGATGAACAACAACAAAAGCAAAACAAGGATAACGGAATGTACTCGAATTAATTCGGGTGTTGCTGAGGGTATTAGATTAGAAATAAGACACTTAAAGTAGTAAATGAGTTTTGCTATTTGGGGGGAAAAATGACTGATGATGGTCTGAGTACAGAGGATACAAAATGTACACTGACTATGACAAGGAAAGCGTTTCTGAAGAAGAAAAATTTGTTACATCGAATATAGATTTAAGTGTCAGGAACTCTTTTTTGAAAGTATTTATATGGATTGTAGCCATGTATGGAAGTGAAACATGGACGATAAACAGTTTAGACAAGAAGAGAACAGAAGCTTTCGAAATGTGGTGCTACAGAAGAATGCTGAATATTAGATGGGTAGATCACGTAACTAACGAGGAGGTACTGAATAGAATTGGAGAGAAGTGGAATTGTGGCACAACTTGACTAGAAGAAGGGATCGGTTGATAGCACATGTTCCGAGGCACCAAGGGATCACCAATTTAGTACTGGAGGGAAGTGTGGAGGGTAAAAATCGTAGAGGGAGACCAAGAGATGAATACACTAAGCAGACTCAGAAGGATGTAGGTTGCAGTAGTTATTCGCAGGCGAAGAGGCTTGCACCGGATAGAGCAGCATGGAGAGTTGCATCAAACCAGTCTCTGGACTGAAGACCACAACAACAACAGCATCCTGGATATATGGCTTCAGGTGGCGTAACGCACAGCGCAAAAATTACCGATACCACAGTCATTCAGTATTTGAGAATGAGAGTACTTAGTAACTTCCAACAAACTTTTACGAAAATTTTCTCGTTGCCGCTGCCCACAAAATGATGAAAGGAAAAAAAAGATTGCATACTATATTTTTGTTTTTTCATGCATTGAAACTTCAGCATCAGGTATGAAGATTAATTTAATACTTCTTTGCTACTAACTGTAACAGCAACGTATCTTTCAGACAGTATCCACACTGAGTATATTAGGTGTACAACTTTACTTCCACCGCTTTTTATCGAAGTTCGAG
Source organism: Schistocerca serialis cubense (assembly GCF_023864345.2). Classification (NCBI taxonomy): domain Eukaryota; kingdom Metazoa; phylum Arthropoda; class Insecta; order Orthoptera; family Acrididae; genus Schistocerca; species Schistocerca serialis. The sequence continues at coordinate 350,938,063 of NC_064639.1, forward strand.
GCTTTATTCTGAAAAATGTACAAAAAATTTACGATTCAAAGTATTGGCCATCGCTGGCCACTACTTCCTCCCGTCTTTCCGGCAGCATACAAATCCTGCATCGGAAGAATTGTTCGGTTTTTGAGGACATCGATGAATCTATCCAATTTTGCGCTTGTTCGTATGACCGAAGATGCTGGTCAGTCAGACCCTATGCGACTGACAGAAAAGGTGGCGTCAGAGGGAGCAATGTCTGAAGAATAAGGCGTCTGGGGTAGGACTTCCCATTTCAGCGTTTTCAAGTATGTTTTGACGCGTTTTGTGACATCGGATCGAGCATTGTCATGCTGCAAAATCAACTTTTCATGCCTATCGCTATATTGCGGCCGTTTATCTTTCAGTGCTCGGCTCAAAAGCATCAGCTGTTTTCGATAACGATCTGTGATTGTCTCCGTCGGTTTCAGTAGTTGCGAAAACCATCCATCTTCCACCACCTTTCTTGAAATAGTGAAACCATTCCCTGCACGTTCTATCACTAATAGGTGTCTCAGCAGAGGTCTTACCCAGAACTTTATGAGCCTTAGCCGCGGGTTTCTTCACGTGAAAGCAGAAAATTAAAACTTCCCGCAAATCAGGAGAACTGGGCTAGTAAGTTGACATATTCAATCGAGAATAATTTCTTGATGTAACCACAAATCAACTAGTATTTTTATGACGTTGCTTTTGCAAATGCCTAAGCTTGTTGTGTGATACTTTCGACCTACCACCTGCGCCACCACTGGCTGCTACTGCCACCTGTTGCAAAACGGCGGAAGTAATGTTGTATGAATGAAACAGAAAACATTCTCCGGAGGAGATTCTCAGAGCAAAAGAACATTCTCAGAGTAAGTTCTCAATTTCGTATGAGTAAAAAGTTCGAAGGATGTTCTCTGACGAGGGAATATCTTTCTACCTCCCCTCCTTCTTGAGGAGTTTCTTGGTTTGTGACGTCTGCCGTGTGCGGCACGCAAGGCACGCTTCATGTTACATGTCGTTCAAGTCGCTCAAACAGACAAATATTCAGAGTACAAATATGGAACTGGCATCAGTGTGTTCTGAAAGAGTTGCACTACGTCTCGATTTTACTTTTATGTGTGGCAACAAATTATGTTACCCCATAGTTACCTCATAGTCAACACGCGAAAACGTTTTCGACATTGAAGTTAGGTGAACACATTATGTGAACGAAATCTTAAGATTACTTGACATTTTCTTGTACTGCAATCACGAACATCGTTAGATTTTCTAGCGCGAGATAATTTTGATTAAATACAGCGCATAATGGTCTGCACACGTGTCAATTACATAAGCGGTCGACCGTGTGGTTCGCTACGAGAAACAGATAGCTAGTTATGTAATAAAACAGTTATTAATTTTTCTCATCCGCCTACTTATTTCTACCATAAGATTTAGGCTGAGAGAGCCCGCATCTCGTGGTCGTGTGGTAGCGTTCTCGCTTCCCACGCCCGGGTTCCCGGGTTCGATTCCTGGCGGGGTCAGGGATATTCTCTGCCTCGTGATTGCTGGGTGTTGTGTGATGTCCTTAGGTTAGTTAGGTTTAAGTAGTTCTAAGTTCTAGGGCACTGATGCCCATGGATGTTAAGTCCCATAGCGCTCAGAGCCATTTTTGTTTAGGCTGAGAGAAGACATGTTAATGAACATCTGGAGTGTACCTGAGACTGCTCATAAATCAGTCTGAAAACTTGGGTCTTCTAAATAGCAGCAATTTTTTTTTAATTTTCACTTTGTAAAGTCGCTTTCTCTTCTTTCATGATTTTCTGGAATGAAGTGCGCCATGCAAGTAATGTTTTTCATTGTTAAACCCTTATAGACTTCTACAGTTTCTCTCTTCAGTATTTCTTAGGTCTAATATACCTTTTTTTGCCTTTTAAGCAACATAAATTCTGCCATTACTACTAAAACGTATATAAAACTTAACCTCAACAAAACTTACTCAGCTCGAAGTATGCTACAGAGCTCACTTCAAAAAATGGAGAACGTTCTCCACTTGTGTGAAACTCTTCCAGTTTTATTCATACGAAACCGGACAACGTTCTTTGTTTCAAACAACTTCCTCCACCCTTTTAGCCAGGCTGAGAACATTCTCGGGTGAAGTATGTTCCTCGAGTCGCTTTATTCATGCGAACCTGAGAATGTTCTCCGAAATTTCGAGCGTAAAGTATATTCTCCTCCTTATTCATACGACCCAATACCTGCAAAGTTATACCATTGTACGATACAAATTTGAGGAGATATGACGTCATTAACAGTGAGATGTATGAAAAAATATTTTGTTAGAAATGAATCGCATCTTACCTAGACTATACTCATACAGTGTTTTATGGGAAAAGTTAGGGACTTCCACCAAACCTTAAACGTAATTTGAAATCTTTTCCAGTCTTTTTCTCGTTTACATATTAAATGTCAAATATTAAATACATGAACTTATTTGTATAGTTATCTGAGTTTGAAACTGATTTGTACGTGAGAGTTCGATTCTTTAAAGATTAGGGGGCGAGGAGTTTATTCTGTTATGATTATAGTAAGCGGTGTACAATGGTGTAGATATGAGCTATGCTGATAAGTCGCAGTACACCTTGCTACAAGTCGAAGTGACGAAACTAGTACGTCGGAAACTACGTGAGTTACCTCTTGCCAATAGGGCACCATTCAAGTAGACAGCAGAGGTATTTTCGTCCAGGAGAAGTTCGTGTAGTCTGAAATGGAGGCCGTGATTCGCCTGTCGTCAGCTTTCACCGGCGAACGACGCACAAGTCCATTGTTTGATTGTGTCAAAAAGGTTTGAGGAATGTTCTACAGTTACGAAGATGCATGGTTAGCCTCTGAACTTACCTGTCCTCACTCTGTTGAGCACATTTTTTACACCATCATGATACACTGATGAGCCAAAACATTATGATCACCTCCTCAATAGCTAGTTTGTTCGTCTTTGAAATGAAATACGTCTCTGATTCTGCGTATTAGCGATGTGAGATTTTGTTGGTAGGTTTGTGGATGTTTGTGGCATTAGGTATCTACTCGCAGGTCATGTAATTCACGTAAGTAACGGGCCACTGATTTGTGTACACGGTGATGGCTCCCGATAGATGGGTTCCATAGAATTTACATCAGCCGAATTTGGTCGCAGGGATAGTGACGTGTGTTTACTATAAAGTTCCTCAAATCAATGTAGCACGATTCTGGCTCCGAGACACGGATAAATATACTGCTGAAAGATGACATCGGTTTCAGGGAAGACTTAAAGCATGAAGGTTTTTCGCAGCTGTCAGCGTGTCTTCGATTACTACCACAGGTTCCATGCAAGCGCAGGATAATGTCTCCCACAGCACAACAATGTTCGCCGAGTCAGCGTCCGTGGAGCGCTGCACGTACGAGCCACCATTCACCTCGACGACGGTTTTTTTGGATACGACCATCGACTTAGTGTAGCAAAAATGTGATTCACCCGAAGAGCTGACACGTTTCCATTGATCGACGGACGAATCCAGATGGTCCCGAGCCCACTGCAATCGTAATTGATGATGTCGTTGGAACAACATTTGAACACGTAGGGGTGGTCTGCTGTTGAGCTCGATGTTCAACAATGCACGATGAACGGCGCGCTCCGAAACACTAGTGCGTGCACCAGCATTGTGCTTTTTCGGCAGAGATGCCACAGATCACCATCTAGCCTACCTTACAGAGAAGACAAGCCTCCGAACTCCACTTTCTGTGAACAGTCGTGGACGTCTAACCACTTAGCGCCTAGTGGTTGTTTCACTGTCTTTCTACTCCTTTCCGTAGATGCTCACGACTGCAGCGCATGAACATTCGACCATCTTCGCCGTTCTTCCGAGCTACTCGTTCACAAGCTCTGGGTAATAATAATCTGCCCTTTTTCAAAATCGCTTATTTCAGTGGATTTCCACATTTGCAGTCCGAATGTTCGCTAGGATGATCCCCCGTCTGTGTCTGCTCCGCTTACATACTTAAGATCCCGCGTCACCTACCCGCAACGCCGCCAGGCGGCACCCGACGTCGCTGTGGGCTGTGGTTATAATGTTTTGGCTTATCAGTGTATTTATGTATTCACTTTCATGATGATGTGATGACTGTGGCTTCCGGGCGCTCAGTAGTGAGGTTACGAGCGTCCTGGCAGGGATCGAGACTTGGCATTAGCGCCGAGTAATCTCCACGAATTGTGGGTGCCAACCGATTGTGGATCAGCATGGCTGCCCAACACATTATACTGGCTACGACGAGATAATGAGAGACGGAGCACAAGCTCGGATTCGGGAAGCGTGGTAAAGGAAATCGGCCACGCTCGTTCAAAGGTACTCTCTCAACACTCAAGCATAAAACGTATAGGTTATTGTTAGTCAGGGCCATTCTTTTGTAGGGGTTATTGAAAGTCAGATTGCAATGCGCTAAAAAAATATTGTGTGTTAGTGTAGTGATGATCAGAATAAATAAAGAGAGAACTGTATGAGTACGTTCAGTTTTGCTCAGCTGTTTGTAAATCACGGTGCCTTTTTGACGTCTTTGGTCCATGGCTTCGTTGGGTCTGCGCCACACTCGAACGCTACAATTAGCTCTTACCAACTGAAATAGGGACTCATCTGACCAGTCCCAGTCGCATAGGGTCCCACCGATATGGTCATGTGCTCAGGAGAGGTGCTGCAAGCACTCGCGGCGGTCGTCTGCTGCCATTGCCCTTTAGCGCCACATTTTGCCGCATTGTTCTAACGGATACGTTCGTCGTACGTCCCACACTGATTTCTGCGGTTATTTCAAGCAGTGTTGTTTGTCTGTCATCACTGATAACTCTACTCAAACGCCTTTATTGTCGGTCTTGAAGTGAAGGCCGTCGTCGACTGAATTGTCCGTGGTGAGAGGCAATGCCTGAAATTTTGTATTGTCGGCATGCTCTTAATACTGTGCATCTCGGAACACTGAATTCCCTGACGATTTCCAAAATGGAATATCCCATGCGTCTAGCTCCAACTACCACTCCGCTTTCAAAATCTGTTGACTCCCGTTGTGCAGCCATAATCACGTGGGAAAATTTTCACATAAATCACCTGAGTACAAAAGATTGCTCTGCCAGTGCGCTGCCCTTTTATAGCTTGTATATGCGATACTAAAACCGTCTGTGTATGTGCTATCGCTATCCCACGGCTTTGTCATCTCAGTATAGTATGCGTATATGCGGGCAGTGAGATGCGCTGCCTCAAGTTGTTAACACAGTTTCTAACTGTAATACTTGTGTTACAATGTTAAACCTTCAACATATGATTATACCTCTTACTGAGTCGATTACGAGAGCGTTGCAAATTTTTAAAGTTGTTCAGTATTTATACACTACTGGCCATTAAAATTGCTACACCACGTAGCTACAGACGCGAAATTTAACCCACAGGAAGAAGATGCTGTGATATGCAAATGATTAGCTTTTCAGAGCATTCACACAAAGTTGGCGCCGGCGACGACACCTACAACGTGCTGACATGAGGAAAGTTTCCAACCGACTTCTCATACACAAACAGCAGTTGACCGGCGTTGCCTGGTGAAACGTTGTTGTGATGCCTCGTTAAGGAGGAGAAATGCGTACCATCACGTTTCCGACTTTGATAAAGGTCGGATTGTAGCCTATCGCGATTGCGGTTTATCGTATCGCGACATTGCTACTCGCGTTGGTCGAGATCCAATGACTGTTATCAGAATATGGAATCAGTGGGTTCAGGTGGGTAATACGGAACACGGTGCTGGATCCCAACGGCCTCGTATCACTAGTAGTCGAGATGACAGGCATCTTATCCACATGGCTGTAACGGATCGTGCAGCCACGTCTCGATCCCTGAGTCAACAGATGGGGACGTTTGCAAGACAACAACCATCTGCACGAACAGTTCGACGGCGTTTGCAGCAGCATGGACTATCAACTCGGAGACCATGGCTGCAGTTACCCTTGACGCTGTATCACAGACAGCCGAGCGGTCTCAGGCGCTACAGTCGTGTACTGTGCGGCTGGTCCCGCCGGAGGTTCGAGTCCTCCCTCGGGCATGTGTGTGTGTGTGTTTGTCCTTAGGATAATTTAGGTTAAGTAGTGTGTAAGCTTACGGACTGATGACCTTAGCAGTTAAATCCCATAAAATTTCACACACATTTTTTGGCATCACAGACAGGAGTGCCTGTGATAGTGTACTCAACGACGAACCTGGGTGCACGATGGCAAAACGTCATTTTTTCGGTTGAATCCAGGTTCTGTTTACAGCATCATGATGGTCGCATCCGTGTTTGGCAGTCTGGTCAATGGTGGCCGAGCAACTGGCTCGTCGCAGTACGCCAGTCACTTCTCTTGATGAACTGTGGTATCGTGCTGAAGCTGCATGGGCAGCTGTACCTGTACACGCCATCCAAGCTTTGTTTGACTCAATGCCCAGGCGTATCAAGGCTGTTATTACGGCCAGAGGTGGTTGTTCTGGGTACTGATTTCTCAGGGTCTATGCACCCAAATTGTGTGGGAACGTAATCACATGTCAGTTCTATTATAATATATTTGTCCAATGAATACCCGTTTATCATTTGCATTTCTTCTTGGTGTAGCAATTTTAATGGCTAGTAGTGTAGAAATATCGAAAATCAAATTTTTCGCCTTTGGGAGCTTTTAAATAGGCAAGTTGCAGCTGATCGTGGCCCGGGTTATTCGTTTATCAATATAGATCAGATGAATATTTTCACAACATCGTGTAGAATGTGATCGTTGGACCACGACTGGCCGCGTGTACAGTGGGCTTTGGAAGCGCGCTGGCACGCGTGCGCGGCCTGCGACAGCTCGCCATGGGCTTACCTTTGGTCTCGGCGGTCTGCGTGAGGTCGTGGTCGAGCATCTGCCCCCAGGCGACGAACGCCATGGTGACGGCGTGCTCCAGGCTGTCGCGGTGGGAGTGCACGGCGGCGGACACGCGACGGGGGTTGGGCAGCGGGAAGCCAGACCGGCTGGAGGCGCGCGGCGCGCTCACACCTGTCAACAAGGCGTGCACGGAGGAGGCCACACCACACAGTCAGCAACACGTTCACAGGCAGCGTAGCTAGAGGTGCAAGGTGTGATCATCGTCCCACAGATACATTCAAGAGCCAAAGAAACTGGTACACCAGCCTAATATTGCGTAGGGTCTATGCGAGCCCGCAGAAGTGCCGCAACACGATGTGGGATGACTAATGTGCTAGAGAGAACTGACACCATGAATCCTGCAATGCTGCCCATAAATCCGCAGGAGTAGATGGGATGGAGATCTCTTCTGAACAGCACATTGCAAGGCATCCCAGATATGCTAAAAAATGTTAATGTCTGGGGAGTTTGGCGGCAAGTGGAAATGCTTAAACTTAGAAGAGTGTTCCTGCAGCAATTCAGGATGTGTGTGGTGTCGCATTGTTCTGCTGGAATTGTACAAGTTTGTCGGAATACGCAATGGACATGAATGGATGCAGATCATCAGACAGAAGGGTTACGTAAGTGTCACCTCTCATAGTCGTATCTAGACGTGTCAAGGTTCCCATACCACTTGAACTGCACACGACCCACACCATTGCAGAGCCTCCACCACCTTGTGAGGTAACGGGCGAGCTGTGGCGCCCTGAAAATATTCAAAGTTCGGAGTTGGCGTGGCCGCATGGGCTGCTCGGCAAGCCAGGGCTCGGGAGCAACCTCGAGGAGCCGAACATTAGCCAGAGCAAGAGGGGTAGCCCCAGCGCGTGGTCCAGGCCGACCGCATGGCTGGGAAACCCATGTTGACGCTGTATGAAGGACTGTGCTTTGTGTCAATGAAGGAGATTTTTATGACGGGAGTGTCAAAGATGGCGGTCTTTGTAAAACCATAATGGCAGATATTTCACAGTTCATTTAGAAATTAATAATAGCCAGAGGAATCATGATACCTTACAAAGAGCCGGCCGCGGTGGCCGTGCGGTTCTAGGCGCTCCAGTCCGGAGCCGCGCTGCTGCTACGGTCGCAGGTTCGAATCCTGCTTCGGGCATGGGTGTGTGTGATGTCCTTAGGTTAGTTAGGTTTAAGTAGTTCTAAGTTCTAGGAGACTAATGACCACAGCAGTTGAGTCCCATAGTGCTCAGAGCCATTTGACCCTTACAAAGAAACATGTTTATTGCATTTATTTGGTGGCCGCGCGAGGTAGCCGCACGGTCTAGCGCCTTGTCACGGTCCACGCGTCTCCCCCCATTGGAGGTTCGACTCCTCCCTCGGGTATGGGTGCGTGTGTCGTCCTTAGCATAAGTTAGTTTAAGTTAGGTTAAGTAGTGTGTAAGTTTAGGGACCAATGACCTCAGCAGTTTAGCCGGCCGCGGTGGCCGAGCGGTTCTAGGCGCTCAGTCCGGAACCGCGCGACTGATACGGTCGCAGGTTCGAATCCTGCCTCGGGCATGGATGTGTGTGATGTCCTTAAGTTAGTTAGGTTTAAGTAGTTCTAAGTTCTAGGGGACTGATGACCACAGATGTTAAGTCCCATAGTGTTCAGAGCCATTTGAACCTCAGCAGTTTGGTCCCATAAGACCTTACCACAAATTTCCAATTTTACCATTATTTGCATGACGATTCTGATGGTGTAATCAGATTTTCAGTATCTTTGTTAGTTTAAAGTTTAGTATCTGACTCTAAATTATACAAGTAACACCCAGAAACGAGTTTCCAAAATCCAGAAGGTTCATCCGATTTCGTCGATCGATGTGTCTTTAGAAAGTTGGTTGTTTTGGGCAAGGAGACCAGACAGCGAGGTCATCGGTCTCATCGGATTAGGGAAGGACGGGGAAGGAAGTCGGCCGTGCCCTTTGAAAGGAACCATCCCGGCATTTGCCTGGAGCGATTGAGGGAAATCACGGAAAACCTAAATCAGGATGGCCGGACGCGGAATTGAACCGTCGTCCTCCCGAATGCGAGTCCAGTGTCTAACCACTGCGCCACCTCGCTCGGTGTCTTTAGAAAGCTATTAGTGTAAACCTAAACTGGTATGAATTATAGGCATGTAACTTGAATAGTACATGAGTTATTGGAGGTCAAAGTGGCCAATTACTATTGATCGCATCAGGCCGTAAGTACTCCATAGAAAAAACGGTAGCAGTATGTTTATACATACATTTATTCGTCTATGTCTTTGTTTATATCCGATGTATAATGTTCATGAAGAAATTGGTCACATATTTACTGTGTTTTAGAAAGCACAGAGATATTATGCTACTGGCCTACTTTTGTTTCTGCTCCTTTGATATATGTTTCTTTGGTTTGTTTATGTATTTAATAATGTGTGTTAGAGCGTGTTTATGGTCCAGCTGTAGGAATATTTATTTAATTTCAAGTTATTTTAATGTAAACCCAGTATTTCGTATGTGTTTCAATACGTTTGTGAGTGTGCGTTGGCTTGGAGACATGGCGGGAGCGCTCTAGCCAATCACAGCGCTCGTTACTGTGGTAGGCGACTAACGAAGTCAATGGAGAGACTGAATGGAAGTGGGGGAGGAGCATCGGGTCGCACAGGACATGGGGGAGTGCTGGACGGGAAGGCGCGACGGACGGTCGCAGGAAATACTTGGAGAGTGTTCAGCAGTTTGCGCGAAGTCGCGGGAGATAGAAATATTTCGTAGTGCCGATTTGTGCATTTTCCGTGGCTTCTGCATTGAAGACGTAGTATGCATCTAGAAGTGAATATCTCGCGAGGTGTGTTGTTGCTCATAACTAATTACGTGAAGTAGGAATCTATCGTTTTCCTGTTATTGAAGTTATATTTCATTTAACTGCCGGACCATCGACACCAATAAGTGTTTTGCAGTAAATTTTCCTTATACAGCAACGGCAGAATAGTGTGCTTATGTTGGCAACGACTGTTGAATGCTGGGAATGCGTTCATATAAACGCTGGGAATACTTTCATATAAACGCAGTCGTTTTGTTACGAAATATTCGCTTCACGAGGATAATTAATTTACTGAGAGGACAAGGGTACATAGAAGTACCTTTCAGCCACAGAGCAGGAGCAGTATTAATTATTTACTTCATGGCTGGTCGTTGCGAACGTCAGCATGCTAAGCTGAAAAATGACTCTAAGCACTATGGGACTTAACATCTGAGGTCATCAGTCCCATAGACTTAGAACTACTTAAACCTAACTAACCTAAGGACATCACACACATCCATGCCCGAGGCAGGATTCGAACCTGCGACCGTACCAGCAGCGCGGTTCCGGGTTGAAGCGCCTAGAACCGCTCGGCCACAGTGGCCGGCAGCTCACTAAGCTGCCACTACCTCAAGTAAAATTTTACCCAATAAGACCGACTCTGAAGTCACTACAAACTGTTATACACCGTATACACGTGTGTAAATCAGAACTGCTACTTGGATTTAGTCGTCCTTTTTCTAACAAATCCATTTCGCTTTTAAATGAACATTATCATCAGTAGTCACAGTAAGAACTATATAGTAAGTACGCCCCTATGCAGTGAGTCTGGATTCAGGTGGCTCGGTGCGGGTTTTTGTTGAAGTTTCGAGAACATACCTTCACCGAGGAGTCAAGCAGTATATTGCTCCCTCCTACGTATATCTCGCGAAGAGACCATGAGGATACAATCAGAGAGATTAGAGCCCACACAGAGGCTTACCGACAATCCTTCTTTCCACGAACAATACGAGACTGGAATAGAAGGGAGAACCGATAGAGGTACTCAAGGTACCCTCCACCACACACCGTCAGGTGGCATGCGGAGTATGGATGTAGATTCGTAAGTGTACGTAAATTTATCTGGTGCACTTGTCAGTTTTGACAAATCATTATGCACGACATTTTCCGTGCTGTGTGGTGTCGCGCCCAGCGAGCGATCTAGATGCTCAATGACATTGAAGACTGTAGAAGATTCGTCCAGTCGGCTAACGTGGAGATGGCTAGCTAGAAATGTGAAAGGCTTATGGAACTCGGTCGGGAAATTTAGTAGAACAAAGACAAGACTTGAATAACTACATCCTTTAATTGCTCGTCTGAGGCAGAGCTGGATAATAACTTGAATGAAAATACACTATTCGTGATTACAAAACCCCATGCAGGGAGATACGTGGCTAAGTAAGTCTGCGAGAGCCAGAGCGAATAGTACAAGTCCAGGCTTCCTGGACCATTGCCTGTACTGAACTCTCCCGTTCCCGCCTTCTATCTGTACGGCACGCTGCGTCGCCCCTCCCATGCTGGCGCTTCCGGCCACCGTCCTTTGGGACCATTTTTGACCATATACGAGGGTTGGAACTTTAATAGTGGCAAATATTTATTTACAGCTCGTACAAAATACACTCCTGGAAATGGAAAAAAGAACACATTGACACCGGTGTGTCAGACCCACCATACTTGCTCCGGACACTGCGAGAGGGCTGTACAAGCAATGATCACACGCACGGCACAGCGGACACACCAGGAACCGCGGTGTTGGCCGTCGAATGGCGCTAGCTGCGCAGCATTTGTGCACCGCCACCGTCACTGTCAGCCAGTTTGCCGTGGCATACGGAGCTCCATCGCAGTCTTTAACACTGGTAGCATGCCGCGACAGCGTGGACGTGAACCGTATGTGCAGTTGACAGACTTTGAGCGAGGGCGTATAGTGGGCATGCGGGAGGCCGGGTGGACGTACCGCCGAATTGCTCAACACGTGGGGCATGAGGTCTCCACAGTACATCGATGTTGTCGCCAGTGGTCGGCGGAAGGTGCACGTGCCCGTCGACCTGGGACCGGACCGCAGCGACGCACGGATGCACGCCAAGACCGTAGGATCCTACGCAGTGCCGTAGGGGACCACACCGCCACTTCCCAGCAAATTAGGGACACTGTTGCTCCTGGGGTATCGGCGAGGACCAATCGCAACCGTCTCCATGAAGCTGGGCTACGGTCCCGCACACCGTTAGGCCGTCTTCCGCTCACGCCCCAACATCGTGCAGCCCGCCCCCAGTGGTGTCGCGACAGGCGTGAATGGAGGGACGAATGGAGACGTGTCGTCTTCAGCGATGAGAGTCACTTCTGCCTTGGTGCCAATGATGGTCGTATGCGTGTTTGGCGCCGTGTAGGTGAGCGCCACAATCAGGACTGCATACGACCGAGGCACACAGGGCCAACACCCGGCATCATGGTGTGGGGAGCGATCTCCTACACTGGCCGTACACCACTGGTGGTCGTCGAGGGGACACTGAATAGTGCACGGTACATCCAAACCGTCATCGAACCCATCGTTCTACCATTCCTAGACCGGCAAGGGAACTTGCTGTTCCAACAGGACAATGCACGTCCGCATGTATCCCGTGCCACCCAACGTGCTCTAGAAGGTGTAAGTCAACTACCCTGGCCAGCAAGATCTCCGGATCTGTCCCCCATTGAGCATGTTTGGGACTGGATGAAGCGTCGTCTCACGCGGTCTGCACGTCCAGCACGAACGCTGGTCCAACTGAGGCGCCAGGTGGAAATGGCATGGCAAGCCGTTCCACAGGACTACATCCAGCATCTCTACGATCGTCTCCATGGGAGAATAGCAGCCTGCATTGCTGCGAAAGGTGGATATACACTGTACTAGTGCCGACATTGTGCATGCTCTGTTGCCTGTGTCTATGTGCCTGTGGTTCTGTCAGTGTGATCATGTGATGTATCTGACCCCAGGAATGTGTCAATAAAGTTTCCCCTTCCTGGGACAATGAATTCACGGTGTTCTTATTTCAATTTCCAGGAGTGTAGAAACGTGTTTCGAAGTTTTACTGACCTTCAAAGTAGTCAGCTATTCATTTTTGGAACACAACCTTCGACCAGCTTAGAGACAGAAGTGATGAGACTTTCTGCAGGTCCTGACCATCATTTTGCAGGACAGTGCTCAAGCACATACAGTGCGAGCTGTTACTGATTTGTTTGACTGATGGGACTGCTAAGTGCTATACCACCTACTGCACTCTCCTGACTTAAGCCCTCGTAAGTTCAACTCGATTTCTTAACTGGAGGAAACACTTCACGGCATTCGCTTCAGAACTGCTACAAATTAATCGGGCAGTAGACAGCGCCACTCGAACTGTCAACACAACTGGCACTGCTAAGAGTATCCTACGACTTCCACATCGGTGGCAACGGGTTATACACAGTACTGGTGACTAGTTTGAAGGTCAGTAAAACTTTGAAACACGTATCTATTTTGTACGAGCTGTAAATAAATAGTTGCCACTATTAAAGTTCCAGCCCTCGTATGATCCCCACCAACGCCTTGCCGCGACTCGCGGCTTCTCCATGTGAAATCAGGTGATACCTCGTGAGTCAATGTAACATTGTCGCCAACGCCTAAGCCATCGTCCTTCCTATGGCATCGCCTTTGTGTTCCGAGTACTAAGTAGAAAAAATCTTTATATCTTCTGTTCGTTGGATTTTCCGAGTATGCAACAGCGGTTACAAAGAAACTTGTTAGGCTAAATCGTGTTAGTGGCACTCTTGATTTCTCTACTTACTGTATGTGTCGAGGGATTTGGAATTAGACTCTTCGGCTTTCGCCCCATTCGTTCTTTGTCAATTAATGTCCGCAGATTATCCATTAAAGCAAACACTTAAGAGAATTCTTTCATTTTTACGTACATCAACATTTTGATTCATTGGATACTTGTTGTTAACTTCATATGCTCTCGAAAAGATATTTTTTGAGATATAAATAGTTGATTTATCTTATAGGAAAGTACTGTATCACTGCTGTAAATGTTAAAACTGACAACTGCAAGCACAGCATAATACTTTACAGCGAACTAAAACAATACAAAATTTTTACTTTCACCAAGTACATTAGAAAACGTACGTGTCGTACCGTGGAGTGCTACTTCGGAAATGTAAATATAATCACACTAAATAGTACGTAATAATACTTTACACTTTTGCAGTTGCAGAGCATGATACTTAATAGAAAACTAATAGAATAATAAGTTTTATATGAAGTGATTACTTACATGAAAATGATTCTGACAGAAATAATCATATGTAGTGACCAGTATCTCATTTGGATCTCTACCAGCGAGTCGCAACCACATCTAACAAATCTCATTCCTTGGAACATTCAAAAACTACTTTTCGGGAGTTTTTATAGAGTTATTTTTACAATGTGGTACTGCGCAACATTTGTAACCCATTTTCCGAAACGAAAATTGCAAAACAAGATATCACTCTGAATGAGTTTTACGACAGTAGGAGCAACGTGCTAGGCAGTGACGTCAGAGGAATAACATGACTTATATCGAGCGTTTTAGTGGGCTTTCAAGTAACTGAATTTAATTTACGTTTTCTTTAAACACTGAAATCCACGAGCATGAAATGACATTACTATTCTTTTGAGACGGTTTCCACAAAAACAATCAAATACCCCATTACAGGGCGCGCTGGAATTGCAAAACCACGCATCTGTAATACAGATTCGCTTATCAGGGGAACGTGGTGCCGAGGTCATAAAGCCAGGATTGTGTAGCTATGGAAAAAAGTCATTTGCTCGGATGAGTCTTGTAGCCCACTGTTTCCAACTTCTGGCCCAGTTTACGTCTCAAGAGCGAAACATGTCGGGAATTCGGTGAAGATTTGGCCAGCCTTATCGTGATATTCCAAGGACCCCATGGGTACTTGTAAGGTCATACTACCGGCATGGATTATGTCACCATTTTGGCTGAACAGGTCCATCCCATGGTACAATGTTTGACCCCCCAATGGTGATTCTGTGTTCCAAGATGACAGGGTCCCTGTTCACTTGGTTCGCATCGTCCAAGGCTGGTTTTGTTAGCTGAGGATGAATTTTCGCATCTTCCCTGGCCACTAAATTCACCAGACCTTAGTATTATTGAGCTTTTGTGGTCAACTTTGAAGAGAATGGTGAGTGATCGGTGTCCACCTCCGTCATAATTACCTGAACTTACACTGTTTTGCAAAAAGAATGGTGTAAGATTCCATTGAAAAACACACAGCACCTGTATTTATGCTTTCCCAGACGACCGGAATCTGTTTTGAATCCTGGCGTTTTTCCTACACCGTACTGAGGACGGTAGGGTAAGTCTGGGGAGTTGGACCAGTAGCATCTTTAACAGATGCGGCGCTGGAGAGTAGCTCCCGCTACTTGCAAGGAAGTTATTTTGTGAACAGACGTGATGCAGAAGTGCTGCTCTCCTTTTCGTGTTAGTTATGGAGAGAAATCACATTCTCTGTTCTGGAAGCTGAAAGTTTTATGCGTTGTTACATAATTTTAGTATTAAGGCTTAGCTTGTGCAGTATTGATACAGCTTTTTTTACTGCGAGCATGACTAACGTGTAGGCATGAAACTAACCTAAAATGACCACTAACTTCACCGCCTGCAGACAGAAGTCGGAGTGGTTCATCTCTCCCAAACCATCGGGAGAGATGGACCAGTGTTATTATGGAGAGAACGACCACTTGTTTCAATGTGAGAGAGAGGGAGCACAATTAAATACAGCTTCAAGCCCAATGAAGATGGTTGCGCCGGCCGCGGTGTCCGAGCGGTTCTAGGCGCTTCAGTCCGGAACCGCGCGACTGCTACGGTCGCAGGTTTGAATCCTGCCTCGGGCATGAATGTGTGTGATGGCCTTAGGTTAGTTAGGCTTAAGTAGTTCTAAGTTCTAGGGGACTGAAGACCTCAGATGTTAAGTCCCATAGTGCTCAGAGTCATTTGAACAATTTTTTTGAACATGGTTGCGCTCTCAGATTATACTAAATCGTCGGAAGATATGTCTGTGCCAACAAATGGAAGAGCAGAATCTTATATATAGGCCAAACAACCACTTCAAATTCAAATGGCTCTAAGCACTATGGGACTTAACATCTGAGGTCATCAGTCCCCTAGACTTAGAACTACTTAAGCCTAACTAACCTAAGGACATCACACACATCCATGCCCGAGGCAGGATTCGAACCTGTGACCGTAGCAGCAGCGTGGTACCGGACTGAAGCGCCTAGAACCGCTCGGCCACAGTGGCCGGCAACCAATCAACCAACCACTTGAAAAAAATGTTCAAATGTGTGTGAAATCTTATGGGACTTAACTGCTAAGGTCATCAGTCCCTAAGCTTACACACTACTTAACCTAAATTATGCTAAGGACAAACACACACACCTATGCCCGAAGGAGGACTCGAACCTCCGCCAACCACTTCAAAGCTCTTCAAAGTACCTACCGATTCCAAGCACATCAAAAGAAATGAGATAGCTGCACAAGTCAAATTCTTTCACTGACACAACTTCAGGCTCCACTTACAAGATTACCATCTAAAAATTGACTATTTCTAAGCCAATACGGACGAAACCTTTGGAAGAAAAGTCACCTGTTCCTTATAGCGATAAAACCATGATTTTTGGAAGGAAGGCAGCAACTGCATTCAAAGGACTAAACTTTGCCGAAAATATTGAAACTGTAAAGAAAAAAAGGGATAATAAAAGAAAGGAAAAAGGAAAAAAACACAAAAAGATCTCCAAAGGGAAATACTCGTGAAGAGAAAAAAAATGAAGATGCTCAATGAGAAAAAATACCGCAAATAGCTCACCGTTTTCATCAGATACAGATGTTGTAGAATATGACAAAAATAACTTTGATTAATGAGATGAGGATGAATGTGTTGGTTGTGATGATATCTACTGCGAAACTAATAAAAAGTAGTATTGGATTCAGTGTGTTGCCTGTTCAGGATGGCCAGCATTTAGTAATAAATGTAATTATTTGATTAGAGAAAGACACGCTAATTCTTGAATGAAATTTTCACTCTGCAGCGGAGTGTGCTCTGATATGAAACTTCCTGGTAGATTAAAACTGTGTGCCGGATCGTGACTCGAACTCGAGACTTTTGCCTTTCGAGAGCAAGTGCTCGACCACCTGAACTATACAAACACGACTCACACCTCCTCCTCACAGTTTTACTTCCGCCAATACCTCGTCTCCTGCTTCCAAACTTCACAGGAGAGCTTCTGTGAAGTTTGAAAGGCAGGAAATTAGGTACTGGCCGAAGTAAAATTGTGAGGAGGGGGCGTGAGTCGTACTTGCATAGCTCAGTTGGTAGAGCACTTCCCTGCAAAAGGCAAAGGTCCCGAGTTCGAGTCTCGGTCTGGCACACGGTTTTAACCTGCAAGGATGTTTCATGCTAATTCTTACACAAAATCAACAACTCTTCCAAAACCAATCTTCAACCAAGATTTTTAAAAAGTGATAAAATCGTTTTGGAATAAAATATTTAGTAATATAATTCTATAATAATTAAAACATATTCCAAACAAATATATGAAATTTTATTTTACTCTTTCCTTTATGTTTAGCCATTTTTAATTGATATATCTCTCCCAGCACGCTGGTTCATCTCATCCATACACTTGTGGGCGAGATGGACCACTCATGTATATTTACATTTTATCACACATTTGGAATTTAAGTGGCAGTACCTCAATGATATATTGTACTTAAGTTTATATGACACGCTATACGAAAATGCTGAAGAAGTCAAAAAAAGTTGAAAAACACAAATTGTATGGTGAAGAAAAGAACTGATTCAAATCTCCCAGACTTACGCTAATGTGTTGTGTTTTTGGTGTTTCCATATTTTTATCTATCCCCTATCGACAGGAGTGGGAGACCCTTGTAGACGTTTAGGACATTCCGTGTTGACACACTGTGCTGGGCATAATCATTCACAGTGTGGTCATGGGTACGTCCAAAGAAGATAGCTTACTATCAATGGTGAATAACACAGTTATTCTATAGATTTGAGTCGAATTTTTTAAGAAATTGTGTCTCGTTTCCTCTACCCATTCCTTTTCTGCAGGATTAACATGAGCTGTCCCCCTCCCCCCCCACCCATACTCCTCACCCCACCTGATCCTAGCTCTGATCCTGGGTATGCCATTGGGTGTACTGTTCTAATAAATTTGCTACAATTTTTTTTATTCTGATTTAATTCCCCTCCCCCATATAGGCATGGGAGGGCTGGCAGCGCCACAATCCGCCGCCCTTCATCCGAGTGACATTATACACTACCACGAAGATGACGTGCTACAGACGCTAAATTTAACCGACAGGAAGAAGATGCTGTGATATGCAAATGATTAGCTTTTCAGAGCATTCATACAAGGTTGGCGCCGGTGGCAACACCTACAACGTGCTGACATGAGGAAAGTTTCCAACCGATTACTCATACGCAAGCAGCAGTTGACCGGCGTTGCTTGGTGAAACGTTGTTGTGATGCCTCGTGTAAGGAGGAGAAATACATACCATCACGTTTCCGACTTTGATAAAGGTCGGATTGTAGCCTATCGCGATTGCAGTTTATCGTATCGCGACATTGCTACTCGCGTTGGTCGAGATCCAATGACTGTTATCAGAATATGGAATCAGTGGGTTCAGGTGGGTAATACGGAACACGGTGCTGGATCCCAACGGCCTCGTATCACTAGTAGTCGAGATGACAGGCATCTTATCCGTATGGCTGTAACGGATCGTGCAGCTACGTCTCGATCCCTGAGTCAACAGATGGGGACGTCTGCAAGACAACAACCATCTGCACGAACAGTTAGACGACGTTTGCAGCAGCATGGACTATCAGCTCGGAAACCATGGCTGCGGTTACCCTTGACGGTGCATCACAGGCAGGAGCGCCTGCCATGGTGTACTCAACGACGTACCTGCGTGCACGAATGGGAAAACCTCATTTTTTCGGATGAATCCAGGTTCTCTTTACAGCATCATGATGGTCGGATCCGTGTTTGGTGCCATCGCGGTGAACGCACATTGGAAGCGTGTATTCGTCATCGCCATACTGGCGTATCACCCAGCGTGATGGTATGGGGTGCCATTGGTTACACGTCTCGGTCACCTCTTGTTCGCATTGACGGCACTTTGAACAGTGGACGTTACATTTCAGATGTGTTACGAGCCGTGGCTCTACCCTACATTCGATTCCTGCGAAACCCTACATTTCAGCAGGATAATGCACGACCACATGTTGCAGGTCCTGTACAGGGCTTTCAGGATACAGAAAATGTTCGACTGCTTCCCTGGCCAGCGCATTCTCCAGATCTCTCACAAATTGAAAATGTTGGTCAATGACGGCCGAGCAACTGGCTCGTCACGATACGCCAGTCACTACTCCTGATGAACTGTGGTATCGTGTTGAAGCTGCATGGGCAGCTGTACCTGTACACGCCATCCAAGCTCTGTTTGACTCAATGCCCAGGCGTATCAAGGCCGTTATTACGGCCAGAGGTGGTTGCTCTGGGTACTGATTTCTCAGGACCTGTGCACCCAAACTGCGTGAAAATGTAATCACATGTCAGTTCTAGTATAATATATTTGTCCAATGAATACCCGTTTGCTGGCCGGAGTGGCCGTGCGGTTCTAG
The DNA here is from genome assembly GCF_023864345.2 of Schistocerca serialis cubense. Lineage (NCBI taxonomy): Eukaryota > Metazoa > Arthropoda > Insecta > Orthoptera > Acrididae > Schistocerca > Schistocerca serialis. The sequence goes on from NC_064639.1 coordinate 350,957,504, forward strand.
GCGCTACAGTCTGGAACCGCGAGACCGCTACAGTCGCAGGTTCGAATCCTGCCTCGGGCATGGATGTGTGTGATGTCCTTAGGTTAGTTAGGTTTAAGTAGTTCTAAATTCTAGGGGACTGATGACCTCAGAAGTTGAGTCCCATAGTGCTCAGAGCCATTTGAACCATTTGATTTGAATACCCGTTTATCATCTGCATTTCTTCTTGGTGTAGCAATTTTAATGGCCAGTAGTGTATATATAAAAAAGGTGAAGAAAAGGAAGACGTAAAAACATAATAAGTGGAGACAATGGGGGTTAAAATATACATTGAGAAGGGAATTTTCACTGGGGGACAGTTAAAAAACCAGTCGACATAAGGTTAAAAGAACACAGTTGGCGACTTGTGGAGCACATGTAATACACTGGAGTCTCATGCCATTGTATAAAAACACTCCAGAATGAGAGACACTTAAAAGATCACTGTAAGCAATGGAGCACACACGAAGAATGAAAACTGCCAAGAGGGACCTGCCGAGGGAGAGGAGGCTTGAGAGGAGGGAAAAAGAGGGGAGGCGAAGGTGCAGCGGGGAAGGGGGGTGGAGGGGTTGAGATGAAAAGAAAATGGGAGGTCGGGGGGGGGGGGAGGGGGCGCACCAAGGGGCAGGGGGCGCGGCAGGAGATGGCAGGGAAGGCAAGTCAGGAGGGAGCACAGAGACACAGAAGGGGGGCACGGGAAAGGGAGTGGGTGTAGGAGGGAGGAAAACCTCTCAGGGGAGAGGAAGGGGAGGGGTGAGGGAGTAGGAGCGGGGAAGGTAGGGTCAGAGTTGGTAGGACGGGTAGAGATCAGGGCAAAGCTGATCACCCGGGAGGGGTAGGTGCTGGAAGTTGCAGTGGGAAAGGAGGTGGATGGTGTGGAGATGGAGAGAGGGTGGGACACAACGGTGATGGTGCGGCAACGGACTGGGGGCAGGGAGGATAGAAGGCACCAGGGGGTGAGGGGGATTGAGTCAGCGAATGATGTACAGGGTGCGGATGTGTTTGCTTTAGCTAATCCAGTGACTTAGTTACAAGGTAACGTAAGTTATTTTACGAGTACCCCTCGTAGATGGAACAGGAAAAGCAAGTGCTCACCGTCGGCGTAGTCAGGTGGCAGCAGCCTGCTGAAGGGGTGTCCCGTGGCGCCCCACTGCGGATGACGCAGGTTGTTGCAGGCGCCGTCGTAGCGCCGGTAGCGGATCACGGGGCAGGGGGTTGCGAGGCGCGCCTTCTGCAGATGCGGCGGGCAGAAGGCCAGCACTGACGTGCGCAGCGTGTCCACGCGAGACAGCTCGCCGATGTCGCCTCGCGACAGCCCGTACCTGCAACACCCCAAACCTCCAGTACAGCAGTACCAGCAGTACCGCAAGTCTCTAGAGGAACGTAAGGTTCCAAATGATTGGAAAAGAGCACAGGTAGTCCCAGTCTTCAAGAAGGGTCGTCGAGCAGATGCGCAAAACTATAGACCTATATCTCTGACGTCGATCTGTTGCAGAATTTTAGAACATGTTTTTTGCTCGAGTGTAATGTCATTTTTGGAAACCAAGAATCTACTCTGTAGGAATCAACATGGATTCCTGAAACAGCGATCGTGTGAGACCCAACTCGCTTTATTTGTTCATGAGACCAAGAAAATATTAGATACAGGCTCCCAAGTAGATGCCATTTTCCTTGACTTCCGGAAGGCGTTCGATACAGTTCCGCACTGTCTCCTGATAAACAAAGTAAGAGCCTACGGAATATCAGACCAGCTGTGTGGCTGGATTGAAGAGTTTTTAGCAAACATAACACAGCATGTTGTTCTCAATGGAGAGACGTCTACAGACGTTAAAGTAACCTCTCGCGTGCCACAGGGGAGTGTTATGGGACCATTGCTTTTCACAATATATATAAATAACCTAGTAGATAGTGTCGGAAGTTCCATGCGGCTTTTCGCGGATGATGCTGTAGTATACAGAGAAGTTGCAGCATTAGAAAATTGCAGCGAAATGCAGGAAGATCTGCAGCGGATAGACACTTGGCGCAGGGAGTGGCAACTGACCCTTAACACAGACAAATGTAATGTATTGCGAATACATAGAAAGAAGGATCCTTTATTGTATGATTATATGATAGCGGAACAAACACTGGTAGCAGTTACTTCTGTAAAATATCTGGGAGTATACGTACGGAACGACTTGAAGTGGAATGATCATATAAAATTAATTGTTGGTAAGGCGAGTGCCAGGTTGAGATTCATTGGGAGAGTCCTTAGAAACTGTAGTCCATCGACAAAGGAACTGGCTTACAAAACACTCGTTCGACCTATACTATAGTATTGTTCATCAGTGTGGGATCCGTACCAGGTCGAGTTGACGGAGGAGATAGAGAAGATCCAAAGAAGAGCGGCGCATTTCGTCACAGGGTTATTTGGTAAGCCTGATAGCGTTACGGAGATGTTTAGCAAACTCAAGTGGCAGACTCTGCAAGAGAGGCGCTCTACATCGCGATGTAGCTTGCTGTCCAGGTTTCGAGAGGGTGCGTTTCTGGATGGGGTATCGAATAATATATTGCTTCCCCCTACTTATACCTCCCGAGGAGGTCACGAATGTAAAATTAGAGAGATTCGAGCGCGCACGAAGGCTTCCGACAGTCGTTCTTCCCGCGAACCATAACGCGACTGGAACAGGAAAGGGAGGTAATGACAGTGGCACGTAAAGCGCCCTCCGCCTCACACCGTTGGGTGGCTTGCGGAGTATAAATGTAGATGTAGATGTAGAAACCCCTCAGCTCCAGAGAATGTTTTATTATTTGCCTGTAACGCACTGATATTAGAACAAATTTCTTCATTTCCGTCTACGTTCACAAACTTCTTAGGCCCTCAAACTAGTGGTTCCGGTCAGCGGTGACCATCTTAAGATATGCACCAACACATGGGAAAAACACAAATACAGCTAGTGAATTGTCTACAGTTTAAAAGAATTAAATACTGACATACTTGTGAAAATTACGCGCTCTAAGTATGACGAGTCGTACTTGTTTTAAAAAGATATCCTATTACAATGCAACTATAGTGCCATCGTAGAAAGATAAACACAAAAACATCTTAGTACCATCGCACGTACATAAAACATGGTGTGTACTAGTCATTGTTAACAGAGCTACTGTTCATAACAAAGTGCTGTATAGTGACCACAAAATGTTTATGTCGTACGCTCGTCAGATGTCGCTACTGTAGGCTGCACATATTCTTCGATCATATAATTGTACTAAATGGAACAAAAGAAGAATACAATCAGTAAAGACTGTAGATTGTTAAAAATGAAATAGTTAAGTGCCAATAATTCTGATACGCTCTTGTGGTAAACTTTAGGTGAAAATACACTCCTGGAAATTGAAATAAGAACACCGTGAATTCATTGTCCCAGGAAGGGGAAACTTTATTGACACATTCCTGGGGTCAGATACATCACATGATCACACTGACAGAACCACAGGCACATAGACACAGGCAACAGAGCATGCACAATGTCGGCACTAGTACAGTGTATATCCACCTTTCGCAGCAATGCAGGCTGCTATTCTCCCATGGAGACGATCGTAGAGATGCTGGATGTAGTCCTGTGGAACGGCTTGCCATGCCATTTCCACCTGGCGCCTCAGTTGGACCAGCGTTCGTGCTGGACGTGCAGACCGCGTGAGACGACGCTTCATCCAGTCCCAAACATGCTCAATGGGGGACAGATCCGGAGATCTTGCTGGCCAGGGTAGTTGACTTACACCTTCTAGAGCACGTTGGGTGGCACGGGATACATGCGGACGTGCATTGTCCTGTTGGAACAGCAAGTTCCCTTGCCGGTCTAGAAATGGTAGAACGATGGGTTCGATGACGGTTTGGATGTACCGTGCACTATTCAGTGTCCCCTCGACGATCACCAGTGGTGTACGGCCTGTGTAGGAGATCGCTCCCCACACCATGATGCCGGGTGTTGGCCCTGTGTGCCTCGGTCGTATGCAGTCCTGATTGTGGCGCTCACCTGCACGGCGCCAAACACGTATACGACCATCATTGGCACCAAGGCAGAAGCGACTTTCATCGCTGAAGACGACACGTCTCCATTCGTCCCTCCATTCACGCCTGTCGCGACACCACTGGAGGCGGGCTGCACGATGTTGGGGCGTGAGCGGAAGACAGCCTAACGGTGTGCGGGACCGTAGCCCAGCTTCATGGAGACGGTTGCGAATGGTCCTCGCCGATACCCCAGGAGCAACAGTGTCCCTAATTTGCTGGGAAGTGGCGGTGCGGTCCCCTACGGCACTGCGTAGGATCCTACGGTCTTGGCGTGCATCCGTGCGTCGCTGCGGTCCGGTCCCAGGTCGACGGGCACGTGCACCTTCCGCCGACCACTGGCGACAACATCGATGTACTGTGGAGACCTCACGCCCCACGTGTTGAGCAATTCGGCGGTACGTCCACCCGGCCTCCCGCATGCCCACTATACGCCCTCGCTCAAAGTCCGTCAACTGCACATACGGTTCACGTCCACGCTGTCGCAGCATGCTACCAGTGTTAAAGACTGCGATGGAGCTCCGTATGCCACGGCAAACTGGCTGACACTGACGGTGGCGGTGCACAAATGCTGCGCAGCTAGCGCCATTCGACGGCCAACACCGCGGTTCCTGGTGTGTCCGCTGTGCCGTGCGTGTGATCATTGCTTGTACAGCCCTCTCGCAGTGTCCGGAGCAAGTATGGTGGGTCTGACACACCGGTGTCAATGTGTTCTTTTTTCCATTTCCAGGAGTGTATAAAGACATACTTAACAACAAGCTTACAGAATTTGCAGGATATTATAAAATGATGAAATAAATAGGGAAAGAAGCCAAATGAATGAAAAGAGACTGTATTAAGTAATCAGTGCCCTCTGTCAGCGCAACCGCCAGATTATCGCTAAGGCGAGAAGTGCTCAGAGGAACTTAACCAGCAGAGGGACCCCAGTACCGTGCGAGACGCCGTTCCCAGAAAATAATGTCAAAACACCATACCTTGTACATCTTAGGCTTGCGATGTTACAAATAGAAACCTGCCGAACATTGTTAAAAAATCAGTTGAATGTCATTCATAAATGTAAATACTCGCAATTTAAAGTTTATAAATATTCAGCTTCCGGTGTTACATGAGAATGGTGAAGATTCGATAACTAAAGAGGCTTGATAACTCATGAAATATGTATATAGGAGAGAGGCGTTCGGGGATTAAAGTAGACCACTGTCAAACGAAGCAAAGTAAGCACAAGGTACAAAATCGCTCTGCCCATCGAACACTTTTGATGGCTTTTGTTTTCTCGCTTTATACATTTCAAGCCCTTCTAATAAATTGAGAATGCGATCCCTTTGCATCCTGTGGAGAAAACACTTATTATTCTCAATGCTCCCTATAGAATGATCAGTTTCTGATAATTGGTTTCGCAAAGCAGTTTTCTTACGTGGCTATGAATGCTCCTTAAACCTCATTTTAAGAGAATGACCGGTTTGGCCTATGTAATATTTATCGCAGTCATTACACTCAATCCCGCATACTTCAGAGCCATCAAATTTATCACATGCCCTTTCCCCCCTGTGCTATAGTACGCGAAAGCGGTTATGGCCTCTGTGCCCGGGATGCACAGTAGAGAGCTGCACAGCTAGCCAATTAGCGCTCAGTCTGTTTTCCGCGTTCCGTATTGGTTAAGCTTCCGTTATATTTGAGCGTTTCGTGTTTTATGATTGACTGATTTCTGTGGTATTGTGTATGTTCTGTGAGTTTTGCCACAATGGCTGAAACACCTAGAAGGCCCCAAGTGTTCACGAAGATGGAAGGGACCTTATTTTTAAAGTGTACTCGCTCTTCGAACATGGAGCAGATTCTGGCGAGGAGATCTGCGACGTTGCCACGATGTCCCGCAGCAAATTCCTACAAAAAAGGTCCTTTTCATTTACCTGTAGGGCTAATAGTTTGAACGTAGCAAGGGAGAGAATATAAAAATCTCGACCATGTTTTTTGAAGGCTAGATATAACGTCGCGGGTTGCATACAACGACAGTGGTAGGGGCAACAGAGTACCCTGTATAATCAACTAATACGAGAACACACGGGAGAAACAAACATCAAAGAAGTCGACAGTTTACGTAAATAGATTTACAATGCAAGGCGTAAAATTCCGTTGCAATTACTTACTAGTATTCAGAATGTTCATGTTGGTCAGAACACATTAAGTGTGAAAACTACACGCGAGGCGGAGTTGTTAGTACATAATGATGTTGACAATAGTTGTAATATTGTGTGAAGCCGAAGATCTGGAGATACATAGTTATTGTGACAAAATATATGTTGACAGAACTTTCGAGTATTCCATAAAGTTTGTCGTCAACTATTTACAATCCTTGGGCTTCTTAATGGCCATTACATTCTAGTTGGTAGGTACGTCTTTGTTGAACGATGGAAAGCATCTTATCAGCCTGTCTATTCAACAGTTATTGATAAATGTAAGAATCTATACCTGAAATTATCTCCCTCCAAAAAATTTTCATACTTTGAAGGACGGTTTATGAAAGTTCGAAAGGGAAGTGCATACTGCTGTAAGAATCCAAGGACATACATTTTATGTAACACAGAGCTAGTGGTGAAAGATACAAACAATGAGATTTGCTCACGACTATTATTCCAGGAATGAAATCGGAAAGTTTTTGTCCTATATATTTCGTTTGCCAGTTCTTGACTCTGATACGGCTGGTGGCTGTTTTTCTGAGGACTTAATGTCAGCGATGCATGTGTCGGAAAAACTACAATCGTTTTGCGATTACTACTTGATACTTGTATAGAACGTAAAGCACTCTTTCGTTCATCCATGTGAGTAGAGGTCAGTTGCAGTAGACAGAGAAGCACAAATGCTTGGGAACATTTCCACGGCAAGTTCAATAGTCAGATCTACCCCTGCCGACCAGAAGTATTCATATTTCTTGAGCAAATTCAATTCGACACCAAAATTGTCCTAAAACGAAGAAAAAGGAACGAAGTTCTCTCGCTTTAAAATTCGTGATGTAGCGAACGGCGAAGTTTAAAACTGTGAAAACTCCAAGAACGCTATATGTGAAATTAGTTTCCTACATAATAGACCACTTCCATACAGTAGGAGGCGTGGATCCTGTACCTGCTCCTTCACTTACGTTGTTCGATGCGGTCGCGCAATTTCATCCATAAAAATGAAGACAGGGCCGAATGTAAGTCGCAGATGGCGAAGGAGGCCGTGTAACAGTAACGGTGAGTGTACCGTGTTCAAAGATTTTGAGATCAGTATGCCCAGGCAACGTTATGCCTTCCCAGTCCATAACAAATGGACCACCAGAACGCTCATGTTTGACAACGTTTCTGGGTGCTTTAAGTGTTCCCACCCTTCGCCAGTCTTTCCTGAAGTAATTTAGCCACTAACTCCTCCCTCCTAACTCCGCAAATTGTCTCGTGGAGCATTCCGACCAAGCCTAGGGTAGTGGAAATAATCGAAGAATGATGGAGCATTTTATTAACTCTGTCTGTGTGTATGAGAATTCCGTACCAGTATCCCAGCAGCGTGTTTAAACCATTATTCAGCATGTGGCTGTCCAGTTGATTCGGATCCCTTGTCTCAGGTTATCTTCTGTCATGTCCTCTAGAAACAGAACCTATGTTTGCAGGACACTGCCTGGTAGGATGCGTAGCTTCCCCTCCTGGTCTCGGAGTCAGACGAGAAGATTGCAGGCGTTCCTTTTTCTAAATACCTCCAGGCACTATGTCGAGCGAGAGAAGGAAAGATAGAGCTTACATGGTTTCAAAGAACGATATATCTTAACTTGAGTCATTATCATAGTACACAAAGACAGCCTGATTATTACTTTAGTCTTCGATCCGTCGATTCACTCCGTTCTTTTGACTAACTGTAATTGAAGCGCTGTGACCTACAGCCTTTAATATCCATTCCGTCATTTCCCAGTCGGCTTTAGATGTCATTCGCAAGGATTTCAGCGTCTCTCCAGCTTATTCGGTGAAACCCAGAAAAGACTCGTGAATACGTGTAGTCTCATCCGCAAAATCTAATTCTAAGAATCTGACAACTTACGACATGTGTTCCAGATGTGTCTGATCAAGAATCGATTGCTCACCTCGTGAAAAAAAAAACATTATTTCAAATAATTTCCATTGAGTAAGTCTATCCTGCTGCTCCAGAATGGACAAGGGATCCGACTTGGAGGACAAAAGGCAACACATTCTGAATCCCGATTCTTTGGACAGAGATTACACCACACAGGTTTCCCTTGAACTACTGTTTGTTCATTGATCGTTTACTTGTTGACTAATATTGTCTGAATGAAGGACTTCCAACCATACTTCACGACTTCAGCCCTCAGTTGGTTTCTTTGAGAAACGTCTATAGTTCTATGTCATTCTGTGGCAAAACATCTGATATGAGATGCTTAAGTTTCCCAAGATTCTTGCCACTAGTTTATTCAGTCGTTTCAGCTGTTGGAAATTATTCACTTAGGAAGCCATAGTCTGCGGCGGCACTGTCCAAGGTCTTATTGGAATCTTCAGTCGAAGCCTATTCACAAGAGGACTTACAGAAATCCATTTTGCTGCAAGCTTCGCCTACAGGTTTTGATGTAGCATCATCTGGAAGCTTAGGCAGTTCAGCAGGTTTCACTAATGACGAATTACTTGTTCGGGTAATTCCCAAAAACGACTTGAGACATTTGCTGTAGTTGTCTGCTTGTTCTGTCCTTAATTTCCCCCTCTTCTGTCTTTCTGTTACACATTCCTCATGTTAAAGGCGATGCAAGGAAGGATATAAAATAAGTCATTGCAAAGTAACCACGTAAATCGCTACAGTATTCCAACCATATAACGACTGGCTCATTTCTTCAGCCATCAAAGAATAGGATCTGAAAACATTTCTGAAAGTTTGGGAATCACACTATCACACACTGTCAGTTAATCACCTGATCACTGACCGATGACTGCAGCGTATCCTGGCTAGGGGTCTGTTTTTATACAGTAATAATTCTTTAAATACGTATGCATTTATATGCCAAAATACTAAAATATGCAAGTGAAAAATGCACACCAGTTATTAGAGGGACTTACAGCTTAACGTTGACTCCGAACCTCGATGTTACTCGGAATTTTTCATATACGCAAAGCATTTCAAGAGGTGAATGTGAAGGAAAACTGAAGACCAACTGGGGATAGAACTCATAACATTTGAAATTATAAATGGCTCTGAGCACTATGGGACTTAACATCTATGGTCATTAGTCCCCTAGAACTTAGAACTACTTAAACCTAACTAACCTAAGGTCATCACACAACACCCAGCCATCACGAGGCAGAGAAAATCCCTGACCCCGCCGGGAATCGAATCCGAGAACCCGGGCGTGGGAAGCGAGAACGCTACCGCACGACCACGAGATGCGGGCATTGGGAATTATAGCCTGCCACTTTGTAAATGGGGGGGGGGGGGGGGAAGGCAGGCTTCGTATGGATAGTGAAAGCGATGTGTTCTGGCTGTATCCATCGTCTGTACCATCAGATTACAGTGACCTCGCCTGATAGTATTATGCTCCCTGGACCGAGGTGGCAGCGAGCTCCTTCACGTCTATCTGGGATTTAGACTGCTTATTAAAATTAGTTGATTAATTAAGGGCCGGCCGTTGTGGCCGAGCGGTTCTAGGCGCTACAGTCTGGAACCGCGCGACCGCTACGGTCGCAGGTTCGAATCCTGCCTCGGGCATGGATGTGTGTGATGTCCTTAGGTTAGCTATGTCTAAGTAGTTCTAAGTTCTAGGGGACTGATGACCTCAGAAGTTAAGTCCCATAGTGCTCAGAGCCATTTGAACCATTTTTTGATTAATTAATGGAACAGGGGGACACTACAGACAGTAAAAGTCAGACAGCTCAAGTAAAATTGGATAGAACATTGAAAGCCCATAGAAATACGAGAGAAATGTAGGGCAGCCTTGTTACAGAGAAGGGTGGAACTTGCCAGTTCACAATTTTGGACTACACAGGCAATCGACAGGCTTGCTGTGGGACAAGCCAACAGTGCGTGAAAACACATAAAACACAAGGAAAAAACTGACATTTAGTCCAGCCATAAGAGCGAGTATTGATACAGTACATTAGAGAAGAATCTCCCTGTTTTGAATCACAAACGAAGGTAATGAGCGATGAGTAGACACTTGTTGCGGTCACGCAGACAACATCAGTGGACCGTGGCGCCATTAAGTTAGTAGATTGTTCTGTCTGGCACCACTAGCTCGAGGGTAGTACAGACTATCCCTCTTGCGGCATATTGCCAATATTTATGAGGAAGAGTTCGTATCTGTGGGTTGTGTCCTCCAAAGGTCTTGCTTGCCGATATATATACTAGAGATGGGCAAAACTGTTCTTTTCAGAGATTGGATCAGAACTGTTCACTCCCTGAAATGAACTAGCTCTTTTTCATGACTCACCACTCATTCACAACAGAAAATAAATGGAAGGCACTTTGCCCTTTAAACTTGGTTTATTCCAGTACTATACCTGTATTTTGATCTTATTTGATCCTATTTTGAAGTAACACAGATAATGAGTAAGAATTTTGTATTGTTTATTGAAATTTCCACGATATAACAAAGTTTTTGATTATTGATTTATTTTGCACTATCGTGGTTTTTTGGGTTATCGGAAAATGTTGTAACTTGAGATTTACATTAACAATATATTTGGCTATAATGTATTAAAATTTCATTAACCTCGTACAAATACATCGCAAGCCATATATTTTTAAAGTGAACATTTCCTTCCGAAGACGCCTAAAATCGCAAAATCCGTACTACAATAAGAAAAAAATATATAAATTTGACTGTAAGACCAAAGTGCTGCATATAGCCTTCTGCAGAATAAAACAAGGAAAATATTGGTGTATCACTTTTGCTATATGTTTATCGGTTCGCTCGTAATTAAAGTGTAAATTCGAGTGATCATAATAAAAAATCCTATAGTAAGAGGAGCCGTCAGGAACCTAATCTGATCAGTTTAAACAAATAAAAATAAAATAAAAACAAATGATGTATACATAACATAATTATGTAATATACGTAGCGGTATTAGTACGAAGAACAATATCCAGTAGAGACGAACTCCGATGCAGAGGCGCTGAGTCAAGCAGATGGAGCCGCGAGCTGTATTACTGCGTGAGCTAAGACCGCAGAGAGCAGAGTGACACCTGAGTTGCTTTGCTCAACGCTCTGGCTAGAGTCGAGAACGGTGGGGTGAGCGTTGAGCGGGCGAGTTCCGAGGGTGGGGGGAGCGGTGAGCGGCCACCAGTCACCCGCTCCGAGACAAATCGTCCGCTCTCTTGCGAGCAGGTTGTTGCAAGTAGTTCTTATGTTCTCCGCTAGGAGGCTCTCTGTCCTGTTGCTCGCACCAACCGCCCAGAGGGCAGGACGTGCGACTGAAACGATCGCCGACGGAGTGCTATGCGAAGTTAAGGTGCGCCAGACACCGCACGCGGCAGAGGAAGCACAGAGGGGGCACGGCATATGTGAAACAAAATCCAATGGGGCACTGCACAATGCAGGCAGCCAAGGCAGAAGCAGGGCAGAGGCCGGCGCCGGCTGTGTTGCGTGGCGTACTGTGTGCTCTGACCGGCAGAGGCCCCGCTGACCTGCTCCGACTCTCTCTCTCTCTCTCTCTCTCTCTCTCTCTCTCTCTCTCTCTCTCTCTGCTGTGGGAAACGTTTGGAGCTACCGTTCTTTTCTTCTGAATCACTGATTGTTCACTCCTTTGAAAGATTCAACTCTATGAATTAGTTCAGGAGCGGATCCCCCATCTCTAATATATACGGGTCCGCTGGACCGAAAGGAGGAGGCACGGATTTTGAGGATTGGCGGTAGCGTCGCGACAAGAGGTGGTCACGCGGTCCGAGCGGCCGAAGCCACGAGCTATGCAGGGAGGGCCTGCGCACAGCGAAAATACTGTAGTGCATCACCCGGGTCAGCGCCGACGACAAACAGCAGGTCGACATCCCGTCGGTTGGTTGGCAGCATTCGTGTCGGACGACCGCTCGTGGCCTGGCTGCCCTCTTCTACCTGGCTTTCATCGGCACCACTCAGTAACCAAATGGTTCAAATGGCCCTGAACACTATGAGACTTAACATCTGAGGTCATCACTCCCCTAGAACTTAGAACTACTTAAACCTAACTAACCTAAGGACATCACACACATCCATGCCCCAGGCAGGATTCGAACCTGCGACCGTAGCAGTCGCGCGGTTCCGGACTGAAGCGCCTAGAACAGCATGCCCACCGCGGCCGGCCCACTCAGTAACCTCCGCGACGCACCGAGGATCGATGAAACTGCTTGCTGGTAAAGGCGAGTAACATTCTATAGTCCTCGCGATGATTTGTGTCATTGTCTACCTGAGCTCCTAATTATTTTCTGGTTTGTGCTCGACCCTCAGAGGTTTACTCGGTCGGCTCTTTCGTCGTAAATATAGGCCGTAGTATTGTACTAGACACTAGTTGTCGTTTTAAAATTTGTTCCGATATTACACTGCCTTTCTTTCTGGTTTATACCCGATCATTAATGTTCTAATGAATCGGCTGCTGGTCATAAATACAGTCGGAACAATTGTACTAAGGCACAGGTTACCGCTAAACAAAAAGGGTCTTGTGTTTAGATTTAGATGTTAAACGGTTAAGTTCTTTGATTGTACGAGGGCAGTTCAATAAGTAATGCAACACATTTTTTTTTCTGAAACAGGGGTTGTTTTATTCAGCATTGAAATACACCAGGTTATTCCCCAATCTTTTAGCTACGCAACACTATTTTTCAACGTAATCTCCATTCAACGCTACGGCCTTACGCCACCTTGAAATGAGGGCCTGTATGCCTGCACGGTACCATTCCACTGGTCGATGTCGGAGCCAACGTCGTACTGCATCAATAACTTCTTCATCATCCACGTAGTGCCTCCCACGGATTGCGTCCTTCATTGGGCCAAACATATGGAAATCCGACGGTGCGAGATCGGGGCTGTAGGGTGCATGAGGAAGAACAGTCCACTGAAGTTTTGTGAGCTCCTCTTGGGTGCGAAGACTTGTGTGAGGTCTTGCGTTGTCATGAAGAAGGAGAAGTTCGTTCAGATTTTTGTGCCTACGAACACGCTGAAGTCGTTGCTTCAATTTCTGAAGAGTAGCACAATACACTTCAGAGTTGATCGTTTGACCATGGGGAAGGACATCGAACAGAATAACCCCTTCAGCGTCCCAGAAGACTGTATCCATGACTTTACCGGCTGAGGGTATGGCTTTAAACTTTTTCTTGGTAGGGGAGTGGGTGTGGCGCCACTCCATTGATTGCCGTTTTGTTTCAGGTTCGAAGTGATGAACCCATGTTTCATCGCCTGTAACAATCTTTGACAAGAAATTGTCACCCTCAGCCACATGACGAGCAAGCAATTCCGCACAGATGGTTCTCCTTTGCTCTTTATGGTGTTCGGTTAGACAACGAGGGACCCAGCGGGAACAAACCTTTGAATATCCCAACTGGTGAACAATTGTGACAGCACTACCAACAGAGATGTCAAGTTGAGCACTGAGTTGTTTGATGGTGATCCGTCGATCATCTCGAACGAGTGTGTTCGCACGCTCCGCCATTGCAGGAGTCACAGCTGTGCACGGCCGGCCCGCACGCGGGAGATCAGACAGTCTTGCTTGACCTTGCGGCGATGATGACACACGCTTTGCCCAACGACTCACCGTGCTTTTGTCCACTGCCAGATCACCGTAGACATTCTTTAAGCGCCTATGAATATCTGAGATGCCCTGGTTTTCCGCCAAAAGAAACTCGATCACTGCCCGTTCTTTGCAACGCACATCCGTTACAGACGCCATTTTAACAGCTCCGTACAGCGCTGCCACCTGTCGGAAGTCAATGAAACTATACGAGACGAAGCGGGAATGTTTGAAAATATTCCACAAGAAATTTCCGGTTTTTTCAACCAAAATTGGCCGAGAAAAAAAAATGTGTTGCATTACTTATTGAACTGCCCTCGTAATTGCATTAGTTATAATTTGAACAAACTGTTGTACTAAGCTGCGCGTTGCTGTCTTTGAAAGACCGGGCCATTATGGGTGTATTTTTAACTGGATCTTGTGGTTCCGTCGAGTGAGTTCTCTTGTAATAAGTGTTCACAAGTAATGTTTTAAAACGTTCCTTCAGAGCGGTCTCCATAATTGACAATCAGTTTAACTTTTAAAATATTAACAGCCAACTGTCACCAGGGCTTTACTCAGAGTAAGATTGTCAAAAGGGACGAGTTGGGATCCAGTCGCACCTTGGCTGCCGATTGATATTAAGAAGTTGCTTGCTTTGAAGTAAGCCTTACCATTGTCCTAATTGTTTCCTATTCTGTTTAATCTTTAAACATAGGTGCGTATCTTGACCCCGAACCTTTCGACATACAGTTTCTAAATTAAAAATTACGTCATCTGTTTGAGTAATTGAAACACTCTTGCCACCAATATTGCTGTTACAGTTTTCATGTGTTGCGGAAGGGCATTTAATAAGATAGACTGTGTCCAGCGCGATAGTAAACATCGCTGTTTCACCCGATAACGGGCGGGCTGCAGGTCCGGTCGCCTAGTAACTACTGTCATGTTGTTCTTGTTTCGATTTCTCCTGCAAAAGCTTATTCATTTTACAAATTTGTTAATTTTGTAAAGAGAAACAAAATTTATGTTTATATATTGTTAAGTAAACAGGTTGTGCTAAAAGAAAGTTATATTGGTGGGTCCTCCCTTCCACGTTTTCCTTAATTCCAGTAAATACCACGTCTGAGTCAGTGCGACAAAGATTACAGCTCTAACACTGTAGATAGCTTGAAGGTAATTCTTCGCATTGAAAATCGCGAATTTTCAGCTTAATCATGGACGGATATCCTTCGAGCACGTTATAACAACTACCAAGTATTGCAGCGAACTGAGGCCGAGGGGGCGTCTCCCAGCAGTTTTGTAACTTCAGATCCTCGCAGACTGTGTGCCTCTTCCGAGAACAAATG
The DNA here is from genome assembly GCF_023864345.2 of Schistocerca serialis cubense. Taxonomy (NCBI): domain Eukaryota; kingdom Metazoa; phylum Arthropoda; class Insecta; order Orthoptera; family Acrididae; genus Schistocerca; species Schistocerca serialis. The sequence goes on from NC_064639.1 coordinate 350,972,611, forward strand.
GTCCCCTGCAACCAAATTAACTGGGGGCGGACATTCTGATGGTAATCGGCCTTTCTGCCTACGGTCTAAGACCCAGAGACAGATGTACTCCGCAGTATTTGGATGATTCGTGGTGCCATGCCGGCATACAGGCCCCTACGACCGTCACACTGAACGGAGAATGTGTTGAAAAATAGGGTTTTGTAGCGAAAAGAGTGGGGAATTATATTTTAAATTAGAATCCTGAATAAAACCAATCTGGTTTCAGGAAAAGATGTGTTGCATTAGCTATCGAACGTCCCTGGTAGTATTGTTGAACTGTTGATCGCTGGATATCTTGGTACCTATTCCGTTAGAAAAAGAAAATAAAACCTTTACTCACAGCTCATAGATAGAGGTCGCCAGTTACAAATATTATGATAAATGTAAATGTCGTGTGACTAGGGCCTCATATCGGGTAGACCATTCGCCAGGTGCAAGTCTTTTGATTTGACGCCACTTGGGCGACTTGCGCGTCGATGGTGATGAAATGATGATGAGTAGGACTATACAACAACCAGTCCCTGAGCGGAGAAAATCTCCGACCCAGCCGGGAATCGAACCCGGGCCCCTAGGATTGACATTCTGTCGCGCTGACCACATTTTTTTTTTTTTTTCGTTGTTGATCGTTGTGTTTGGTCGTTGCGGACGTCACAATGACATCCGTTCAAGTTCGTTTGTTGATCCTTCCACTCACTTTTTTTACTACAGAGGCCAACCGGCTCTCTGACCAAACACGCTGAGCTACCGTGCCGGTATAACGAAAGTAAACTTTTCAATCGAGGGAAGACTTGAACCAAGGACCTCTCGTTCCGCAGCTGCTCACGCTAACCACAGGACCACGGCGCTCCTACCACTCAGCTACCGGAGGCGGACACAAATATTATGATGATAAACCTGCGTTGAATTAAAGACCTTACTGGGCCAACACAAAGAAAGAAGCTGTTAAAACATCAATTTTCTGTCTTGCGTTAGACTTGCACAAGTTTTAGAACCTCACCTGTTGGCGAGCAGTCGCGTTGTCTCGTGGAGGGCAGCCCCAAGCAGGTCCAGGGCGACGGGCGTGGGCTCCCTTGGAGGGCGGTCCAATCCGACGGCGCGACGGGCCTGCGAGAACGCCTCGTCCACTGCTGCCGCCGTTACACAACCCTTCCTGCGGCACAAACAGATGACAGCACTATGAAAATGCGTCCAGTCGACATCAGGTTGGTGTGACTACCTGTGCTACATAAAAGTACTGCCACATCCCTATCCGACTTTAGTCTTTTACCAAAACTGTTAACTCGCATCCTTCCACAATTAACTAGCCTAAAAGCCTTATCTGTCCTATCCTCGCCCTTTCCAACGTACACTGAAACGCCAAAGAAACTGGTATAGTCATGCGAATTAGCAACATCTATATAAAACAACAAGGCTCTAGCACTTGTCAGATCGGTTACAGCTGTTACAATGGCAGATTATCAAGATTTAAGTGAGTTTGAAAGCGGTGTTACAGTCGGCACATGAGCGATGGGACACAGCATCTCTGAAGCAGCGATGAAGTGGAGATTTTCCCGTATGGGCATTTCAGAAGTGTACTGTGAATATCAGGAATCCGGCGAAACATCAAATCTCTGATATCGCTGCGGCCGGAAAAAAGATCCTGGAAGAACGGGACCGACGACGACCAAAGAGAATCGTTCACCGTGACGGAAGTGCAACCCTACCACAAATTTCTGCAGTTTTCAATACTGGGCCATCAACAAGTGTCAGCGTGCGAACCATTCAACGAAACATCATCATCATGGGATTTCGGAGCTGAAGGCCCACTCGTGTACCATTGATGACTACAAGACACAAAGCTTTATTCTTCTCCTGGACCTGTCAACAACGACATTGGGCTGTTGATGACTGGAAATATGGTGCCTGGTCGTACGAGTCTCGTTTCAAATTGTATCGAGCATATGGACGTGTACAGGTATGGAGTCAACCTCATGAATCCATGAACCGTGCATGTCAGCAGGAGACTGTTCAAGCTGGTGGAGGCTCTGTAATGGTGTGGGGCGTGTGCAGTTGGAGTGGTATGGGATCCCTTATACGTCTCTGACAGGTGACGCCTACGTAAGCATTCTGTCTGATCATCTGCATTCCGAAGGACTTGGGCAATTCCAGCAGGACAATGCGACACCCCACACGTCCAGAATTGCTACAGAGTGGCTCCAGGAGCACTCTTATGAATTCAAACACTTCCGCTGGCCACCAAACTCCCCAGACATAAATATTATCGAGCATATCTGGGATGCTTTGCAACGTACTGTTCAGAAGAGATCTCCAGCACCTCGTACTCTTACGGATTTATAGACAGTCCTACAGGATTCATGACGTCAGTTCCCTCCAGCAGTACTTCAGACATTAGTCGAGTCCATGCCATGTTGCGGCACTTCCGTGTGCTATGCATCCTGTAAATTCGATGATCATAGCCCAGTTATCTATCCCATCCTCTGCAATCCAGGGCTGCTGCCAGACCTACACTAATACCTCCCATTTTCCAGATACCTCCATATCCTGAAAGCTGACAGTTGTCTCCATTTATTTAACCACTCGAAAAAAATTTAACTATTTGTAACTCATATCAGCCGTTTTCCCCCTCAAGCCCTAGTGAAGCCTGTAATTTATGTGGCGACGACAGTTAACCTTCGCAAGCGCGACGGAAAACACTCATGAGTCTCAGAAGGAAACGATTAACTAGTACTACGAAAGGGATAAGTGAACCTGCAAAGATTATGAACTCTTATTATAATTGATATCGGCTTATAGGGAACTGTCCGTGCAATGTATATGTTTATGCAATTTATATGATCTGAAACAACTCTGAACCTTACTTAAATACAAAAACACTGACACTGAACGCAAAACGAGATTTTCTTTGACCATTGAGGAGTGCAGAACTGCAGCGCGTGCTGGCTGCGTTGCTGCATTTACTATTTGCCTAAAAATGCTGAAGGGCAATGGCCTAGCCGCAGTGGATATACCGGTTCCCGTGAGATCACCGAAGTTAAGCGCTGTCGGGCGTGGTCGGCACTTGGATGGGTGACCATCCAGGCCGCAGTGCGCTGTTGCAACTTTTTCGGGGTGCACTCAGCCTCGTGATGCCAATTGAGGGGCTACTCGACCTATAGTAGCGACTCCGTTCAAAGAAACCCATCATAACTACCGGGAGAGCGATGTGCTGACCACACGCCCTTCCTATCTGCATCCTCACCTGAGGATGACACGGCGGTCGGATGGTCCCGATGGGCCACTTGTGGCCTGAAGACGGAGTGCTTTTTTTAAAAAAAATGCTGAAAATCATGTAAAATACGATAACAATCGTGGTGTTGAGAAATATTAAAGATATTTGTGAGTGTTGGTGCAATTAAACAGGGTATAGAATCATAGTGTGGCCTGTGCAGACTATGAGTTTACTTAGGCACATGGTTGAGGGAAAAAAACAAAGGAATATTCGAAAAAATAGGCACCAGATTTGTTATTAACTTGCTCTATTAGAAAACCACTCCTGTTACAGAATAAGGAGACATAGATTAAACCCATTAATCAACATAGAAATTCAAAAGTAATTACAAAAGAAATAGGGCACTTTATAACATACATGAAATGATGTGAAAGAATCAAACTGACTTCTTACAAAATGAGCGGGATGTTTCGTTTCTAGTGTGACCATGGATAGTAATAGAATGCCCGGATATTCCAGTCCACGGGGGCACACGACTGAAACCCCTCCAGAAGGAACTAAGTTCGTTTTCAATCAGAATGCAAAGTAAAAGTAAGAAATTTACTGTGCCTACCCGCGACATCACAAAAATAAGTTCGTCGCTTATAAATGCACCCGATTACTTTTGCATTGTGTTACTTAAGCCAATAGCATGTAGCGATTGCACGAACAGATTTACAGCAGTCTGAAATGAAATAGCAACTACCGACTGCGTTGTACGAGAGTTGTACAAGTCAGTACACCAATGATACCAGCGCGTCTACGTACATACCTCTTTCGATGAGACGGTATAACGTCATGTTAATGTATCAATGAAACGGGACAAGGCAGAAATCAGATGCATTAAAACCCTTTATATCCAACACGAAGGTAATTTCCTCTTTCCGATCCATAATTCACACCAACAACAGGCCTACGTCCTTTTCTATGTCCTCCCCTTTGATCAAGGCTACAATACCTCTCCCAGCCTTTTAAACCACCCTCGCTCCTTCCCACTCTGAGCCCTATGTACACACCTCAAATCCCAGCCCAACATCACTCAGAAATAGTGACCCTTTCATCTGGATTGTCCGATATCCCGTCACCGTTCCACCCTGTCTTCCTTCCTACCCACGCATCATCTACTGGCAGCTGACCTAGATAAACTTTCCAGATAGGTCATTGTCATCGTCTCAGCACCAGTCATACCATCGTCATCTGTGTTTTACAGCAAAATATCAAAAGGAATCGTTTTTATTGTTTTTAAACCTATTACTTTAATCTTTTAACTGTCACAAAAACTAAATTTTAATACTATATGGCCGAAGGAAAATAATATGATCGCACATGCAGATTATATCCATCCACAACCATACAACAGGCTTGTCCGACCAAATCTTTCCTTTGCCAATGTGATCTGGGTCTCTGCAGCCCCAAAATTTTACCACTCCTTACAAGTGGGAAGAACATAATCATCACAAAAGAAACAAAAAACACATGCTAATCATTTCAAACACAAACTTCTGCGTCAGCTGTGAAGTCGACACGTACACAGACGACTCTGTCACTATAACCAAACAGGCTTCGCCACCACGCTAGCTTCATCCACTTTTAAACGAACAGAGCGAATGAACGAACGGCTCTTCCTGGTAGCAACTTCCTTACCATCGCACCTCAAGTTGTTGTACTCGTCTTGGCTGTTTTAGAAACAAATCTACGAAATGTGATAGCTTGTTCACTCTCTTTTGTATCGTGTGAAATATGTTCAGCAACAATCAACATCTTCGAAGTCAGCGAATGGTTTCACACACAAGTGAAATAGCGCAATCTCTTTCAAGTGTTCAGACTGGTACCGACTGAAAAGGAGCATTAAGTATGTCCAATGGTCAACTAAGGCGTCCAGGTAGAGGTGGCTTCATCTTGGCAAGCATCCTTTATGTGGAGCTCGTAATGGGCATGTCCGACATTATTAGAGACTCTGTTGGGCACCAACACCGTCATCTGGACGAAATGTGAAAGGTCTGGTAAATGCTGCCAATTTACGTAGATCTGAAAAGACAGACAGATTTCCGTGAACATCACCTCGGGACGGCCCCCTAGTGGTATTAAGGCGTCTTGACATGCCGGATGGACACCCAGCGCCTGCTTTTTCCTACAGGCTTGGAACATTTCCAAAATAAAAGCCAGGTGAAGAGAGCCGGCAAACAAGACCGGAGTTGGGCGGTACAAGGAATGCTTTTAAGAAAGAACTTTCCATATGATTTTACATGATAACCCTGTAATTCATACTTAATTGTGAGGTGGAGGGTGAATGCGTGTGCCCTTTAGCAGCAAACGTTGTTACAAAGTAATTCAGTTGGCGAGACAAATAATTCGAATTGGCCAATCAGATGTATGGACGAAGCGAATTTTGCAGGGAGAATGGGCTACTATGTGTTAGCTGTCATGCAAGACACATTGTTTCTAGCGACTAAACATCTGGTGAGAAGTCGTGTATGATTTTGTTCATTGTCACAAGCGAAGACAGTCAGTGGGAATCACTGCTGTTATCACTCAATGAAATGAAATGATCGTATGGCATTGTTGGCCGGGAGGCCCCATGCGGGGGAGTTCAGCCGCCGTATTGCAAGTCCTTTTTAGATGACGCCACTTCGGCGACTTGCGAGTCAGTGATGATGAAATGATGATGGAGGACACACAACACCCAGTCATCTCGATGCAGAGAAAATCCCTGACCCCGCAGGGAATCGAAGCCGAGACCCCATGCGCGGAAAGCGATAACGCTACCGCAAGACCACGAGCTGCGGACACTCAATCAATGAAATGTGCAATAGCACTCCCATAAAAAATGCGCTTGATAATGTTCCTTTTGCGACCAAGTAATATCTTAAAAGCTAGGAGAATGACCCAGAGATAGTAATACAATGCGCATGCCAAAGTTTCTTTTGGATCGTAGTGTGTGATGAAACGACATTAACTGTTTCATTATTGTGCTTTTAAAGGGTAATTAAAAACAACTATCTGTGATCCATACAGATCTACACTACCTGACAAAAAAATTAAGCACCCAGATGGTTGGACGTCAGTGTAACTTTATGCACTTACACACCATTGACGGGAATGTAAAAGATTAGAATGCAGTTTTCTGTGACAGGTAGAAGGGCTATCAGAGCGCATTAGTGTTGTTCTCTTGTGTTGGTACGAGAACTGGTGGGGTATATAAGGGCCATTGACAGCGATCACTGTGAAGGACGTGGAGATACTGCATACTCGTATGAGACAGCGTTATCAGCACCTGACAGAGTTTGAATGAGGCCTCACTGTGGCTCCCAATTTGGCCAGCTGGTTGAATCGTGTAATAACGCTTCACATCTGCGCCAGCGTCCGAGAAGAAGTAATGGACTCCCTGCAGCAGTGTGTGTCATTCTGCACTATTGGTTGGGTCCAACAGCAGTTGGGCTAGGCAATTACTGTCCCGTGCGTAGGCTGCCGTTAACATCACAACACAAACAGCTTTGTTTGGATTGGTGCTGTGACTGGGAAGCATGGAGACTGCCGATGAATGGCATCAGACTGTGCTCAGCGCAGTGTTTAATGCAACTGGCTAGTAAGCAGGAAATCACAGGCTCGAATCACGGTTTAGCGCACATTTTCAGTCGTCGCCACTGATTCCACATCAAGTGCCGATGCAGCTGACATCAGTAGTCCTTTTCCTTTCCCCTTCCACCTTCAATTTGCATAACATCCAGATTTAGTTTTTCCCAAAAGACTCAAGGCGAGTGCCAGCATAATTCCTATGGCCAAATTCCTTCTCCACCATTATGCTATCTGAGCTTGTGCTCTACCGCTAATGACCTCCCCATCGATGGAACATTAAACACTAATTTTCCTTCCTTTCCGCTAACTTAGTTACTAACTTGGAACTGCATTCTTTTGCACAAAGTTCCAACTATGGAAAACATAAAAGTGTACAATCCTTTTTATTACATACAGTTTCTCTTGCCTGTCGTCAGTAAAATAGCACAGATAACTTGATGATTCCCCTCTTAAACTGAGATTAGTATTAATTTCTTGAACCTCCTTCCGAACTACTTCGGCTGTTCCTGAACACAATTACTCTGCTTCATACCCTATCTAACACTGTCGAATTGTGAGCTTCACT